>NC_036862.1:13624933-13628491 GCF_002910315.2 Salvelinus sp. IW2-2015 | reverse complement strand
CACAGTGTGGTGTGTGTGTGTGTGTGTGTGTTGTGTGTGTGTGTGTGTGTGTGTGTGTGTGTTGTGGTGTGTGTGTGTGTGTGTGTGTGTGTGTGTGTGTGTGTGTGTGTGTGTGTGTGTGTGTGTGTGTGTGTGTGTGTGTGTGTGTGTGTGGTGTGTGTGTGTGTGTGTGTGTTGTGTGAGCGCACGCCTGTTCAGTGCGTGTACATCTGTGCTGTTCCTCATGCCCAGCTGTGGGGCTGAGAAGCGTGTCGTCTGGTCCGTCTGTTGAGTGTGTCTCAGTGTGTGAGCCAGCTTCTTATTGGTGTGGAAACGACAGAACAGAAGTGTGTAGGGGAGTTGTTCCCTCATCATAGAACATCAATCAAATAATGAATCAGCTGCAGTAAGAACCAACAGAAATTTGCTTTTCCCGTTGTGAACAGAAGCCTCTCACCATTTCATTGTCACTTTTTTCCACCTCCCTTCCTCAGGCTGCTGATGAACACAGTAACCTTATCCCTCCTCTCTGGCATGGCTTCCATTAATATTTATGAGGATTAAATGTCACATTTTGTTTCTTAAGGATGGTGGGTATTTTTACCCCGACACACACACACATAGGATTAGCCTGCCCTGCTCTCTTGTGAGTCCCAAATGGTACCCTATTCCCTATATAGCGCACTACTCTTGACCAGGACCTACAAAAAGGGAATAGGGTGCCGTTTGGAACGTAGCCTCTGTTGTTCTGCCCTGGTTTAGTGGATGTGATGGACAGGGTCGTTTTCTTTCTGGTGATCCTTTTGGGATTGGTGTAGTCAGATGAAATGCCAAGTGGTTCTGACACATCTCTTGGTGACAGGTGTTTATCATAGTCTTTATGTCCACTGAATTGATGGTGTACCTATGGGATTGGAGGAACTAGGGATTGGTTTTTGGTTTTGACTCCATCTTGACCCTAACATCCTCCTCCTAACAGATCCATGTAGAATATCTTATATGTTTCATTCCTCCTTTTTTCATTACAGTTCGGTATCCCAAAATGGATTATTTTCTCTTCAATGTATCCAAGTGCTCATCTCACAGTTGGTCTATTGTGGGCTATTTTCATACAGGGGATAGGCTATTGTTTGCACATTTGTACAGACTGCAGACTAGACTGTTAGAGGAAACACAATTGAAATCTGTCTCTATCTCAGAGGTTAGAGTGTGGCTGTTTCAGTCTGCATATCCACCGCACGCACACCTCTCTCCTCTGTTGGAGATTCTAATTCCCCAGAAAACATCTCATTCAGTTAGGAAATACAGTCCTGATTGCTCCCTGAGGGGGGAACAGGCTGTTCAATCTGTCTAATGCCACCCAAAGAGCAATTGTCACCGTTTGTTAATTACACAAATTAGGTCCTTGATTGTTTTGAAGCTAAATTTGCGCTTGGCCTTTGGAGTTGTGGAGTCGAGAGTTTTAGTGCGAGGGTGGAGGCTAACATGGTGTTGATGCAGACCCCTGCAGGATAGGGTGTGGGTGGGGGGAGACGGGACACAATGTGTAGTGTGCAGTGCGTCCGTGCAGTGCGAGGCTGAGCAGTGAGACGTGAGCGGGGTGTTCCAGAACAGAGGGAGACGGGGAGCTGCTGCAGTGCTTGGACAATGGGGGGGGGGGGCGGTCTGAGGATGAGTGAGGGAGCTCCCTTCTCCAGCACTATCACTCCCACGCTGCAGTTTGGGTGGGGGTGTATGTGTGCATGTCCTGTATGTGCTCATATGCTGTGTGTATGTTGGCCTTACTGTATGTAGTACAGTCCATGAATGCACATTGTGTGTGTCTGTCCAGTGCACTGCACGTCTCTGCTGTTCCTCATGCCCAGCTGGGATGCTGAGGAGCGTGTCGTCTGGTCCGTCTGTTGAGTGTGTCTCAGTGTGTGAGCCAGCTTCTTATTGGTGTGGAAACGACAGAACAGAAGTGTGTATGGGGAGTTGTTCCCCTCATCATAGAACATCAATCAAATAATGAATCAGCTGCAGTAAGAACCAACAGAAATTTGCTTTTCCCGTTGTGAACAGAAGCCTCTCACCATTTCATTGTCACTTTTTTCCACCTCCCTTCCTCAGGCTGCTGATGAACACAGTAACCTTATCCCTCCTCTCTGGCATGGCTTCCATTAATATTTATGAGGATTATAATGTCACATTTTTGTTTCTTAAGGATGGTGGGTATTTTTACCCCGACACACACACACATAGGATTAGCCTGCCCTGCTCTCTTGTGAGTCCCAAATGGTACCCTATTCCCTATATAGCGCACTACTCTTGACCAGGACCTACAAAAAGGGAATAGGGTGCCGTTTGGAACGTAGCCTCTGTTGTTCTGCCCTGGTTTCAGTGGATGTGATGGACAGGGTCGTTTTCTTTCTGGTGATCCTTTTGGGATTGGTGTAGTCAGATGAAATGCCAAGTGGTTCTGACACATCTCTTGGTGACAGGTGTTTATCATAGTCTTTATGTCCACTGAATTGATGGTGTACCTATGGGATTGGAGGAACTAGGGATTGGTTTTGGTTTTGACTCCATCTTGACCCTAACATCCTTCCTCCTAACAGATCCATGTAGAATATCTCACATGGGAAACACAAGTCCTGCTGTGATGGCTCGTCATACACATGGGAACACGGTAGCCAAGGAGTCGGGACACACGCCCAAGTGCCCAACTGCTCTCGCCCACACACTCCCAATGGATGTTATCCAAGCACTGTGGTACCAGCTGTCCCGCTATTGGTCGGTTCTGCTGTCGTCGAGGCAGGGGCTCCGGTTTCTGCTGTGCGTATCGTGCACACCCTCAGCAGTCACCTCTCATCTCTCTCTCTCTGTCTTGGGCTCCGTCAGATCTTTATCAGTCTGTCCTGTGTAATAAGATTCAGAGCTGCTGAATCTCCACCACACTCCGTTCCAATCCACACATTGACCCTTGAATTGGCAGAGGCAAAATGCAAACAGGCTGCTGTCTCACTGATGGACATGTGTGTTGGGTGGTAAAGAACACAGCTTAGCGTTCTAGATGCAGCTGAATTTCCTCTCCCATCAGCCGCTCAGAGATTTCCCGCAGGTGGCTTTTTGACTCTCTCTTAATTGATATTTTTCTGATATAAGAAGCTGATCTCATGCGTCGAGATTTCACGTCGCATGTTTCTTTAACTCTTAGCACTCTTGTGTGAAGCCTCGGTCTAATCCGAAGAGTCGTTACGTGACATGTTGATTTACATCTAACCAGCTTTCATGTGCCTTCGTGCAGTATGCTCATCCAGATCTCTGGATCTCTACAAATTGTGTTTGCATATGTCAGAGCTGTGTGCTTATCCGTCAGCATGCAGCCAGTCCTTGGGATACCTTCTGTGTGGATGATAGAGAGTCAATACCCTGCCTGCCTGCGTGCGTTGGCTGTGTTAGCGGGGTTTGTTTTTGAGAGCAGAGGGCCGTCGGTGGACAGTCGGGTTAGCTCAGCGCTAGGCAGGGTGGTGCAGCTCTCATTGTTACTGTTGGTTAGCTCAGCGCTAGGCAGGGTGGTGCAGCTCTCATTGTTACTGT
>NC_036862.1:13583674-13613261 GCF_002910315.2 Salvelinus sp. IW2-2015 | reverse complement strand
TCACTCACTCACTTACTCTCACACACACACACTCTCACACTCTCACACACACACAGGGTGGGTTGGGCAGCTGAGTGCCTCGGAGCGGTAGAGCAACAGGACGTGGTGACAGGATCTGACAGGAGGAGAGCCGGGCCGCGCCGGGCCACAGCAAATACCTCAAATACCCACACGCCTCTGTCACAGACCATGGCCTAACATTAAGAGTGACAACCTGGGGATATGGGGAGTGCCAGGGGTTTCCTGGTGCTACTGTAGTTTACAGAGAGGAACACAGGAGGGAACATTATAATGGTATAACTAAGAGGTCATTTTTTACTTGGTTAGCTAGACTGTATTTGTATAAATGTACGGTTTCTGTGTTAAGTGCTGAGCTGTGAAAAGTACAGTACACCGCGGCTATGGTCGGGATCGTTAATGTTCACAATGAGTCTCCATTTAGACCTTATGAATAACCTCCAATAAGTACAATTGCATGTTTGAATGATCCTGTTGATAATGATAGTGCTTTGAATAACACACATGCATGCTGACTGAAGAACCGTGTTGGAACTATAAGCCACTGTGTGTTGGTTGAGCTGCTTATTTTGTGTCTCTTATGATGCACTCTAATTGTCTCCCAGGACAGTAAAGATTTACTGAACTGAACTTGGGTGAACCAAAGAGCTTTACGTACTGGCCTTAGCTGAAGTACTGCTCACTGTCTGGACCTCAATGAGCCTATTCACCTCTTACTCCAGGTGCTACAGATTCAGGTTGTGTCCCAAAGGGCACCCTATTCCCTATATTGTGCACTACTTTTTCTACGGTCACAAGTAGTGCATCATATAGGAAATAGGGTTCCATTTGTTATACTGTTATACTCCTCTACAGTTGACTTCCATTGTTATTATAGCCTTTCTGTCTGTGTGGCTAAAGCCTAATGAGTAGGAGGTTTGGTGAAGTGTTACGAATGGAGTCCCTATGAGATGTCTTCCTCCTCAGGTCTTGCTGGTATCTGGGTCCAGGCTTTCTGATTATCATGTTGTTAGTCTCTTGCCCCGGAGTCTTCTACTGTATGGACTTTGTCAAGCATGTGAACCACATTGCAAAATTCATGATAAATTCATGAATACATAAGTAAATGACTGAGTGAGTGTGAGTAATTTAATGAGGAATTATTCATTTATACATTAATCTGCAGATATACTGATTTATTTGAATTCAACTAAAATTCCTTTATTTGTATGTGCAGTCGAATATACAGTGTACTCACGCCTGCTGAATATGAAGGGTCAACTCTTTTCTTACTGCTACTGCAGTGGGATTCATTGCTCTATTCTGGCCCCCGCCAGATGATTTCAGACAGCAGGTTTTATTACACCGAATAAATGAAAGGAGATCGAAATCAATTAAATGGAAAGATTTAATTAACGTCTCTTTGTGTGGCATCAGCATGAGATAGACTGAGAAAAAAATAGAGAGAAAGAGCAAAAGTGTGTGTGTGTGTGTGTGTGTGTGTGTGTGTGTGTGTGTGTGTGTGTGTGTGTGTGTGTGTGTGTGTGTGTGTGTGTGTGTGTGTGTGTGTAGCGGTGCATGAGTAAAATCACTGGGGAAGCCAATACATTTTTTTTTTAATTGCCATATTACAACCTATGAGTTGTGATAATTGCGTTGTTTGCTCTATATCCTAAGGCTGAAGAAGGCTGAATAAGAAGACACAATGGCAGAATAAATTAAAGCACACATTTGTTTTACAAAACCGGAGAGCAACATCTGTCCGGTGAAGTCCACAAAGCATATTGCAAGTAACAAACAGTTACATGACCTACAGCATGGTCAAGCAAGGTAATGTTTACGAAATTTTCAGAATACTAAACAACTATTGATTTAGAACCACGGAGAGTTAGCGCAAGTCGCAAAGAAAACAGGAGCAGCCTCCACTATTCCAGCACCATTTCAACATCATCTCACCTATGCTTAGTCTAATACAGTGACAACTAAAAGATACCAAAAATGATTTAGTCCTATCAACGTAAGCTAAATATGATGTGGCCGGTACTGATTTCTGTTTGTGTGTGTGTGTGTGTGTGCGTTGACTCACCCAATGCCATCCTCCTCTTTCATGTTCCCTAAACGGTCTATGACTCTGTCATACAGTACACACGCTAAAATACTTGCTGCTAGCCTAACTTCCTTTCATGGGCAACGATACGCCAGGCTAGCTAGTTAACATTAATATACTACGTCTAGCTACATTTTGAACTTCCATCCTATCAGGCGAGGGGCACAATGTATGAATTTATGGTTGGATCAGAATCGCCGTTATAATCATTGGCAAGTACAGAGAATTAAGTAACACCACAAGTCCAAATTCCTATTTCCATCAATGGATAATTTAGGAAAGGGCTAATTTCAGCTAGCTAGCTAACCACCGGAGGACAACAACACAAAGAGATGAAACAATTCCCCCCAAAATTCTGTCAAGTATGAAGTTTGGCTTAACCCTAACCCAAACGGGCTTTTTGGTGCCCCAGGAACATTCTCACAGCTGAGCTCACTCAGTTTAGCTCAATTCTGATTGGCTAATATTATTATATTTTTTATCAAAGGAGGCCAAATGCTCGCTGGCTTCCCTTGCATTCAATGCTATGGGCAGTAACAATGTCATACTCGTTTCTGGCCAGATAGCATCAGATAGATACGGTACACATACTGAGACAGGGGCGCTGTATCATTTGCTGGGATGCTTTCTCCCGTGAAATACAGTACATTCAGCCTGTTACGAATTGAAGGAAATGTATGAAACACAGAGAGACGAAAGATAAATTGTGTATGTTATATTTTTCCTCGATTCGACCACTAAGTACACTAAAACTGTCATAGATTACCTGACATGGGGTGCCTATTCATCCATTCGTTCTCTCCTTCCGTTTTTGTGCTGACTTTGGCTAAGGCTGCTGGCTAGCTAGCCTAGCTAGGCAAATCCCTGCATTATCTGTACTGAACCATCTGCAGGACAGGACCCCTCATGGCTCGGCCACGCAACACCCAGCAAGCTGAGGCCCTGTGTATGAAGCCTCCAGCTGACGTAATTAATATGGGTAATTGGTCAAAATCTGGATTATTTTATAAAAGGACCTGTACGAGCAGCCGTAAACAGCGATAATCTCAACAGCCCAGAGAGTCTATTGCCTTTGACTGGATGAGCTGCCTCTCAGTGAAAGAGCCGTGCTCAGCTGAGCTCACAGATATCAGATACTGCAGCTTTTAAGACGTAATAAACGACCTGCCTAATTAGCCTGTTACTCATTATTGAGCTGCTGCAGAGCAGACATTCTATTCCTGGAATTAGGAAATTAAACAGAACAGAATAAGAGAAACCCTCTGTTTGTTCACGATATAGGTTGAAGATAAGATGTTCATATTGCATCATCTTACTGTAGTCCATATCCTTCCTCACTACGTTTCTCGCCGAAAGGTGGGGCTTGCATCTTTGTGTTCACAGGTGTTCAGGTAGAGCTGTTGTTCACTCCTCTATGATGAAAACGCACGCACACAATTTTCCTCCCTGTCCTTCCCCCCTCTCATGCTCTTTCTCTCCCTCTCCTTCTCCTTCTCCTTCTCCCTCTCCCTCTCCCTCTCCCTCTCCCTCTCCACCGGTCTATTAAATGCTAAACTTATGTGTCCAACCTATTACAGCTGTCTGACAAGTCTTTCATTTTAGGGCTTTCATCTAGACCTGCACTGTCAGAGTTAGACTCCAAAATAGTAATGGTGCCAGGAAGGGATAAAAGAGAACCTCCCAACCCACGCTATGAAATGTTGTTACGCAAACAGCAGATTAAACTGCCACTGTAATGTGTAAATTAGGAAGGACTGTGCAGTCTGACGATCACTTAATTATTGATCATGCATAGAGATAGGCTGTGCTCCAATTGGCACCCTATTCCCTATATAGTGCACTAAACCATACGGGCCCTAGTCAAAAGAAGGGAACTATTATAGATAATAGGGTGCCACATGGAATGCAACCAGGATCTCCCAGCAGGATGCTAGCTAGCTAGCTCCCCTCAGCGCTGGGGACCCCTGATCCAATCTGTCACTTAATTGGTTGTTAATACCAACATGTGTTCCTATATTCCGATCATGGCCTCATACAGTCCACATTGTTCTGTCACACTAGTTCAGGGTATTAACCTCATCCTCCTTCAAATCATCATCATCTATAACACTCATGGCCTCTCACAATGACAAGTGCTGTATAGAATCACATTAAAGCTTTGTTAATGAGACACGATACCGCTTGCATCATGGACTGACATTACATAATGTAGTGTAGAAATGATTAAGGGCCGATAACAGGGTAATTAATTAACAGCTTTGACCATACATCTCTCCCATTCCCCCATCTTCATCCCACCTACCCCCCCCCCCCAACCCCCCCCCCCACCACAACCACACACCACACACACACAGCACTATTTGTTTGGCGTCCAAATGTCATAGAAAACACAGAGTTGCACCAGAGCTGTTCTCTATCTGAATGAAATAATTAGCAGAAATACATTTGGTGGATCTCTGCCTCAGTTAGGTTGCCAGTGAGTGTTATTTCTCTCCCAGCTTCCACTGAAAATGTACCGCAGCAATCATTTCTCCTAGTGTTGATCTTTCTCACAGAGTTGGACACATTCTCTTTCACATTATCCAAAGTCCTCTTGTATTTCACTGGGATGGCAGGGATGGATTATTATAGCTCATGCCAGTCAAGCATCGAGTACATACTGGCAGGAGGAATCGTCCCAAACTAGCTGCCATTCTGCCTACAGAGAAATAAATGATGCACCGTTAATTGCAGCAATTCGCATTGTGTGCCAGCCTCTGTCTGGACCAATTTACCCCTAAACTACCCCCTGGGCAACCAACTACCCCCTTGACAACCAACTACCCCCTGACCAACCTCAAATGACTGTACTCTCCACCTCCATGATGTTTGAGAGTGATATCACAGTTATTATTCCGATGATGCTCTCCCCCCTGGATTCAGTGGGCCTGATAAGTCCCGGTGTGACATGAACAATGGCTGATAGAGTCATAACAATCAGTGTTCACTACAGAGTGTCTCACTACATCGTTAGTACTCACAGTCTGTTGAGTCAATTGGGAGTGAATGGGAGTGTGCCAGCCAACCATTCACACAGCTAATTTCTATTTAAATGCAGTTGCCAGGCGAACATGGCTGTGCCTAGGGAATAGAAAAGAGAGAGGAAAGAGGCGAGATCAATAAAAGTGGAGCACAGAGAAGAGGAGGATGAACGCTCGCTTTATCTCTCACATTGATGTTCTGTGAATGTCACTGTGTTTGATGGTACTGTGTTCTTTTGGCGTTATTGTATTGGCCCGGCTCTGTTCGCTGGATGCGGCCTGATTTGATTTGTCTGCCTCCTGTGTGGCTGTTTTGTAGAGACGTCCCCAAAACCATAAGAGGAGAGGAGAAGTAAACAAAGATGCCAGAGGGATGGGACTTACCAAACACACACAAACAAGCGCAGATACACAGACTTTCGAATACACACAAACCATCTCTCGCACATAGAATATGACTTCGTGGGGACACGAATACTCAGTAGTTGCAAAACAAGAGCCACATGCACGTGCGTGCGCACACACTCACATTCTCATTCTCCTTACTCACTCAGATGTTCTTTCTGTGCTGTCGAAATGTAGACACTCAACAGGGCAAACTGAGCTCCCATAATTGCTGCTGTCTCTAATTTCACACATACACACACTATAGAGATGCAGTACTGAGATACACACACACATGTATTCAGCCATCTCTCTCTCTGAGATTCACTGTACTCCTTTACTTTTTTTTCTCTCTCTCTCTCTCTTCTCTCCTCTCTCTCTCTCTCTCTCTCCTCTCTCTCTCTCTCTCTCTCTCTCTCTCTCTCTTCTCTCTCTCTCTCTCTCTCTTCTCTCTTTCTCTCTATCTATCTAATCTATCTATATATATATATATATATATATATATATAGATATATATAGATATATATATATATATATATAGATAGATAGATAGATAGATATATATATATATATATATATATGGGGAAGAGTGTGAGAGCTGCATCCTGCCTATGGATTAGCTTTCATGGCATTTTGATCTGTATTCCTCTCTCTTTATTAATGAAATGTGGCAAGAGAAAGAGACGGAGAGAAGTAGAAGAGAAGAGCGGGATTAAAAAAAGGGACTGATGAGGGAAGCATGGAGAGTCCATTACAAAACCTCCTCCACTCCTTCTCTCATCTCCATCTTCCTCTGTCAACCAGAGCTCAGTAATCAATAGAAGCCGATCCCGTCACAGAGCATGTTTTAACCAGATTGACACAGGCCCAGCCGCGGAAAGTAGGGGTGCGGAGTGGGGAGAAATACCCCCTCCCCCAATCAGCACAAACCATTTTCCTGCGGCCATGGAAACAAGAAGCTGTGCTACTTGTTCAACTGTTACTTGCTCAACCTTGTGGCCTTTCGAGATGGTGGTGTCTGGTGCTGCGGAGTCAGGTTGAGTGGGTGTTGTAAGTAGAGAGAGGGGAGATACAACAAGGGGAGAGAACCCACAGTCAATGCTGCTGTTCTGTTATATACTATTTATATACTATTGCATGTGAAAGACATTATCCACTTTAAAAACAGTAAATACAGTCATACTTAACATAGCACATTCAAAAATATGCTGTAACAGTTCTATCCTGAAGTGTACATATCATTTTATTACTTGATTTACTACTCCTATGCAGCTTAGTTGCTAGAGAATGGCACTGTCTGGGTTGTGGGTTTGATTCCTGCTGTGGCCACCTATACGGAAATGTATGCTAGTCTCTTTGGATAAAAGCACTGCTAAATGGCATACAGTGCCTTCAGAAAGTATTCATAACCCACATAAGTATTCATAAAGTATTCAGTTATTCCACAGTTTGTTGTGTTACAGCCTGAATTGAAAGTGGATTAAATACATATTTTTTCTCTCACCCATCTACACACATTACCCCATAATGACAAAGTAAAAACATGTTTTTAGAAATTTTTGCTAATGTATTAAAAATGAAATGCAGAAATATCTCATTTACATAAGTATATTCACACCCGACTTTGTAGAAGCACCTTTGGCAGTGATTACAGCTTTGAGTCTTTTCTGAATAAGTCTCTTATGAGCTTTCCACACCTGGATTGTGCAATATATGCACATTATTATTTAAAAAATTCTTCAAGCTTTATCTAATTGGTTGTTTATCATTGCTAGACAACCATTTCAGGACATAGATTTAAATTAAAACTGTAACTCTGCCACTCAGGAACATTCACTGTCGTCTTGGGAAGCAACTACGGTGTAGATTTGGCCTTGTGTTTTAAGTTATTGTCCTGCTGAAAGGTGAATTCATCTCCCAGTGTCTGCTGGAAAGCAGACTGAACTAGGTTTTCCTATAGGGTTTTGCCTGTGCTTAGCTCCATTCTGTTTCTTTTTATCCTGAAAAACTCCCCAGTCCTTAACGATTACCAGCATACCCATAACATGATACAGCCACCATTATGCTTGAAAATATGGACAGTGGTATTGGATTGGGTTTGCCCCAAACATAACACTTTGAATTCAGGACAAAACGTGAATTGCTTTGCCACATTTTTATTTATTTATATATTCTTATTTTTTTGCAAATGTTTTTGCAGTAATACTTTAGTGCATTGTTGCAAACAGGATGCATGTTATGGAATATTTTTATTCTGTACAGGCGGCCTTCTCTTTACTGTCATTTAGGTTAGTATTGTGGAGTACTACAATGTTGTTGATCCATCCTCAGTTTTCTCAAATCACAGCCACTAAACAAACTCTGTAACTGTTTTAAAGTCACCATTGGCCTCATGGTGAAATCCCTGAGCGATTTCCTTCCTCCCCGGCAACTGAGTTAGGAAGGATGCCTGTATCTTTGTAGTGACAGGGTGTATTGATACACCATCCAAAGTGTAATTAATAATTTCGCCATGCTCAAAAGGATATTCAATGTCTTCTTTTTTGTATTTTTACCCATCTAGGTGCCCTTTGTGAGACATTGGAAAACCTCCCTGGTTTTTGTGGTTGAACCCGTGTTTGAAATTCACTGCTAGACTGAGGGATAATTGTATGTGTGGGGTACAGAGATGAGGTAGTCATTCAAAAATCATGTTAAACACTATTATTGCACACCGTGTCCATGTAACTTATTATGTAACTTATTTAGGCTTTCCATATCAAATGGGTTGAATACTTATTTCAGCTTTTCATTTGTAATTAATTTGTAAACATTTCTAGGGTGTGAATAGTTTCTGAAGGCACTGTATATTATTATATGAGACTCAGTGAGAGTCTGCTGGCTGGTGTTGAGGGCATGTTGCTCTTGTCTGTACTGTCCCAGTCTGCAGTGAGATGATAGAGAATGTGTCATTGAGTCTCATTATCCCAGAAATGACCATTTCTATTTCCCACATCCATCACAGGTACTTATTGAGTGGACAGGGAGAAGCGTTGTTCATGTGGACCAAAGGGTATTCAAGTTTTAGCCTCACAGAGGATGGTGGTTGGTGGGATACAGGCAGCTGTATACTGCATCCTAGTTCCCGCTTGATTCTAATCCCCCTTAAGGATGCCCTCACCTATTTGCTAGTTGGTTTTGGTCTTGGGTAAACAGATCTCTTAAACCCAGCCTAGCTCATCTCCAGTGGCTGAGGTTTAAGCATGGCATTCTATGCTCCAATACTCATTGATGGGGATATAGGAGTGAATGGTTCATGACTGAGCACAACACATGACAACCAGTTATGGGGCTCTGTTGTTCCTTTAGTTGGATCGCTCATATCTCAGGACTTACTTACACACTCTCTCACACACACACACACACANACACACACATACATTACATGCATACATACCACAGGAGGCTGCTGAGGGGAGGACAGCCAATAATAATGGCTGGAACGGAGCGAATGGAATGGCATCAAACACCTGGAAACCATGGAAACCATGTTTCTGATTTATTTGGTACCATTCCACYRATTYCGCTCCAGCCATTACCACGAGTGTGTCCTCCCCAATTAAGGTGCCACCAACCTCCTGTGGTACACACAAACACACACTTATTTGTGTCACTTACTGCCCTCCTCCTCAGGTACGACCTTCCTCCTCTATTTGATTATAGGTCTGGCCATGGAACCTGCTTTCACCACCCACTCAGCTTCTCTCTCTCTCGCCATTATGAGGCCCAGACCCTGCATACATATATCTAGTTATACTTGGAGCCATATGTGGTGTTTGTTTTTGCTATGGTAATAGCCTCATTTGATGCAGCGCTGTCTGGCGAGGGTGAGGAGGCCCTCCGGGCACCAGTCGCTAGGTCCTAAGTGGGAAGGCGACGCGGGCCCCTGATTGCCTGACAGGTGGCAGCGAGCGGGGACGAGGCGAGATAGGCCTCTGTAATGAGGATTTAATCTGTTGATGATTCTGTCATCTCCCTGGGTAACTGTATCGGGCAGATGGGTAGACGTCACCTTGGCATGGCACTTCCAGTATGTGTGCGTGAGGCATTATACAGTGCATTCGGAAAGTATTCAGACCCCTTGACGTTTTCCACATTTTGTTACTTTACAGCCTTATTCTAAAATGGATTAAATCATTTTTTTTCTCTCATCAATCTATATACAATACCCCATAATGACAAAACAAAATAGGTTTTTAGACATTTTTGTAAATGTACATGACCAGTCAAAAGTTTGGACACACCTACTCATTCAAGGGTTTTTCTTTATTTTTACTATTTTCTACATTGTAGAATAACTATGAAATAACAAATATGGAATCATGTAGTAACTAAAAAAGTGTTAAACAAACAAACATATTTTCTATTTGAGATGCTTCAAAGCAGCCACCCTTTGCCTGGATGACAGATTTGCACACCCTTGGCATTCTCTTAACTAGCTTCACCTGGAATGCTTTTCCAACAGTCTTGAAGGAGTTCCCACACATGCTGAGCACTTGTTGGCTGATTTTCCTTCACTCTGTGGTCCAACTCATCCCAAACCATCTCAATTAGGTTGAGGTCGGGTGTTTGTGGAGGCCAGGTCATCTTATGCAGCACTCCATCACTCTCCTTCTTGGTCAAATAGCCCTTAGACAGCCTGGAGGTGTGTTGGGTCATTGTCTTATTGAAAAACAAATGACAGTCCCACTAAGCGCAAACCAGATGGGATCGCTGCAGAATGCTGTGGTAGCCATGCTGGTTAAATGTGCCTTGAATTCTAAATGAAATAAATAAATTTGCTCCCGAGTGGCGCAGCGGTCTAAGGCACTGTATCTCAGTGCAAGAGGTGTCAGTACAGTCCCTGGTTCGAATCCAGGCTGTATCACATCCGGCTGTGATTGGGAGTCCCATAAGGCGGCGCACAATTGGCCCAGCGTTGTCCGGATTTGGCCGGGGTATGCAGTTATTGTAAATAATAGTTTGTTCTTAACTGACTTGCCTAGTTAAATAAAGGTTAAATAATTTATTTTTTACTGACAGTGTCCCCATCAAAGCACCATCCTTCCTTCTCCTCCATGCTTTACAGTGGGAACCACACATGCGGAGATCATCCGTTCACCTACTCTGCATCTCACAAAGACACGGCAGTTGGAACTAAAAATCTCAAATTTGACTCATCAGACCAAAGGACAGATTTCCCCCGGTCAAATGTCCATTGGTCGTGTTTCTTGGCCCAAGCAAGTCTCGTCTTCTTATTGGTGTCCTTTAGTAATGGTTTCTTTGCAGCAATTCGACTATGAAGGCCTGATTCACACAGTCTCCTCTGAACAGTTGATGTTGAGATGTGTCTGTTACTTGAACTCTGTGAAGCAGATTGGGCTGCAATCTGAGGTGCAGTTAATTCTAATGAATTTATACTCTGCAGCAGAGGGAACTCTGGGTCTTCCTTTCCTGTGGCAGTCCTCATGAGAGACAGTTTCATCATAGTGCTTGATGGGTTTTGCGACTGCACTTGAAGAAACTTTCAAAGTTCTTGAAATTTTCCGTATTGACTGACCTTCATGTCTTAAAGTAAAGATGGACTGTCATTTCTCTCTGCTTATTTGAGCTTCTCTTGCCATAATATTGACTTGGTCTTTTACCAAATGGGGCCATCTTCTGGATACCACCCCTACCTTGTCACAACACACCTGATTGGCTCAAACGCCTGGGAACTCTAATGAACTCTAATGATCCCCTGCAGCAGAGGTGACTCTGGGTCTTCCTTTCTGTCACGGATCCCTCCGGAACTTTCATTACATACACCTGTCCCCAATTCCCACTGATTAGTACTTGTATAAGTGTTCCCTTTGGTTTCCATTGGGCTGTCCATTATTGTTACAATGTCCGTTGGTGCGTGTGAGTACCTGTGCTGTGTGTTTTGGGCTTTCGTGCCATTGTAGATTGCGCAGATGATTACGGGTCTCGTCCCGTATGTTAATCATCGTGCGTGTGTGTTATTTATTCAAGGTACTCCTCGCTCTTTTGTTTTGGGTTTCAACCCTCTGTTTTTGTATAGTGTTTGTTTGGTCTTCGTCCCTGTGCCTTTACACGGAACTCCGTAATTTGGGGTATAATAAAAAAAACTATTATGCATTCCTGCTCCTGTCTCCCGAATCTCATCATACCAACGTGACACTTTCCTGTGGCGGTCCTCATGAGAGCCAGTTTCATCATAGCGCTTGATGGTTTTTGCGACTGCAGTTGAAGAAAATGTCAAAGTTCTTGACATTTTTTCATTGACTGACCTTCATGTCTTGATGGAAAGTAATGATGGACTGTCCTTTCCCTTTGCTTATTTGAGCTGTTATTGCCATAATATGGACTTGGTCTTTTACCAAATATGTCTATCTTCTGTATACCACCCCTACCTTGTCACAACACAATTGATTGGCTGAAACGCATTAAGAAGGAAATAAATTCAACAAATTAACTTTTAACAAGGCACACCTGAAATGCATTACAGGTGCATTCCAGGTGACTACCTCATGAAGCTGGTTGAGAGAATGCCAAGAGTGTGTAAAGTTGACATCAAGGCAAAGGTTGGCTACTTTGAAGAATCTCAAATCAAAAATATATTTTGATTTGTTTAACACTTTTTTGTTACTACATGATTCCATACGTGTTATTTCATAGTTTTGATGTCTTCACTATTATTCTACAATGTAGAAAATAGTAAAAATAATGAAAAACCCTTGAATGAGTAGGGGTGTCCAAACTTTTGACAGGTACTGTATTACAAATAAAAAACTGAAATGTCACATTTACATAAGTATTCAGACCCTTTACTCAGAACTTTGTTGAAGCACCTTTGGCAGCGATTACAGCCTTGAGTCTTCTTGGGTATGACGCTACATGCTTGGCACACCTGCATTTGGGGAGTTTTTCCCATTATTCTCTGCAGATCCTCTCAAGCTCTGTCAGGTTGGATGGGGAGCGTCGCTGCACAGATATTTTCAAGTCTCTCCAGAGATGTTCAATCGGGTTCAAGTCCGGGCTCTGGCTGGGCCACTCAAGGATATTCAGAGACTTGTCCCGAAACCACCCCTGCTTTGTCTTGGCTGTGTGCTTAAGGATGTGGTCCTGTTGGAAGGTGAACCTTCACCCCAGTCTGAGGTCCTAAGCACTTTGGAGCAGGTTTTCATCAAGGATCTGTCTGTACTTTGCTCCGTTCATCTTTCCCTCGATCCTACTAGTCTCCCAGTCCCTGCCGCTGAAAAACATCCCCACAACATGATGCTGCCAGGTTTCCTCCAGATGTGACACTTCATCAGACCAGAGAATCTTGTTTTTCATGGTCTGAGAGTCTTTAGCTGCCTTTTGGCAAACTCCATTCGGGCTGTCGTGCCTTTTACTGAGGCTTCCGTCTTGGTGGTTCCAAACTTCTTCCATTTAAAAATTATGTAGGCCACTATGTTCTTGGGGACCTTCAATGCTGCAGAAATGTTTTGGTACACTTCCCCAGATCTGTGCCTTGACACAATCCAGTCTCTGAGCTCTGACAATTCCTTCGACATCATGGCTTGGTTTTTGCTCTGACATGCACTGTCAACTGTGGGACCTTGCATAGACAGGTGTGTGCCTTTCCAAATCATGTCCAACCAATTGAATTTACCACAGGTGGACTCCAGTCAAGTTGCAGAAACATCTCAAGGATGATCAATGGAAACAGGATGCACTTGAGCTCAATTTCGATTCTCATAGCAAAGGGTCTGAATACTTATGTATTAAAAATTTGCAACCATTCTAAAAACCTGTTTTTGCTTTGTCTTTATGGGATATTGTGTGTAGATTAATGAGGATTTATTTGTATTTAATCCATTTTAGAATAAGGCTGTAAAATAACAAAATGTGGAAAAAGTCAAGAGGCCTGAATACTTTCTGAATGCACTATATGTGAGTGTAAGTGTGTGAGTGTGTGTGTGTGTATGCACATGAATGAGCCGTTTCTGCATGGAGGCTGTTCACTGAGCACTGCCTAATAAGGTCACAACTGTGGGGATGACGAAGACAAGGTCTCTTTAGCCCCACTTAACCAGGGTGATACACAATCTCCATTCTGCCTGGGAGATGCTCTGTTCATTCTCTCTATTTCCTCCTTATTCTCTCTCTGTCTCTCAAAGCTATTTCTTTCCCTTCCTGTGTTTTATATTTTTTTCTCCTTTATAAATGGTTCTGTCTTGGTTATTTCTTTTCATTCTGATTGTTAAGGCTCCTCTTCTCTACTCTATCGGATTCATTCCCTCTGGCTGTATCTCTCCCCCTCTCTACTCATCTCTTCTCTTCTGCCTCTCTGTCCTAAGTGGATAAAGCTCTCTGCATGGTCATTTTCCCCTTAATTTTCCCTTTTTGCGTCTCTCTGTTCCAGTTATTCT
Organism: Salvelinus sp. IW2-2015; assembly: GCF_002910315.2. NCBI lineage: Eukaryota > Metazoa > Chordata > Actinopteri > Salmoniformes > Salmonidae > Salvelinus > Salvelinus sp. IW2-2015. The sequence goes on along the minus strand of NC_036862.1, from coordinate 13,599,318 downwards.
GCCTGTTCTATGAGGCCTCCCAAAGTTCAAGTGTTCCTCGGGTCATGCATTTGTAACGGATGTGAAATGGCTAGCTAGTTAGCGGGTACGCGCTAATAGCATTTCAATCGGTTACGTCACTTGCTCTGAGACCTGAAGTAGGGTTTCCCCTTGCTCTGCAAGGTCCGCGGCTTTTGTGGAGCGATGGGTAACGACGCTCAGTGGGTGACTGTTGTTGATGTGTGCAGAAGGTCCCTGGTTCGCGCCCGTGTCGGGGCGAGGGGACGTACTAAAGTGATACTGTTACACATTGACTGCTGTTTTGAATAGCCCCCATCCTCCCCTCCATCACTCTGACCTGCAGCACTGTAACGTAGTCTGTCGACCAGGCCTGGGCAAAGGCCGGCCCTGGGGCGTATGCGGCCCGCGACTTGATTCAATGCGGCCCGCGGAATCATGCTCAGATCACATAAAGAATTTGCGATAGTAAAGTTTTAAAAAACGTATCTGTTATTCAAATTAAAAAAACAATTAATTCTCACTTTTGTGTAATGATTTAACTCTCACATTTATTGGGACATTTATTTTGAAGGCACGTATAAATAAAAACTGCACGACGACAGACAGTGACTGACAGGCTGACACACACTTCGTCACAGTTACAAATACTAGCCTGCTAGAAATTGGGCAAACATGAGTTTTTCAAAGAAAACGAAAGTAGACAGTGGATGTATGGGTGTTCCAGCAAGAGTGGACATCGAAGTATTTATTTGTTGAGGTATCAGGGAAAGTTGTGTGCAAAGACACCACTTCCAAAGCTAACACTTCCAGACGAAGCATGCAGAGAAATATAGGAATGTCTTCTGAGCAGAGGGCAAGTGCATCGAAAGAGTTGCTTCCTCAGCAAACGACGGAATTGCAAGAGCTAACTATGTACTGTCCCACAAAATTCCAAAACATAGCAAGCCATTCACTGAGGGCGAATTCATTAAAGAATGTTTAATGGACTCTGCACCAATACTTTGCCCCGACAAGAAAGAGCTGTTTGAAAATGTTTCCCTGTTAAGTCGAACAGTGACACGGCGTGTTGAGGACATCGCAGAGAATATGGAACAACAGTTGAAAGACAAGGTAAAGCATTTCACCTATTTCTCCTTTGCCCTGGATGAGAGCAGTGATGTACGTGACACGGCACAGTTGATATTCTTACGAGGCATAACCCCGGACTTTAAAATTACAGGAGGAGCTTTCTTCAGTGCAGTCAATGAAGAGCACAACCACGGGGAAAGATTTATTGGAGGTTAATAAGTGTGTGGCAAAGCTGGGACTCAGTTTTGAGGGGCGACAGGTGGTGTGTGATTAGGTGAGACGTTGGTGGCAGTGGTGGGATCTTTGATAAGCGCTGGGTATTAGATGTTGTGGAGGGGAAGCTTAACTACAGCAGTCCATTGCGTTCGGTGGAGGATAGATGGTACTGAGAGATCCTCTGGCCGTGCAGGCTGGATGGCTCTTCTGTTTAGCAGCTTCTCACTAACCAGAGGGCAGAATACAGCCCTGGTCAGAAGTAGTGCACTCTATAGGGAATAGAGTGCAATTTGGGATTCAGTCACAGACTCTAGGGAGGAGACAGAGACTCCAAAGTGTTGGGTTGTAAGTTGGCATAAGTGACATTGTAGCCCCCCTGTGTCACATAATCAGATCATCCGCCCCATCTCCCACCAGCCTCCCCAGCCTTAGAAGTGTCAGATGTGGCTCTTCATTTATGATAGCAATAAAGGGTTTTATTGCTTGTCCTGGCTGATATATAGTAGATTATGGTAAATCTTTATGTCCCTAAATGGTTTATTGTGCCATCAAATGCATTCACACGTGATGTAATCTCATTGTAAATGGTTTACTGGAGAGCATGTCATGATGGTAATGATTTGGAAAACAATGGGAGACATCAGGTGGATGAACAGTGAGTGCTGCTCAGCGTTTGTATGTCATAGTGTGTGTTTGTACGTGAATGCTTATTTGCATGTGTGTTCCTGAGTGTCTGCGTGTGCACACTGTATGTGATTGTATGTGTCTGAGTGTTTATGCATGCACAGCTGGTTGGCTTGTTCCCAGAGCATCCCACTGTGTTTGAACCGGAGGTGGCTGCTCAGTAATGAAGCTGTTTGGTCTTGCCTGGAGGGTGGCGAAGGATGAGTGTGGTGCCTCAACAGTCCATGGCTGTTGTCACTGTAAACACCTGCACAGAGAGAGGGGGGAGGATAGGGAGAGGGGGTGAGGGTGGGAAGAAGGGTCGGTGATGAGGGGAAGATCTATGATTGGCTAGGTGTTGCAGTAGTGTGAGATCTGAGGCTGTTTGAGATCCTGGCTGAACAACAGGACAGTATGTCTCTATGTGTTTCTGTTGGCTGTGGATCAATCCGTGAGCTTGAACAACACAGGACAGTATGTCTCTAGTGTTTCTGTTGGCTGGTGTTCAGATCCTGGCTGAACAAACAGGACAGTATGTCCTCTATGTGTTTATGTTTGCTGTGTCAGATTGGGCTGGCTGAATAACAGGACAGTATGTCTCTATGTGTTTTCTGTTGGCTGTGTAGATCTGGCTGAACAACAGGACAGTATGTCTTTATGTGTTCTGTTGGTGTGTCAGTCTGGCTGAACAACAGGACAGTATGTCTCTATGTGTTTCTGTTGGCTGTGTGAGATCCTGGCTGAACAACAGGACAGTATGTTCTATGTGTTTCTGTTGGCTGTGTGAGATCCTGGCTAAACAAACAGGACAGTATGTCTCTATGTGTTTTCTGTTGGCTGTGTGAGATCCTGGCTGAACAACAGGACAGTATGTCTCTATTGTTTTCTGTTGGCTGTGTCAAGGCAGCCTGGCTCACAGTGTGTAAAGTGTTCCTTCCCATGGCCATGGTGTTGGCCCTGAGCCCTGGGACCTGCAGGAGGTGTAAGATGAACTAAGAATCGTGGTTGCTTTCACAATGGCACCTATTCCCTATATAGTACACTACTTTTGATCACAGCCCTATGGTCAAAGGTAGTGACTAAATAGAGAATAGGGTTAAATCCCTTTGAATTGAATAGGTGCCATTTGGGACACATGTCGTGAGTCATCCCAGGTGTTCCAATAAACTCTTATTATAACCACGACTACACCACGCCCACCAAAATGTCCCAACCCCAAAGTCATTCACTGTCCCGCCCCGTATACATAAAGCACTGAGTGCTGATTTAGGATTACTTTAGCCTTTAAGCTCAATGATGCATAATACGTATTATATGGACAGTTGGGACCTGATTCCCTATATCTGCCACCTATTTTGAATTGGGGCCCAGTGCTGGGTCAAGCGTGTGAATACAGGTTCTTTATGTGATATACTGAGAGCCTGGCTCCAATCTACCCAGACACTGATGCAACATTCCTCTCCCAATTAATCATAAGAGTAATCTGCTCACATTGTCCCATTCTGATCCGTTTGATCATATTACGACCGACTTATGTTACTATCCCCTTCCAGTTGATCACATTAGCAGGTGACTGACTCACCGGCTTTGTGTCCTTCACATCTTGCCCATTTGATGTACTCGGAGCATGTAATGTCCTCCAGCACTCTCAGATCAGATTGACTCCCACAGTAAATGAGATTCTGGTAAAACAAATCTGCCACGTGTCCTGGTAAAGATAACATCACTGCCCACTGATGTCCTCTCGTATAACAACATAGCTGCCTACGATGTCTCTGTAAAACAGACATACTGCCACGATGTCCTCCGTAAAACAACATACTGCCACGATGTCCTGTAGACAACATACTGCACGAATGTCCTCGTAGAACACCATACTAGCCAACGATGTCTGGTAGAACAACATAACTGCCACGTTGTCCTGTAAAATACAACATACTGCACGATGTCCTCGTAAAACAACAAACTGCCACACCGATGTCCTGGTAGAAACAACAATACTGCCACGATGTCCTGTAAAACAACATACTGCCCGATGTCCTCGTAAAAACAACATACTGCCACGATGTCCTCGTAGAAACAACATCTTGCCACGATGTCCTCGTAGTCAAACATACTGCCACGATGTCCTCGTAGTAACAACATACTGCCACGATGTCCTGGTAAAAAACATACTGCCACGATGTCCTGGTAAAACAACATACTGCCACGATGTCCTCGAAAAACAACATACTGCACGATGTCCTCGTAAAACAACATACTGCCCTCGATGTCTCGTAAAACAAAATAACTCTGCCTCGATGTCCTGGTAAACACGCACACTTGCCACGATGTCCTGGTAAAACAGCACACTGCCACGATGTCCTGGTAAAACAGCATACTGCACGATGTCCTTGTAAAAACAGCATACTGCCACGCATGTCCTGGTAAACAGCATACTGCCACGATGTCTCTGGTAAACAACATACTGCACGATGTTCCTGGTAAAACAACATACTGCCACGATGTCCTTGTAAAACAACATGCTGTCACATACATGTATGAGTGGTGGTTGTTGATCAGATTGACTTTATACCTAATGCCCAGTGTTACACGTCACTGAGCTGTGATGGGAAGCAGTGGAGAGCAGCCACCACGGCTGTTGATCTCTGGCTGAGCCTCTATCAGAGCAGGAGTCATTACGGCTGACAGCAGGCCCTGATCCATCATACCTCAGCCTGGTTTACTGGGGGGGGGCTCTGGCTCTCTGGTGTTAACCCCGCGTGGCCCGTCCCCTGTTTGTTGAGTACTTAATCCTGTCAGTTGGGTCCCGCTCTGCATCCCGATGACTTTCTTTCTTCACTAATCACTCACCCTTCCTCTTCTCTCCACCCTCCTGTACCCACTCAATTAACATCAAAGGGAGAGGCTAACCCTCTTAAGGAGCCGTCCACTGCTGTGTGACTATGTGACGGTACTCTTTTATGCCCTTTCTTTACCTTACCCCCTGTAGTCTACAATCACGATCACAATCGGATACTTTATCTCTCCTAATAGCTTCCTTTCCTTGTTTCTACGAATTCCTGGCCACCTATCTTTAGATAGATCTACAGTAAATTCAATGTGCATATAGAAAACCTACCATACGTTTCAATAAAAATCCAAGATGGCGTAGCAGTCAGGCGCGTCTTTTGTCTTTGTCTTGTCGTGTCCCGTGTATATATCTTTATATATATCTTTTTTCTTGGCATATCTTTTTTTTTAGATTTTTCTTAACCCCATCTTCAACATACTCTCCTGCAATCCGCCTCACCCAATGTGGTATCGATTTGCTACTTTCTTTACTTTAGAACTGGAACCCCCAACAGAAGCTAGCCAGCTAACTAGCTACTAGCTAGTAGTCAGCTAGCCACTGCTAGCGGTCATCAGCTAACCTTTAGCCAGGACAACTCCTGCCAGTCTGTACAGTGTGTTTCAACCCAGAGCTTATCGGACTCCTTTTTCTCCATATCACCGGATTCCTACCGCAAGCTCTGAACCTCTTCACCTGGATCATCGCAGCTAGCTAGCTGCTATCCGATTGGCTTCTCCTGGCTAACGTTTCTGTCCCAAAGCAAGCACCAATTAGCCTGGAGCTAGCCTATGCTAGGCCCATCTCCTGGCTAGCTGAAGAGGTCCATCAGCCACTCCTTGGGGTACAATACCTATTTTGCCAATTGGCCTGGACCCCTTTTTATTGCCGATACGGAGTCCTGCCGATCCATCACAACTGGACTACTGAAGTAATCCACCCGAGGTTTTTTTTCAACAGGCTCTTTCGTCGTGACGTCCCCTGAATGCCAATCTGCTAGCCTGCTAACCGCGGCCCGCTAGCTGTCTAGAGCATACCAGCCCGCTAGCTGTCTAGAGCATACCGGACTGTTAGCTGTAGTGGTCCATCAGTCGATTTCTTGGGCTACTATACCTATTTTGCCAATTGGCCTGGACCCTTTTACTACACGGACCCCTGCTGATCCATCACAACTGGTCTGCCGACGTAACCACACTTGGGGGCTACAACAACAGACTTCTTCCGTCGCAACGTCCCTCTAAAGCCCTTCTGCTAACCTGCTAGCCCTGGCCCGCTAGCTGTCTGAATCGCCGTGTCTCCAGCCCGTCCAGCTACGCATTGGACCCTATGATCACTCGGCTACGCATGCCTCTCCCTAATGTCAATATGCCTTGTCCATTGCTGTTTTGGTTAGTGATTATTGTCTTATTTCACTGTAGAGCCTCCATCCTTGCTCAATATGCCTCAGCTAACCATCTTGTCCCACCTCCCACACATGCGGTGACCTTTAATTGATGTCTCTTGAGACAATATCTCTCTCATCGTCACTCAATGTCTAGGTTTACCTCCACTGTATTCACATCCTACCATACCCTTGTCTGTACATTATGCATTGAATCTATTCTACCACGCCCAGAAACCTGCTCCTTTTACTCTCTGTTCCGAATGTACTAGACAACCAGTTCTTATAGCCCTTAGCCGTACCCTTATCCTACTCCTCCGGTGATGTAGAGGTTAATCCAGGCCCTGCAGTGCCCTGCTCCACTCCCATTCCCCAGGCCCTCTCATTTGTTGACTTCTGTAACCGTAAAAGCCTTGGTTTCATGCATGTTAACATTAGAAGCCTCCTCCCTAAGTTTGTTTTATTCACTGCTTTAGCACACTCTGCTAACCCGGATGTCCTAGCCGTGTCTGAATCCTGGCTTAGGAAAAAAAAAACTGACATTTCTATCCCATAAAATTTTCCGACAAGATAGAACTGCCAGGCCTCCCGGGTGGCGCAGTGGTCTAAGGCTGTGCCACCAGAGACTCTGGGTTCGAGCCCAGGCTCTATCGCCGCCGGCCGCGACCGGGAGGTCCATGGGGCGACGCACAATTGGCCTAGCGTCGTTCGGGTTAGGGAGGGTTTGGCCGGTAGGGATATCCTTGTCTCATCGCGCACTAGCGACTCTTGTGGCGGGCCGGGCGCAGTGCACGCTGACCAGGTCGCTAGGTGTACGGTGTTTCCTCCGACACATTGGTGCGGCTGGCTTCCGGGTTGGATGCGCGCTGTGTTAAGAAGCAGTGCGGCTTGGTTGTGTTTCGGAGGACGCATGGCTCTCGACCTTCGTCTCTCCCGAGCCCGTACGGGAGTTGTAGCGATGAGACAAGACAGTAACTATTAACAATTGGATACCACGAAAATTGGGGAGAAAAAGGGGGTAAAAAAAAAAGATAGAACTGCCAAAGGGGGCGGAGTTGCAATCTACTGCAGAGAGCCTGCAGAGTTCTGTCTTACTATCCAGGTCTGTGCCTAAACAATTTGAGCTTCTACTTTTAAAAATCCACCTTTGCAGAAACAAGTCTCTCACCGTTGCCGCTTGCTATAGACCACCTTTTGCCCCCAGCTGTGCCCTGGACACCATATGTGAATTGATTGCCCCCCATCTATCTTCAGAGCTCGTGCTGTTAGGTGACCTAAACTGGGACATGCTTAACACCCCGGCCATCCTACAATCTAAGCTTGATGCCCTCAATCTCACACAAATTATCAATGAACCTACCAGGTACAACCCCAAATCCGTAACACGTACACAGGCACCCTCATAGATATCATCCTAACCAACCCGCCCTCCAAATACACCTCTGCTGTCTTCAACCAGGAGCTCAGCGATCACTGCCTCATTGCTTGCGTCCGTAATGGGTCTGCGGTCAAATGACCACACCTCAACACTGTCAAATGCTCCCTAAAACACTTCAGCAAGCAGGCCTTTCTAATCAACCTGGCCCGGGTATCCTGGAAGGATATTGACCTCATTCCGTCAGTAGAAGATGCCTGGTTATTCTTTAAAAGTGCTTTCCTCACAATCTTAAATAAGCATGCCCCGTTCAAAAAGCTTTGAACTAGGAACAGATAAATCCTGTGGTTCACTCCAGACCTGACTCCCCTTGACCAGCTCAAAAACATCCTGTGGTGTACGGCATTAGCATTAAATGGCCCCCATGATATGCAACTTTTCAGGGAAGTTAGGAACCAATATACACAGGCAGTTAGGAAAGCAAAGGCTAGCTTTTTCAAACAGAAATGTGCATCCTGCAGCACAAACTCCAAAAAGTTTTGGGACACTGTAAAGTCCATGGAGAATAAGAGCACCTCCTCCCAGTTGCCACTGCTTTGAGGCTAGGACACACTGTCACCACTGATAAATCCACAATAATTGAGAATTTCAAGAAGCATTTTTTTACAGCTGGCCATGCTTTCCACCTGGCCACCCCTACCCTGGTCAACAGCCCTGCACCCCCCCACAGCAACTTGTCCAAGCCTCCCCCACTTCTCCTTCACCCAAATCCAGATAGCTGATGTTTTGAAAGAGCTGCAAAGTCTGGACCCCTACAAATCAGCAGGGCTAGACTATCTGGACCCTCTCTTTCTAAAATGATCAGCCAAAATTGTTGCAACCCCTATTACTAGCCTGTTCAACCTCTTTCGTATTGTCTGAGATCCCCAAAGATTGGAAAGCTGCCGCGGTCATCCCCCTCTTCAAAGTGGGAGACACTCTAGACCCAAACTGCTACAGACCTATATCTATCCTACCCTGCCTTTCTAAGGTCTTCGAAAGCCAAGTTAACAAACAGATCACCGACCATTTCGAATCCCACCGTCCCTTCTCCACTATGCAATCTGGTTTCCGAGCTGGTCATGGGTGCACTTCAGCCACGCTCAAGGTCCTAAACGATATCATAACCACCATCGATAAGAGAAAATAGTGTGCAGCTGTATTCATCGACCTGGCCAAGGCTTTTGCCTCTGTCAATCAACACATTCTTATCGGCAGACTCAACAGCCTTGGTTTCTCAAATGACTGACTCGCCTGGTTCACCAACTACTTCCAGACAGAGTTCAGTGTGTCAAATCGGAGGGCCTGTTGTCCGGACCTCTGGCAGTCTCTAAGGGGGTGCCACAGGGTTAAATTCTCGGGCCGACTCTTTTCTCTGTATACATCTCTGTGCCAGCAGCATACCACCCCACATACCACTGATGGCTTGCTTCTGAAGCTAAGCAGCGTTGGTCCTGGTCAGTCCCTGGATGGGAGACCAGATCCTGCTGGAAGTGGTGTTGGAAGGCCAGTAGGAGGCACTCTTTCCTCTGGTCTAAAAAATATCCCAATACCCCAGGGCAGTGATTGGGGACACTGCCCTGTGTAGGGTGCCGTCTTTCGGATGGGACGTTAAATGGGTGTCCTGACTCTCTGAGGTCATTAAAGATCCCATGGCACTTATCGTAAGAGTAGGGGTGTTAACCCTGGTGTCCTGGCTAAATTCCCAATCTGGCTCTCAAACCATTTACGGTCACCTAATAATCCCCAGTTTACAATTGGCCCATTCATCCACCTCCTCTCCCCTGTAACTATTCCCCAGGTCGTTGTTGTAAATGAGAACGTGTTCTCAGTCAACTTACCTGGTAAAATAACGGATAAATAAAACAATTATTTAAAAAAACATCAATGATGTCGCTCTTGCTGCTGGTGATTCTCTGATCCACCTCTACGCAGACAACACCATTCTGTATACTTCTGGCCCTTCTTTGGACACTGTGCTAACTAACCTCCAGGCGAGCTTCAATGCCATACAACTCTCCTTCCGTGGCCTCCAACTGCTCTTAAATGCAAGTAAAACTAAATGCATGCTCTTCAACTGATCGCTGCCCGCACCTGCCCGCCCATCCAGCATCACTACTCTGGACGGTTCTGAATTAGAATATGTGGACAACTACAAATACCTAGGTGTCTGGTTAGACTGTAAACTCTCCTTCCAGACTCACATTAAATCTAGAATCGGCTTCCTATTTCGCAAAAAAGCATCCTTCACTCATGCTGCCAAACATGCCCTTGTAAAACTGACTATCCTGCCGATCCTTGACTTTGATGATGTCATTTACAAAATAGCCTTCAACACTCTACTCAGCAAATTGGATACAGTCTATCACAGTGCCATCCATTTTGTCACCAAACCCCCATATACTACCCACCACTGCGACCTGTACGCTCTCGTTGGCTGGCCCTCGCTTCATATTTGTCGCCAAACCCACTGGTTCCAGGTCATCTATAAGTCTTTGCTAGATAAAGCCCCGCCTTATCTCAGCTCACTGGTCACCATAGCAGCACCCACCCATAGCACGCGCTCCAGCAGGTATATTTCACTGGTCATCCCCAAAGCCAACTCCTCCTTTGGCCACCTTTCTTTCCAGTTCTCTGCTGCCAATGACTGGAACAAATTGGAAAAATCACTGAAGCTCCCTCACTAACTTTAAGCACCAGCTGTCAAAGCAGCTCACAGATCACTGCACCTGTACATAGCCCATCTGTAAATAGCCCATCCAATTACCTCATCCCCACACTGTTATTTATTTATTTGCTCCTTTGCACCCCAGTACCTCTACTTGCACATTCATCTTCTACACATTCTACCATTCCAGTGTTCAATTGCTAAATTGTAATTATTTTGCCACTATGGCCTATTTATCGCCTTACCTCCCTTATCTTACCTCCATTTGCACACACTTTATATAGATTTTTATTTTTTTATTTTTTTCTCTGTTGTGTTATTGACTGTATGTTTGGTTATTCCATGTGTAACTCTGTGTTGTTGTTTGTGTCGCTTTGCTTGGCCAGGTCGCAGTTGTAAATGAGAACTTGTTCTCAACTAGCCAACCTAGTTAAATAAAGGTCAAATATATATATATATTTTTTTTAAATAGGGATGATGGGATCCCTGGCAGATGGCTTTGACCTATCCTGTCAGTCTTGTGTTGTCAGATCAGTGGCCAGGGCGGAAACGGCCATTGATCATGGTCTAATTAGCTGGCAGATGCACTGTACCCCCGGTGTGTCCTAGGTGGAGGGGTTGTTCACTGTAATATTAACCAGCTGTCCCCGGGAGTCACCCCAGTCTCTGTTCTCATCCACTGCTGATGACATTAGCATGCTAATATGCGTTCAGTTAGCAAAGATCTAAATTCACTTTAGGCATTTCCCCTGTTCAGTTTCATTACTATCTAACGAACCCAGACGCACCCACCCCCCTGTCCTCCTCTCCGTTTCAATTAATCTCGCAACCTCTCACAACCATGAAGGTGGCCCGAAGACGTTTATTTGTATTTCTAGAATCGTCAGCCACGACCGTCTCCATTGGGTCAATAACAGCCAAATGTGATTTTCCCGGGAGGAGTGTTCAATTAGCATGGTGATGGCAGATCTGCTATGGAGACACAGGGCGTTCTAACCATGTCCCTGCGATAACCAGAACATTATGCTTCAACTGCTTTCTCAGTCAACATCTTCAGAGGTGATAGTGACTGTGAGACAATGTACCTGGCATCTGGTAGGTGGCAAACGTGAAGCCTGCTTGGCCTCGCCTTTTTGCTCCCAGAGAAAATTGTCACCATTTCAGGCCGGCTTGAATGATTGCCAACGAATAGAACATCTGTTACACGAATCTCTTTGACTATCAGTGGGTTGTGACAGTCTCAGAGAGAGCACATCATTGCTTTTACTCCCAGATGGGAAGGGAGATGTGACACGCGGACAGAGAGAGGGGAAGCTAACAGCGTTGTTAATAATCCACCTGCCAGACAGTGATGTATGACTGGGTTCCTCTGAGGGGCATTGCTACAGTGACGGACCAGACACTGTAAATAGTTGTTCATAACTGAATGGAGGCCCTCTAGTTTGTCTGGGGGAGGGATAGGAACTGACCACTAGGTCTGGATGATGAACACTGAGAGGCAGATGACGCCTGTTTAGTTCATGCTAACTGGGTCTCTTCATTGCCAAGTCCAAACAGAATGGACAGTGGATGATGTGGTGAGGTGATTGTGAAGGGACAGTTAAGAGACTCATGTAGTGTGTGTGTTCTCAACTCCTTTCCGGGGACTGTTTTAGGTTGTCAACCAATGGGCTCTTGTGCTTAGAGCTGAGGATGTGATCAATAAATTGACCGTGTGGTTTGCTGCCTTGGCTGGTGTTAGATGTCCAGGGTGGTTATTGCTGTTTTTCACTTACTCCTACCCCGCTTCCTTCCCTCAGCAAATATGACAACGTTTGATGAGCTGGTGGTTCATATCTTCTCGTGATAAGATTTTCAGTGACAACCTGTCTTGAATGTGAATGATTACTGTTCATCCACCCCATACTGAGGCATCACCAGTCAGTGTCCGGTCGTTTCCATTTTCAAGAGAATCCCTTGTTCAATTATTGAGAGTTCCCCTTCTCCGTCTCTCCCTTCACTCCTCCATCAGGGAAGAGAGAGGTGGGCTCAGTCTGTCTCGGAAAGGAAATCTATTTCTCATTATGTACAACGCACTCACTCACTCACTCACTCACTCACTCACTCACTCACTCACTCACTCACTCACTCACTCACTCACTCACTCACTCACTCACTCACTCACTCACTCAGTAGTGGGGGGACTGTGTGTAGCTGAGCCCTTCCTGTGGCTTCCTGACCCCGGGAGAGAGGGAGGGAGAGCGAGACGAGGAGCGGGAGAAACACAGCTCTCTGCTCTGGGCTCCATTGATCTGCCTCACCTGGCATTCCCTCCACGCACACCCGCCTTCATCCCCCTTTAGTACAGAGCGAGGGGGAGGTGAGAGAGCATAGAGGGGGAGGGAGAGTAGGGCTGTTCAGTGATAGTCAGTGGAAATGAGCGAATGGAAGCTAAAGGAAGAGTGAACAATAGAGGAACAGGGAGGAGGAGAGAAAGATAGAGGGAGGGGGTTGACACGTACAAAAGAAATTATAATAAAAATATATAGATTCCAAGTTGACAAAGATGGGGACAGCAATGATGAGGGAGAGAGAGAAGCTGTTGTCTGAAGAGAGCGAAGACATGATACTGACATTGTTAGAGAAAGAGGGGATGAAAGGAGAGGAAAACAAGAAGCAAAGAGGACGGTAGAACGAGTGAGCGAGCCAGAGAGCGAGAGAGGGGTTGGTCAAGTGGGCAAGACAAAAATAATGAGCGAATGAAAGAGATGGAAATAGGAAATGACAGCGGCTTGGAATCTCGCCAGCAACAACGAGGCCCCCAGTTGATTTATTATGTGACATCATTATGGAGTTGGTGGATTGGTGAGTCCATTGGAACGGTACAGCTGCCTAGAGCAGAGCTCTATATTTTGTAGGCAGATGTAAAATGTAATAGTTGTAGAAAATAAAAACTGTATTCCCTTGTCGCACTGTCCTGGTTGAACTGTGTAACTGTCTGGAAAGTCTTTTAGAGAATTTGCTTTTGAGTCTTTTGAGCAGGTCGCTCCCTTCACCTTTATGACTTTTTGATAGAAACTTTGATGATGATGCTGTTTTTCATATTATATAAAATCACCTATTGAAATGTGCTTTTAATGGATTTGTACCGGTTGAAGACTTTCCTCCGTAACACTAAACAGAAAATACCTTGGTTTCCTAGTAACTGCCACCCACACTGATTGGAACGTGTAATACAATTAATTTATCCAAGGACATGTGTTTGTCTTGTTTAAAGAGGTAGACCATAATTTGTTTGCGAGAATGGGAGTATTTGGTTTCGAGCTTGTGCTCGACCAATAGATTCATGTTTTGTAATAAAGACGTGTGAGTATTGGCTGAGACCTTTCGCTCCGTGATTGAGGACGTGTGAGACTGGAGGGAAAAGCATGGTTCTTAATTTGATTATCAGAGACCAGGTTTTCTGAGCTCTTCAAACAATTTGTTTAGTCTCTGTACTGTATGTAAAGTCTCATGACAATAAAATCCAGCCGACGCAGGCTGTGATGCTAACAGTCTTGGTTAACAAGCTACTATGACAACATGAAGTAACACTGAATCCCCAAATCTTTTCCTGTTTCAACTGTTATCTTACTGTTATCCTATGACAGATACTACTTGGGACTCTTTAAAAAAAAAAATGTATTCTGATCACTGGCCATTATTTGCTGTCTCTCTGTTTGAGCAACATGACTGGTGGCGCCTGTTGAAACAGACTGTTACCGACTAAAGAGATGCTGTGATGTGGTCTGCTGTTCCATGCCAGGGCCTGTCATTAGGGACAGGTCTGGATAGAGAACACATGGGCCTTTTGAGCTGTTCCTGTGACATCCCATCAGCAATTGCTTCCCACTGATGGAGAGAGAGGCAGGGAGGGGAGAGAGAGATGTACTGTGTCTGTATTACTGTGATTTTAGTAAAGCTGGGTCAGAACAGCGTAATAAGTATATATCTGGGCTTTCATCAGTTACTATTCATTTGTGTCTTCCTGGCTGCATGCATCTCTCCTGGTTAAAGTCTGTGTCTCTCCTGGTAGTCTACATGAGCTGGATCCTTGTCTTTGATTCAATTGGGTCCTTCCCGGAGAAGGAAAAAGCCCCTTCCGTTATGTGTGTTTGAATAGCACTGTATAGGATTGTGGTTGCTACGAACACCTACCTTCACATGATAAGGTAAGAAAAATGGGTCTAGCTTTTAGTATTTTATTAGGATCCCCATTACCTGTTGCTGAAGCAGCAGCTACTCTTCCTTGGGTCCACACAAAACATAGAACGTGGCATAATACAGAACATCAACAGACAACAGCAGCTCAAGGACTGAACTAGACAAATTGCTTTAGAATCATAGGAATTTAATGATTGAACTTTTCCACAGTTTTAATCAGACGGGTGCTGAGAGAAGGTGACACTTCAAAAAGGCATAGGGCCAAGATGTGGAGGTAAGGCTGCTGTGAAGCATGCTGGGTAAAGACTCACTTGCTCATTAGCCATATCCCTTGGCTACCTCACAAAGCTGTGATGAATGGGTGCTGTAGGGAAGTCATTACTGTACGTCTGTGCACCGAGTGTGTGTGAGTGTGTGAGTGAGTAAGTATGAAGGGGGGGTAAGTATGAGTGTGAGCAAGTATGAGAGTGTGCGAGTAAGTATGAGAGTGTGTGTGTATGTATAAGTGTATGTTTTGTGTGTGTGTGTGTGTGTGTGTAAGTAAGTATGAGTGTCGTGTGTGAGTGAGTAAGTGTGTGTATCAGTGTATGCTTTTTGTGTGTGTGTGTAAGTATGATTGTCTGGGTGTGTGTGAGTAAGTATGTGTGTGTGTGTGTATACCATATGTGCTATACAGTATGTGTGTTTTCCCTGACTTCTATGTATACCATCTTTACTGTTGACAGTGGGCAGTTGCCATGTACATCCATTTGAAAATTGCACACAAGTCAATTACCTCCCCCCTTTAGCTTACCTTCCCCTCTCTCCCCTGCAACTCTCACCAACATTCATTTCCACCCGATGTCATTGATGTAGAGCGTAATGGAATGGTGTTGGAGGAAGGCGGAGCAGGCTGATGAGAAAGGGGGCTGTGGCGTCTAGCAATTTGGTCTCGCCGGCTCCGAGAACTGTATGTGTATTTGAATGAACCTCATCAGGGAGATTTGACATAGATATATTTATGGTGGCACTTAAGGAGAGCGAGGGAGCCGTGACACGAGCTGAGGAGGTAATATATGAGAAGAGAGGGATGGGGGAGAGAGAGGGGGATAGAGAAGAGGAGGAGGGAGAGATGGGGATAGAGAGAGTGAGTGATGTGGGGAGGAGAAGAGAGAGAGAGGAGATGGGGGAGAGAATAGAGAGATGGGGGAGAGAAAGAGGATGGGGATAGAGCTGAGTAGGA
>NC_036862.1:13569596-13582571 GCF_002910315.2 Salvelinus sp. IW2-2015 | reverse complement strand
GAGAGCGAGAGGGGGGGATAAAGAGAGAGCGAGAGGGGGGATAAAGAGAGAGCGAGAGGGGGGATAAAGACAGAGTGAGGGAGAGGGGAATATCGTAAAAGAGGGGTAGAGAAATAAAGTAATACTAGCCAAGACAGATGCACCTGACTACTCCTATTACATTCAGTCTGTGTCCCAAATTAACCCTATTCCTTATGCAGTGCACTACTTTTGAGTGGGGTCCATAGGGTTGCTCAAAAGTAGTGCACTAAGTAGGAAATATGGTGCCATTTGGGACGTATCCTCCGTGTTGTATAGAACCCAGGAGAGGGGGGCTTCAGAATGGTGTGACCACCACAGCAGTAGGCCAGGCAACATAGGGAAGATGGAGCCAGTCAGCCTCAGCACCGTATTCCCCAACGCCCAATCAGGAGAGAGAAGGCTTGTTGGCTGGGGCTTACACTGTAAACACAAGATGGAGGAAATAAGGGCCCACTCCAACAGAGGGGCAAATCCAATCATATCTAGTCATAATCTAATTTGATTGGTCTGGGAAAAGAAACTTGTATATTAGTTTTATTATATTACTCAGATTTAGGGTGCTTGACTTTGTAATTAGATGTTTAGAAGAATCTTAGCCTACAGTATGCTGATATTTAACCTGACTGAGATAAAATATAAAAAATGATTATTCATAAATTAAGTCCAAAAGTTGTATTTTCAGTCAGCTACTCAGAGCTACTGCTGGGTAGATTTAATGGTGACAGCAGTGCATTATCTCAAGTGTGTATGTGGTTGTGGTGTGTATGTGGTGTATGCATGTGTTTGTGGTGTGCGCATGTGTGTGTGTGTGTGAGCTCTGTATGGTATTCATGAGCCTTAAATTCCATAATAGCAAATGATTGACCTTTTAAAGAGCGAGCCACTAAGCTGTTCTTTCCAAGAGGGCTCAGGCAGTGTGATACGGGTGGATCAGCCAGTGTGATACGGGTGGATCAGCCAGTGTGATACGGGTGGATCAGCCAGTGTGATACGGGTGGTTTGTTTTTCCACCAGTGGAGAAGAAGCCATCTTAGATCTGCAGAGAGCCCGCTTCTGTGGGTGTGTCTCTTGGTGTGCTTGCTTGAATGTGTGAGAGCTTGGGGAGCAGGCAGGATTACTTGAGGGAGGTGATTGAAGTTTAATTAAGCTAAATCAATCCTTCCTGTGGGTAGATAGATGGGACCTGACCAACCAATCATGTTGCTCCTTTGAGTTACCGCACTTGGATTGATTGGCTGCTGAGACAAATCAATTCCTCTTCTTGGCCAATGAGGTTGGGCTTCATCGCTATGAGTCTCCCATCGTCTCTATGCTGGTTTGTCTGTAGCTCTGGTAACTGACACTTTCTAGGCTGTCTAATCAACCACTAGCTAGTCACGCACCAGTATTCCAACATTTTCAGCAACACTTCTATACTTTCTTTAGTAAGTTTGAACATTGTCATATCATTAAAAACCAACTAAATAACTAGGTTTCCATCCAATAGGTGACATATTTTAATGTGAATATTATAAACAATATGTGCATTTCCCTACCGGAGATGTTTACATCAAATTGACTTTTTTCCCGGAGGATCTTCAATGCCCGCCGGTTTATCTGACAGAATGCAAGGGGGTAGGAGATGGAGGAGGAAGGCACAACCTTTATTTATCTCCTGCCGTGACAGAACAGAGCACATCTGGCCTCTATAGAATCCAACACAATAGCCGGTGCCAGGCACCGCTCTGTGACAGCGGGGAGCAGCACACAGCCTGCCTGCACTTATTAGCATTGACACTGAACAAACACACACACAAACACACTCAGTCATGAAAGTTGAAGAGTTCAGCTATTATTTTGCATGAACTTGCTATTTCTGATAATAAAGTGAAGCTTTCAAATGCAAACTGTTTTATTCTGAAAATATTGTCTGCCTAGCTCCTCAGACGCAGACCTCCGCCTGTATAGACTTCCAGATCTATTGAGAGTGGTATTTTGGTGCAGACTTCTTCAGACACGTTTGATTACAGAATATTCACTCTGATGACGTAGTTCATCCTAAATCTCAACGCTGAAGTTCCCTCAGAGCCCTTCTGCTTAATGAAATATGCTGAGAGGGCCTGAGTGGTTCTCTGGCCCAGCGTTCTGCACCTTTTCAGATGCAAGTTCCAATAAAGACAATTATTGTCCCCGAGTGCCAAGGGAGTTCGGTTGTGTTTTATCATGTGACTTCATTCAACATGATCTTACTTCATGTGATCTGGGTTCCACCGATTAGGTCTAACGAGGAACAGATAGAAACAGAAGGAGCCGTACTCCACTCAAGGGCATGTGATCTGGTTCACTGATTAGGTCTAACGAGGAAATATAGAAACAGAAGGATCCGTAACTCCACTCCAGGGCATGTGATCTGGGTTCCACTGATTGGTTAACGAGGAACAGATAGAAACAGAAGGAGCCGTACTCCACTCCAGGGCATGTGATCTGGGTTCACTGATTAGGTCTAACGAGGAACAGATAGAAACAGAAGGATCCGTACTCCACTCCAGGGCATGTGATCTGGGTTCCACCGATTGAGGTCTAACGAGGAACAGATAGAAACAGAAGGAGCCGTACTCCACTCCAGGGCATGTGATCTGGGTTCCACTGATTAGGTCTAACGAGGAACAGATAGAAACAGAAGGATCCGTACTCCACTCCAGGCATGTGATCTGGGTTCCACTGATTAGGTCTAACGAGGAACAGATAGAAACAGAAGGATCCGTACTCCACTCCGGGCATGTGATCTGGGTTCCACCGATTAGGTCTAACGAGGAACAGATAGAAACAGAAGGAGCCGTACTCCACTCCAGGGCATGTGATCTGGGTTCCACTGATTAGGTCTAACGAGGAACAGATAGAAGAAAGAGATCCGTACTCCACTCAGGGCATGTGATCTGGGTTCCACTGATTAGGTCTAACGAGGAACAGATAGAAACAGAGGATCCGTATCTCACTCCAGGGCATGTGCAAGAGATACTGACAGAGAACACACTGCGGTTATACATTATTTTTTTTTATTTTTTTTTCACTTTATTTAACCAGGTAGGCTAGTTGAGAACAAGTTCTCATTTGCAACTGCGACCTGGCCAAGATAAAGCATAGCAGTGTGAACAGACAACACAGAGTTACACATGGAGTAAAAATAAAAAGTCAATAACATGGTAGAAAAAAAAGAGAATCTATATACAATGTGTGCAAAAGGCATGAGGTAGGCAATAAATCGAAATATTAAAATTTAGCAGATTAACCTGGGTGATAAATCATCAGATGATCATGTGCAAGAAGAGATACTGGTGTGCAAAAGAGAGAAAGTAAATAAATAAAAGTATGGGGGGTGAGGTAGGTAAATTGGGTGGGTAGTTTACAGATGGACTATGTACAGCTGCAGCGATCGGTTAGCTGCTCGGATAGCAGATTTTTAAAGTTGTTGAGGGAGATAAAGTCTCCAATTCCGGAGATTTTGCAATTCGTTCCAGTCGCAGGCAGCAGAGAACTGGAAGGAAAGGCGTCCAAATGAGGTTTTGGCTTTAGGGATGATCATGTGAGATACACCTGCTGGAGCGGCGTGCTGCGGGTGGTGTAGCCATCGTGACCAGTGAACTGAGATAAGGCGGCACTTTACCTAGCATAGCCTTGTAGATGACCTGGAGCCAGTGGGTCTGACGACGAACATGTAGCGAGGCCAGCGACTAGGGCATACAGGTCGCAGTGGTGGGTCGTATAAGGTGCTTTAGTAACAAAACGAATGCACTGTGATAAACTGCAATCCAGTTTGCTGAGTAGAGTATTGGAAGCTATTTTGTAGATGACATCGCCGAAGTCGAGGATCGGTAGGATGTCAGTTTTACATAGGGTAAGTTTGGGCGGCGTGAGTGAAGGAGGCTTTGTTGCGGAATAGAAAGCCGATTCTTGATTTGATTTTGGATTGGAGATGTTTGATTATGAGTCTGGAAGGAGAGTTGCAGTCTAGCCAGACACCTAGGTACTTATAGATGTCACAATATTCTAGGTCGGAACCGTCCAGGGTGGTGATGCTAGTCGGGCGGTGCGGGTGCAGGCAGCGAACGGTTGAAAAGCATGCATTTGGTTTTAAACTAGCGTTTAAGAGCAGTTGGAGGCCACGGAGGAGTGTTGTATGGCATTGAAGTCGTTTGGAGGTTAGATAGCACAGTGTCCAAGGAAGGGCCGGAAGTATATATGAATGGTGTCGTCTGCGTAGAGGTGGATCAGGGAATCGCCCGCAAGCAAGAGCAACATCATGATGTATACAGAGAAAAAGAGTCGGCCCGAGAATTTGAACCTGTGGTACCCCCATAGAGACTGCAGAGGACCGGACAACATGCCCTCCGATTTGACACGACTAACTCTGTCTGAAAGTAGTTGTGTGAACCAGGCAAGGCAGTCATTAGAAAAACCGAGGCTACTGAGTCTGCCGATAAGGATTGGTGATTGACAGAGTCGAAAGCCTTGGCCAGGTCGATGAGACGGCTGCACAGTATGGTCTTTATCGATGGCGGTGTATGATATCATTTAGTACCTGAGCGTGGCTGAGGTCACCCCGTGCCGGCTCGGAACGGATTGCACAGCGGAGAGTACGGTGGGATTCGAGATGGTCAGTGATCTGTTTGTTGATTGGCTTTCGAAGACCTTAGATGCAGGGCAGGATGGATATAGGTCTGTAACAGTTTGGGTCAGGGTGTCTCCCCCTTTGAAGAGGGGGATGACGCGGCAGGCTTTCCACCTTGGGGATCTCAGATGATACGAAGGAGAGGTTGAACAGGCTGGTAATAGGGGGTGCGACAATGCGGCGGACAGTTTCAGAAATAGGGGGTCCAGATTGTCAAGCCAGCTGATTTGTATGGGTCCAGGTTTTCCAGCTCTTTCAGAACATCTGCTATCTGGATATGGGTAAAAGGAGAAGCTGGGGAGGCTTGGGGCGAGTAGCAGCGGGGGGGCGGGGCTGTTGGCAAGGTTGGAGTCGCCAGGAGGAGGCGGCCACGCCATTGAGAAATGTTTGTTTGAAGTTTTCAATTATCACAGACTTTCAGTGGTGACCGTGTTACCTAGCCTCAGTGCAGTGGGCAGCTGGGAGGAGGTGCTCTTGTTTTCCATGCTTTACAGTATCCAGAATCTTTTTGGAGTTAGAGCTACAGGATGCAAAATTTCTGCTTGGAAAAAGCTGGCCTTTGCTTTCCTGACTGACTGCGTGTATTGGTTCCTGACTTCCCTGAAAGTTGCATATCGGGGGCTCTTCGATGCTATTGCATTCGCCACAGGATGTTTTTGTGCTGGAGGGCAGTCAGGTCTGGAGTGAACCAAGGGCTAATATTTGTTCTTGGTTCTCATTTTTGAAGGAGCATGCTTGTCTAATATGGTGAGGAGTATTTTAAAGAATGACCAGGCATCCTCAACTGACGGGATGAGGTCAATATCTTCCAGGGTACCGGGCAGGTCGATAGAAAGGCATAGACTATACCATTGCTCTTGTCGTCTGGAGAGGGTCAGTGTGTGCACATGCATGCACACATCTCTGTGTGTGTTGGGTTGTGTGTTGAGAGAGAGAGTGAGTGAGTGATCAGGACTGAGTTAGTGAGATTTTCATCTACTGTATACATTCCATTCAATACAATAAAGTATTGCCTAAAGTATAGTATTTGACATGTTATACCATTCAATAATATGACAATGCAATTCAAAATGAACTAGAAATACTCAGTACAGTTCAGTCAACTGTAGCCTATAGGCTTATTAGCAATAGGCCTGAGGGTTGTGGTATATGGCCAATATACCACGGCTAAGGGCTGTTCTTAAGCACGACACAACGCGGAGTGTCTGGAACAGGCCCTTAGGTGGTATATTGGCCATATACCACAAACCCCCGAGGTGCCTTATTGCTATTATAAACTGGTTACCAATGTAATTAGAGCAGTAAAAATCGGTTTTGTCATACCCGTGGTATACGGTCTAATATACCACGGCTGTCAGCCAATCAGTATTCCGGGCTCGAACCACCGAGTTTATAATATGCTGTAGAGCCTAATGCAATAACACCCCTTCAATACACCATACAGCCCTCCAACTCAACTCTGGTGGAACACTGCATTTGTTCATTGTTCCCCTCTAATCAGGGACTGATTTAGACCTGTGTAATTAATGATCAGGTAGAACAGAAAACCAGCAGGCTCCGGACCTCATAGGGTAAGAGTTGAATACCGCTGTCATACAGTATTATCAGCAAGTCCTCTATTTAGTCCCCATGTGTCTCAGTACTGAACACATACTGTCCCTACCCACTCCTAGCCTGGGAGAGCTGTTAGACACTGGTCTGGGCAGGAGGCCATTGTAAATGCAGTATTTGCGCAGAGTTGTGCTTATTTCTGGTTGAGCTTTGATTGGTTCTCTCAAACCTTTTTGTCTTTTGTGGCGGGCTGAGACCTCGCGTTGTTTGAATTTGAAAATCCAACAGTTGTATTGGAAGGGGGCGGCGCTCTGAGGCTGTGTGTGGTTTGGGTGAGAATTAAAAGACACCGAGGAGAACCAATCGAAAAGCACGGCTCCTTCATTATCGACGCATCATGCCGACAACATCAACATAGCCTTTCCAGACTCTGAAGTCAGGAGGACTTTTGAGTTAGGCGTTAGCCAGACTAACACACTCCAAACTTTTCTCCCTAATCTGATTATTCCTTATCTGGTGTTTACTGTATAGTCATTTTGACAACCCCCTACTCTCTTCAGTGTCTGTGACATCTTGTACCTCGGAGACCAAGATCAGGAAGTGATGTTACCATGACATTAACCTCCAGCCCCTGGGTAATGGACCTGCCATCAGCCGTGAAGTACTTCCTGTCTGGAGGATGGATCTCAGACAGTGCTCTGTCAGGCAGGGTTCTGAGGGCAAAGTAGATCATTGGGTGTTTGCATTTGGAACGAACCAATCAGTCCTGTTTGTTTGACAGGTAAGAGAGGATGAACACGCTGTGCCTCCTCACACGGTAATTGCCATGTTCAGCCTGGCCTCGCTGTTTTCTGTTTGCTGTTGTGTGTGTGTGTGTGTGTTCTCTGTGTGCTTGCTTTTGTGAATGTGTTAGAAAGTGTGTGAGTGCATTAGACTGTGTGTGTGTGTTTTAAGAGACACAACACCAGTTGAAAAACACAGCATTCCCTGGGCTACCCCACATTTCTCTCTCCCCTCGCTCTCTCTCTTTCTCTCTCTCTCAAGAGGCAACACACACAGTACTTCGGCAACAACAACCAGCTGCCTCACAACAGCATATAAGGCACACACACACACCTCCCCCCTCCCCACACACACACCTCCCCCCTCCCCACACACACACACACACACACACTAAATTAAGATTAAGGTCATGCAGTTTCCAAATAATCAAATCAAATCAACTGTTATTGGTCACATAGACATGGTTAGCAGATGTTAATGCAAGTGTAGAGAAATGCTTGTGCTTCTGGTTCAAGTAATCTAACAATTCCACAACAACTACCTAAAACACACCAATCTATATGGGTGAATGAGAATATGTACATATAAATATATGGATGAGCGATGGCTGTGCGGCATAGGCAAGATGCAGTAGATGGTATAGAACAGTATATACATATGAGATGAGTAATGTAGGATTTGTAAACATTATTAAAGTGACTAGTGATCCATTTATTAAAGTGGCCAATGATTTAAAGTCAGTATGTAGGCAGCAGCCTCTCTGTGTTAGTGATGGCTGTTTAACAGTCTGATGGCCTTGAGATAGAAACTGTTTTTCAGTCTCTCGGTCCACGCTTTGATGCACCTGTACTGACCTCGCCTTCTGGATAGTAGCGGGGTGAACAGGCAGTGCTCTGGTGGTTATTGTCCTTGATGATCTTTTTGGTTCTTCCTGTGACATCGGGTGTTGTAGGTGTCCTGGAGGGCAGGTAGTTTGCCCCCGGTGATGCACTGTGCAGATCGCACCACCCTCTGGAGAGACCTGCGGTTGTGGGCGGTGCAGTTGCCGTACCAGGCGGTGATACAGGCCGACTGGATGCTCTCAATTTGCATCCTTGGCGAACGTCTCTATGTACACAGGAGATACAACGTCAGGTTGACTCTGAGAAAGATGTGAGTTTGTTGAAATTCCAAGGATCCTGTACTGTACAGTACTTGAGGGGAGATTGAGCCAACAGCATCAATCACAGTAACAGCTGTATGACTATTAAGGGTATTTGTTCCATATGAACCGTAGTTGGGGCTTTATTTGGCATTTAGTTCACATTATTAATATTCATGGGCACTGGTGACAAATAGACCCAATCTGTCATGGACAATGATTAACCATTTAATGTCACCAGTAATGGGGTTGACGTGATGAAGATGAATTGGTTAAACGTGACAGCTGATGCCCCCACTCCTGTGCTGAGATGAGTGGTGTGTTTATGGTTGTGACAAGGCCTTGACGAGATGAGGGGAACACTGATGAGGTGTCTGAGGTTACATTAGTCTAACTAGTCTGTAAAGTACAATCTTAGAAAGAATTGTGCTATCTAGAATCAAAAAGGGTTATTTGCTGTCCCCATAGGAGAACCCTTTGAAGAACCCTTTTTGGTTCCAGGTATAACCCTTTCCACAGAGGGTTCTACATGGAACCATATAGGGTTCTCCTATGGGGACAGCTGAATAATCCTTTTGGAACCCTTTTTTCTAAGAGTGTAGAACCGCAGAACCATAGAAACTGTGTAGGAGGAGACATTTATCTCTTGCTACCTCGCTACCTCTCTTTCTCTCATCTGATATGTTTATCCAGCTCCTTGTTCTTCCTGGCTGTCATCTATCTCTGTACCTTTCTGTCTCTCCATTTCTATTGACCTTTGTCTATCTCCAATGTACCTTCCTCCCTTCCCTCCCTCGCTTTGCCTCCCTCTTCCGCTCTCTCTCCTTCCCCCTCACCCCTCCTTCCCCCTCTCTCTCTCACTCACCCTCTCACCCCCTCTCTCTCCCATTCTTCTACTCTCTCTCCCACTCCTCTAACCTCTCTACCATATAGCTCTCCCTCCCTCTCTCTTTCCCATCTTCTGTCCATCTCCCTCCCTCCACCTATTGCTGACTGAAGCAGGTGAGTGCATTGTGTTCAGACAAGGCGTGTGTTAATTGGAGGAGACCTGCTCCCGTTACTCATCTCGGCCATTTCCTCTCCTCGCTGAGGGTCCGACCTACGGGGGGGGAGGGATACCATCATCCACATCTGACATCTTGTTCCCTCACCATCACGCTTCACCCCCCCTCCCCTGCTGACTTACCCAGATGCCTCTGTGTTGCCCACTAACAGGTGACATTTTGTAATGTACTGACACTACCAGAGGAGGCTGGTGGAGAGAAGCTACTGAGCTCTGGCTCATGTGTAATGGTTTGAATAGAATCAATGGATAAATCATTAGTAATAAGTATTGTTCTTAATGTTCTTAACTGACTTGCCCTAGTTAATAAAAAATAAAAAAAAGTGGAATGCATGTCAAAACTTTTTGTTTCCATGTGTTTGATATGTTGGTACCATTCCCATTGATCCATTCCAGCCATTTACAATGAGCCCAATCCTCCTTTAAGCACCTCCCATCAGCCTCCTTTGCCACACATAAAGGTGCTATATAAGACAGTGTGGATGTTCAAAGATAGAGAACGCAAGCTTGTATCATTAGTGACTGCATAAGCTCTTGGTTAGTGAACCATCTCCCGGGTGGTCAGTGGTCTAGGCACTGCATCCGCAAGTGCTAGCTGCGCCACCAGAGTCTTGGGTTCGCGCCCAGGCTGGGCTGCGGTTCGCGCCCAGGCTCTGTCGCAGCCGGCCGCAATCGGGAGATCCGTGGGGCGACGCACAATGGCATAGCGTCGTCCGGGTATAGGAGGGTTTGGCCGGTAGGGAGGTTTGGCCGGTAGGGGGTTTGGCCGGTAGGGATATCCTTGTCTCAGTATGTAAAAAAAAAAAAATGTTTAAAATGTATGCACTCTACTGTAAGTCGCTCTGGATTAAGAGCGTCTGCAAAATGACTCAAATGTAAATGTAAATGTAGTCTCTGGCTGCATAGTCTCTGTAGTCTCTGCTGTAGTCATCTGGTAGTCTCTGGCTGCGATAGTCTCTGTGCTCTGCTGCATAGTCTCGTAGTCTCTGGCTGCCATAATCTCTGGTAGCTCTGGCTGCATAGTCTCTGGTAGTCTCTGGCTGCATAGTCTCTGTAGTCTCTGGCTGCATAGTCTCTGGTAGTCTCTGGCTGCATAGTCTCTGGTAGTCTCTGGCTGCATAGTCTCTGGTAGTCCTAGCTGCTAGTCTGTAGTCTCTGGTGCATAGTCTCTGTAGTCTCTGGCTGTCATAGTCTCTGGTAGACAGTAGAAATGCTGCATTAATAAGAATTGAGATCAGCTTTGACTTTCCCCTTTGATGTTCTGAGCAATCAGCTTTGATTGATGATGACATTTCAAGCCTCTGCGAAAGCAGACAGATCCCAATTAGGAAATGAGTGAAAGGACCCTAATCAGATAGACACTTATCAAACTGAGTGCTTTGCACTTCTGATCTGGTTTGATTAAGGAATCAAACTCTCATCAATCAACCTTTAATCTTCTTTTGTGTTTTTTTCCCAGAGAGAACAAATGGCATTAGAAAATTAGATGCCCCACAAAAAGCAGGTGAGGGATGGCATGAGGTTTGGTAAGGACGTCTGAAGGGCACCTGGCATAGACAGAGCTGTCAACAGAGACTTGTTTTCTGGGTGGGTAGAGTCTAAACCAGCTCAGCGAGCAGACAAAAAAGGGCCACGGACAACAGAAATAGATTAGTGAAGCACCTGGGACGAGGCGCCCTCTTTGGAAGGAATGTTGGCGGGCATCTCCACCTGGGGGGGGGGGGGGGGGGTTAGAAGCTTGTTCAATGGTAGGAGTGCTCCACAGGGATCTCTGTGTCGTCAGTGGAATGCTCTTTGAGATGAGCTTTTTTCCTCAAGTACTTTTCCTTTGAAAAGTAAGCCAAGCAAAGGTGTTTCTGGTAGGCAGCATAGTGGTAATGGATTCCTCAGTGAGAGCCTCTCATTCACTCTGTTGTTATTGATATCTAGGATCGATTTCCCGTTTAGAATGTCTTAGGAGGCAAGATGGCCTGCCACTAGTCACCTGCATTCAAGAGGCATCACACATTATTTGAACCTTGCTAATGAGAATAGAATTACAGAGTTACAGGGGACTCCTGACCGCATGGCCTCAACATCCATATCCCGTTAAATCTTGAATATGAGCTAATATTATTGCTTCGAGCATGACATAACTAAACGTAATATGATGTATTGATGTACAGCATCGTATTAAACATACATTATCGCCCATCACAGTGTATAGTCATGCAATTGGTTACAGAGGCATCCACCCTCCCATCAGTCAGGCAGGGCTCTGTGCTGAGCCAAAATGGACACGGTCTTGTGTATCCTGTTGGGGTTTTGCCAGCACCAGCAAGCCTGAAGTAGTCCCAGGAAGAGGAGGAGCGGGGGAGAAATGCGCCAGACCTGCCCTTTGGTTAAATACATGTGTACATACATCCTGTTAATAATGAAGCTTACTGTAGTCTCAAGTGGCACCCTACTCTCTATAGAGCAATAACTTTGACTAGAGTGCCCTGGGTCCTGGTCAAAAGTAGTGCACTACATAGGGAATAGGGTGCTGTTTGGAACGCATAGTCATTATTTCCTGGATACTGTGTGTCAGATGAGTTGGATAATGATGCATGAATATGCATGATCTGTTTTTACTTTACAGCTACTTGATCATTTGAAAATAGATTTTCTAAAAATGTCCAACAAAGAAATATGTCAGTGGCTTGGCTATATCACTAGAGATAGAAGAGGAACTCAGAGTCACTGTACGCTAGATAGGAGGAGGATAGATGTGATTCTATCTCTTTGTGCTTTCACGTCTGTCACACTGACTAAAGTGGCCTGGACAGCATAGTCTAGCAGAACAGGTCTCCCTGAGTTTGACGCAAAGTTTGGAAGTCGAAGCTTGTGTGTTGACAAAGCTACGCTACCGCTCCTTCAGGTATGCAACTCATCTCAAACTACTTGCCTAATTCAACTGCAGCTAGCGATTCCGTGTCTGACACCTGCCAGGCCGGTAATGGCTGCTCAACCTTTCAGAAAGGCTAACTCGGATAGAGACTGAACTCAACCAAGCATATAAGGGCTTTTTCACTTATAAAACTCTCACTGAGTTTACCAACATGCATTTGTATGACTCTTTTCAAGACACAGGGTTTTAAAATAATAAGGTAAACAGGTAGAATAGTCCCCTATTATTATTATTATTATTATTATTATTATCATCATCACAAGCAATATGATAAGCAGATAAATCAAGATACGTTCAGCGCCCTTATCCAACACCTTGTTAGGCTACCAAATGCACAGCTTTTGGTCTATTGTAATTGTATGAGAAGCACAGCTTTTGATAACAAGAAAATGTGGTCTGGCTTCTATTACAATATAAATAGTTTTTAAATGGTGAAAGAAAAGTCTTAATCCAGAACGCAGATCTATCATTAAGGTAACCTTAAAGAATCCTTTTAGATCTTACCTTCAAACTTAACAGTAAAAACAAAGTATTATAATAATAATAATAATAATAACAATAATCTCTAACTAAAAAGCCACAGCAATGCTTCAGCAGACAACAGGTCCAGTGACCAAGGCAGGAATGAGCATACGGTACAGAGTGATCTTGTTATGCTGATGAATGAGGACCCAAAAGCGACGTAATAGCAACAGAGTCTTTATTCCAGTATCAAACAAACAATGATTCTTCTGGATATATCAAAGGTAAATCCAAAACAGGAAACTGAAATCCTCTCGTCAGTAGAGAGGAACGACTGGAGACGCGACCACAGACTGCAGGTCGCTTCAGGAAGGCAC
>NC_036862.1:13558265-13566363 GCF_002910315.2 Salvelinus sp. IW2-2015 | reverse complement strand
TCCAGGCTTGTCAGCGATTGGCCCGTTCCTAAGTCACGTGTCGAGTTGCAGCGCTTTCTCGGTTTCGCTAATTTCTATCGGCGTTTCATTCGTAATTTCGGTCAAGTGGCTGCCCCTCTCACAGCTCTGACTTCTGTCAAGACTTGCTTTAAGTGTCCGGTTCCGCCCAGGGAGCTTTTGATCTCCTCAAGAAGCGTTTTACATCCGCCCCTACCTTGTACTCCTGACGTCACTAAACAATTCATTGTCGAGGTTGACGCTTCAGAGGTGGGCGTGGGAGCCATTCTGTCTCAGCGCTTCCATTCTGCGATAAGGTCCATCCTTGCGCTTACTTTCTCATCGCCTGTCGTCACGGAACGCAACTATGATGTGGTAACCGCGAACTGCTCGCCATCCGCTTAGCCATAGGCAATGGCGACAGTGGTTGGAGGGGGCGACCGCCTTTTGTCGAGGACTGACCATAAGAACCTTGAGTACATCCGTTCTGCAAACGACTTAATGCACGTCAAGCTCGTTGGGCGTTGTTTTCGCTCCGTTTCGAGTTCGTGATTTCCTATCGTCCGGAAATAAGAACACCAAGCCGATGCCTTATCCGTCTCTTTAGTTCTTCTGTGGCTTCTACCGACCCGAGGGGATTCTCCCTGAAGGGCGTGTTGTCGGGTTGACTGTCTGGGGAATTGAGAGACAGGTAAAGCAAGCACTCACTCACACTGCGTCGCCGCGCGCTTGTCCTAGTAACCTTCTGTCGTTCCTGTCTCTACTCGTCTGGCTGTTCTTCAGTGGCTCACTCTGCCAAGTTAGCTGGCCACCCGGCGTTCGGGGTACGCTTGTTGATTCCAGCCGGTTTTGTGCCTACTCAGGAGCGGGACACGCGCCGTTTCGTGCTGCTTGTTCGGACTGCGCACAGACTAAGTCAGGTAACTCTCCTCCTGCCGGTCGTCTCGACCGCTTCCCATTCCTTCTCGACCATGGTCTCACATCGCCTTAGACTTTATTACCGGTCTGCCTTCGTCTGCGGGAAGACTGTGATTCTTACGGTTATCGATAGGTCTCTAAGGCGGCACATTTCATTCCCTCGCTAAGCTCCTTCCGCTAAGGAGACGGCACAAATCATCATTGAGAATTGTGTTCAGAATTCATGGCCTCCCGTTAGACGCCGTTTCAGACAGAGGTCCGCAATTCACGTACAAGTTTTGGAGGAGTTCTGTCGTTTGATTGGTGCTCCGCAGTCTCTCTTCCGGTTTCATCCCCAGTCTAACGGTCAAGCAGAAAGGGCCAATCAGTCGATTGGTCGCATATTACGCAGCCTTTCGTTTCGAAACCCTGCGTCTTGGGCAGAACAGCTCCCCTGGGCTGAGTACGCTCACAACTCGCTTCCTTCGTCTGCTACCGGCTACTCCGTTTCAGAGTAGTCTTGGGTACCAGCCTCCTCTGTTCTCGTCCCAGCTCGCCGAGTCCAGCGTCCCTCCGCTCAGGCTTTTGTCCAACGTTGTGAGCGCACCTGGAGGAGGGTCAGGTCTGCACTTTGCCGTTACAGGGCGCAGACTGTGAGAGCCGCCAATAAACGTAGGATTAAGAGTCCTAGGTATTGTCGCGGTCAGAGAGTGTGGCTTTCACTCGTAACCTTCCCTTACGACAGCTCTCGCAAGTTGACTCCGCGGTTCATTGGTCCGTTCCGTGTCTCTCAGGTCGTCAATCCTGTCGCTGTGCGACTGCTTCTTCCGCGACATCTTCGTCGCGGTCCACCCTGTCTCCATGTCTCTTGTGTCAAGCCTTTCTTCGCGCCCCCGTCGTCTTCCCTCCCCCCCCCCGTCCTTGTCGAGGGCGCTCCTATTTACAAGGTACGGAAAATCATGGACATGCGTTCTCGGGGACGTGGTCACCAGTACTTAGTGGATTGGGAGGGTTACGGTCCTGGGAAGAGGAGTTGGGTTCCATTCGGGACGTGCTGGACCGTCGTTGATTGATGATTTCCTTCGTTGCCGCCAGGGTCCTCTCGAGTGCGCCAGGAGGCGCTCGGTGAGTGGGGGGTACTGTCTGTTTTGTCTTTGATCATCATGTCTTGTCCCTGTGCTTCCTCTGCTGGTCTTATTAGGTCTTCCCTCTTTCTATCCTCTCTCCCTCCTCCCTCTCTCCCTCTCCCGCTCTCTT
Source organism: Salvelinus sp. IW2-2015 (assembly GCF_002910315.2). Taxonomy (NCBI): domain Eukaryota; kingdom Metazoa; phylum Chordata; class Actinopteri; order Salmoniformes; family Salmonidae; genus Salvelinus; species Salvelinus sp. IW2-2015. Next base: position 13,564,212 of record NC_036862.1, on the reverse strand, counting down.
CTCAATCGTTCCGTTCCTGCTCCCAGCTGTTTCTCATTCTCCTAACGACCTCATTTACTCTTCACACCTGTCCCCTATTTTGCCCTCTGATTAGAGTCCCTATTTCTCCCTCTGTTTCCCGCTTCTGTCCTTGTCGGATTCTTGTTTGATGTTTGCTGTCCGTGTCCTTGTCCGCCCTGTCGTGTTTTTGCCTTCTTCAGATGCTGCGTGTGAGCAGGTGTCTATGTCAGCTACGGCCTAACTCCTTTATAGACCTTTTTTTATAGCTGACACTATCTATCGCCCGACTATAATCGGGTACCATTGACCCTAGGCTGGGCACATACTCTAACTCTGTGTGTCCGTGGGTGTGCACAATCTCAGGCTGCTGCCTGGTGCATGCAAGCATAACCAGAGTGGTTTCTCTGTCAGTCTATGCCTAAATATGGACTTCCCTTTCCTAGGGTCATCCCAGTCCAGACCAATGACTTATCCTAATCATCCATATTACTTCAATTATACATTTTCATTCTAATTCAATCAAGTCTGTCCGAATTCACTTCTTCTTATGCGTCTCTGTGTAGCCTGGCGAAAGCAAACCCAGCACAGGACACAAACTAATTTTGGGTTGTTTATTCTGTCGAAGCTTACATTTAAAATAAGATAATGTGGGAGAGAAATCACTGCATGGTGAAGTCACCATAAAGTAAAGTGCTGTCACCTGTTAGTAAAGTGCATAAAAACAATCTGTACAAAGTGAAATGCATAAACTGTTTTCTTTTCTGTTGTCATTTTTACTCCCTTTTTCTCCCCAATTTCGTAATTACGATCTCATAGCTGCAACTTCCCAACGGGCTCAGGAGAAGCAGTGGCTCTGCTTTCTATTAAAAAAAAGCAGAGCCAAAGAAAATACAAAGACCACAACGTTCAGTTAGAATGGACTTTCTAACGTCAAATGTCTGAGTGCAAGATGTCCATCAACAAAATGACATCTTGCATGAAAACCCAAAATACATTTTGTCATAAAACAATATGAATACACACAAACACACTGTCCACGTGAAACCATAACCCCACATGGAACAGTAGATCCTCATCTTACCCATACTGCACTGGGGGAAATGACATATCAACATATACATTACAATTAAAAAATGAAACAAAATACAACACCTAAAGCTTTATATGAAATATAATGTCATTCTGATAATTACTCGCGCTTCAAATAATGTTAACAACTCCACAACGTGGTTCTGAGAACACTGGTATTCAGCTAGCAAGAAGCTAACATCCCCATGTCAATCTGAAAGTATCAACAGGCTAACATGACCATCTGGCATAAATATTACAAAACGCTGAAGATTATGCAAAATATGATATATTCCGGTACGAGTGTAAAACAAAACCTTTTATTTAACGTTGGACCCACGATGGATTCTTCTTCTATGGTATATCGCACAATTTAATGTGCATTCCGCCCCCTACTGTGCAGGATGGAAACAGGATTCCTAAAAAAGGAACAAAATACCAAAACAACTACTAAACTACTGATGGTTCTAACTTGAAATATCCTTATTCATGTTACTGAGGGAGAGAGGGGAATGCAGAGAGTTTACATCCTGTCAGAATATGTTATTGTTAGATATTAGGTCTCCTATGGAGAGGAGAAGGACCACAGTCTGGTTTCAGCTGTTGGGTTGTAATTTGCTACACCAGAAATTAATGGTTATCTGTAGGAGGAATGTATATGGTGGGGTCAGTGGAGGTTGGATATGAGCCAGGGGCTTGGAATATTACTAAGTAAGGGAAAATTCAATCACATGGTTGCGGTCACTGATAAGGGTGGATTAGTGAGGATTGTGGGCCGAGGTCAGGTTAGGTCACATGAAGGGAGAAGGAACAGTTTATTACCTGTATCACTTAACTTCCTGCCTAGCAACAKATATGTATTGGCTGTCCAGATGTGTAAGGGGGAGACACAGCATAGGAGGAAGTTATAAATAGATGTGCTTGTGTAAATATGTCTTTGTCTTATGCAGCTGTGTGACCCAGTGGGTGAATAAACTTGGTTTGAGCTTTACTAGTCGTCCGCAAGTTTTTACTCGGTTTAGTTAGAACCAAACAAACCTTTATTTTAAAAAATGAAATAAAACAGATCTGATCCCTACACAGGCTCAAGGGGAACCTGGGAGGGCAGGTCTTCTGGCGCCAGTGCCCCTTACAAGTCTTCAGATGTAAAATCCTTAAGTCCCAAAAACTTTTCAGCCACAATAATGTCCAGTTTCTTAGATTTCTTTGAGACTTGTGCCGTACAGTTTATAATTGTGGCAATGAACGCCATAAAATCTATCTTTTTAACACACAGGGTATATTTTGCCTGGCAGAAAACATTTACTACAGGCTGTGGTGCATCCACTACCATCTCTTCACTAGCATCACTTGTTTTCTCAATTATTTTAATCGCTTCTGCATAGGAGATTCGATTGACTGCTCTAACTTTTGCCACCTCAATCTCCTTCACCTTTACAGGGCACTCCAGGAACTCAGGATAATGATCCTCAACACATTTGCAACACCGCCGTCCTTCTACACATCGTTCTTCAGTATACTCTGTTTATCTGCACACACTTGAAACATGGCCAAATCCTTTACAATTCTTACACTGCGGTGGTGTTTTTACGAAAGCTCTTACAGCGTATCTTAACCAAGCTTCACATGCGTAGGTATTTCCTCTTTATCAAAAAACAACAGGACCGACAAACGTTCTTATTTTTCTCCATTCACCCAGTGGGTCAGACGCCGGCCACCAATCACACCAGGAATTCTCTTCGGGGATTCAACCTGAGCATCCCTGAGATGACTCCTTTGACTGGTGCTCTACTCCGAAGTTCAACACTTCTGTTGTCCCGGATTCTGCTATCTTCCTCTGGTCTTCAGAAATACAATGGATCAAAATAAGAGCACTCCTGGTCACTCTGACAGACTCCACTTTTCCCAGCTCATACTTCACCATTTTCCACACCTGAAATGGTTCTCCCACATATGCATCATTACTCAACAAACGCATCCCAACCAGAAGCGATACATTATCATTCATACAAGTATCCTCCACTCCAATTTGAGACTATTTCCTTTTTGTTCCAGTTTTTGATACGGCTGTAATCCCGTTCAGAACATTCACCAACTTTGCTCGACGCGCTGCTTGATTCCAACTGTTCATCCACTTCCTCCATCTTTCCTCTCCAGTCACATGATGGATTACAACAGCTCTCCAGTGTAATTGCTTTCTCTCACTCTTACACATTGTGGAGGCGCAATCCCATAAACGCTTGCACACATTATTTACAGCTCTCTTAAAGGGACAGTGCTATTAAGCGGATACAAATGAATACAGCTATGTGCTTTTACCACCTGGCTACATCTGGATTCAATGTTCATTGTCAATGGCCAATGTCCATTCGTGTGTGTGTGTGTGTGTTCATGCGTGTGTGTGTATGGCTACGGTCAGCCTGTGGTCATTGTGATTTAGCTGTGGTATGTGAGTGCGGTTCAGCAGTTTTGCTGAGGCAGCTATACATACCCCAGGCCCCCAGTCGCCACCAGTCCCAGCCTAGCCAAACAGGCTGCTTGGAGAGCCCAGCCCCACAGGACACTAGTGGGCACATCCATGGAAGGCAGTATACTCTCTGTTTCCTCCTCTCTTCTTCTTCTCTCTCTCCTTCCTCTCTTCTCTCTCTCCTTCATCTCCTCTCTCTCTCTTTCATCTCCTCTCTCTCCTTCCTTTCTTCTTCTCTCTCCTTCATCTCCTCTCTCTCTCCTTCATCTCCTCTCTCTCCTTCCTCTCTTCTCTCTCTCCTTCGAGCAACGAGAGAGAGAGAGAGCGAGAACAGCGGCTATTTTGACCGGAAGATTATAAAGAAATGTCGCGAATTTCGAAAGAGTGACGCGACATGAAGGAGACGCCTTTAAGGAATGGATTGGAAAGAGAGGAAATGGGAGATTAGAATGGATTGAAAGAGAGGATGGGAGATTGATCCGGATTGAACAAAAGAGAGGGAATGGGAGATTAAAAATGGATTGGAAAGAGAGGTTTATGGGAGATTAGAATGGATTGTAAAGAGAGGATGGGCAGATTAGAAATAGGATTGAAAGCTAACAAAGAGGGTAGAGGTAGGGAAGATTAAGGAAGTGGACTGGAAGTAGAGGGAGAATGGATGGGAGGAAAATAGAGGGAAAGGGAGAGGCGGGAGATTAAGAATTCATGCCAAAGCCAACACTTCCTTGGCGCCATCCGTTTCCTTCCCAGTTCTCTGCTGGAACCGAATTGCCAAAAAATCACTGAACCTGTATTTTATATATCTAGCTCAGCCTCTTAAATTTAAGCATCAGGGGAGTGTAACGCGCCCAGGTACACTGTGTAGAGCAAGTTTTACTGATCCTGTAACCTGCCCACACAGGCCAATCTGTCAAATAGTAACCCAGCTTACCTCCCATCATTGTTATTTATCTCTTGCTCTTTTACACCCCAGTATCCTCTACTCGCACATCATCATCTGCACATCTTCATCCAGTGTTGATACGCTAAAGTTGTAATTATTTAGCCTCAATGGCCTATCGTATTACTTTATACCTCCCTGAATTACAACGCTTTGCAGACACTGAACATAGATTTTTTGCTATTTGTGTTATTAACTGTACGTTTGTTTTATGTGAAACTCTGTGTTGTTGTTTTTGTCCACTGCTTTTGCTTTATCTTGGCCAGGATTCGCGTTTTGTAAATGAACAACGTTGTTCTAACTGCCTACCTGTTAAATAAAAGGTAAAAGAAAAAAAGAAACAAAGAATGGAGAGAAATAGAGAGAAAAATAGAGGAGATCGGGAAGATTTCAGAATGGAGGAAGAAATAGAGAAAGGGAGAGGATGGGAGAAATAGAATGGAGAGAACTAGAGAAAGGGAGAGGATGGGAGATTTGAATATGAGGAATAGAGAAAGGGAGAGGATGGAAATAAGAATGGAGGAAATGAGAGAAAGGGAGGGATGGGAATTAAAGAGGATGGGGGAAATAGAGACAGGGAGAGGAAATGGGAGATTAGAAATGGAGGGGAAATAGAGAAAGGGAGAGGATGGGAGATTTAGAATGGAGAGGTAAATAAAGAAAGGGAGAGGATATGGGAGAATTAAGATTAGAATGGAGGGATAATGGGAAAAAGAGCGGATGGGGAGCTTAGATGGGAGGTGATACTGGGGAACAAGAGAGGAGTGGAGCTTAGATCATGGAGAGAGAAAAGACGATAGGAGATTAGAACTGGATAAGGAGAGGATGGGAAATCAGAATGGAGAAAAAACCCAGAGAGGGTTGGGATAAGAATGATAGATGCAGTATTAGAGGGATACCTTGTCTTAATGACGTGTGCAGGAAAATTAGCTTCTCTTCCGTCCCCAATATCTTTTGAGAAGAAGTGGAGGAATATGGCCTCTCAGGCTAAAATGTCATAATGCAAACTTATATAGCTCTAACCTCAGTGGACACAAACTCACATTAACACACGCTGACCTTAGACATCTCAGTAAGCTAATTACCATCTTGGCCACAATAAATGTCACTACAATGGCATTCATTTCAACTGCACTTTATGACATAATCCTAAGTAATTAAATTTCCTCAAAATTTACTGATTGCAATATTCACTCTTCCATATTCTCCTCATACTACACTTTTTCCTAAACCATTATGGGATATACAGATTCTACCTTCATGCAATCCACCTTCAGGTGTATCCACCTTAAAATGTATCCACCTTAAATGTATCACCTTCAATGTAATCTCACCTTCAATGTATCCCCTTAAATATATCCACCTTCATTGTATCCATCCGTTAAATGTATCCAACGCTTAAAAGTATCCCCTTAAATGGTATCACATTTCAAGTGCATCCACCTTAATGTATCCCCTTAATATATCACTTA
>NC_036862.1:13552241-13558240 GCF_002910315.2 Salvelinus sp. IW2-2015 | reverse complement strand
CGAGAGCGGAAATAGTAGAGAGAGAAAAAAAGAAAAAGAGAAATAGGAGAGAAGAGAGAGAGGAAGAGACAGGAGGAGAAAAGAAAAGAAAAGGAGAGAAAGAACCTAATATATGTATTTAAAGAACGGTAGATGACTCTAACTTCTCTGCTGTCAAATGCGGAGGAAGAAGAAGGTTATTCCAGTTTTATGATGAGAACTATAGCAAGTACAGCAGTGTTACTAAAAGCGGCGAGACATTACCAGTGGGATTTGTGTAAAACTTGTCACAAACAACATGGCCCGTTTGTAACCCCGATTCCCGATGACGTTGCCCAAAACATTTACAGACAAAAAGGGATGTTTCATATATAAAATCTCCCTCAACGACTACTCTTCTGGCGTTCTTTCAGAGCAAGAGTCGGAGAGATTCAAATCGGAGGGAGCGGGTGATGAGAGAACCTGACGGAATCGGGGTATAGCAGGCTCCAACCATGTACAGATAATTCTATATTTTTTAACCCCTGTTTTTCTGGCTTCTGTAAAAATCAGAATTAGCAGATCATCAATTCAAAACAACTATCAATTTCTGAATACCACTAAACAAAGTAAGAGTTTGACACAAAAAATATATTGGAATTAAAAACTTCCTCTTCTAACTTCTTCTTGTTCAAATGCGGGAAAGTTATTCAATGAACTTACTTAAGCAGTTTACTAAATGCATTACCAGTGGTTTTTAAACTTTCACAAAACAACTGCTTTTGACCCCGTTTCCCCACAGCATTTTACAGAAAAATATGTTCTATATAAAATCTCCCACTGCTCTTCTGCTTTTTCAAGACAAGTAGTCGGAGATGCAGAAACGGGTAAACAGATCTGTAACTAGGAGCTATTTTTCTTAACCCTTCGCCTGTTTTTCTCTTCGGGGTCTAAAAAATCAAGAGTAGCAGATTCAATCAATTCAAAACAACTATAAATTTTGACGACTAAACCAAAATTTGTACAAAATATATTGGATTAAAAACTTCCTCTCAAACTCTGCTGTTGTATCAAAGGGCGAGGAGAGTTTATCATATGAACTACAGATTTACGAAAGGCCAGAGGAATGATATGATGGATTTACAAAATGAGGCAATTACCAGTGTGTTTTTTTAAAACCTTTCACCAACACAAAGTAAAAAGAGAAAGAATGACATAAAATGTACCGAGGAGCCAAGGAAGGACGTGTATAGAAGAGAGGTGTAAGTAGATGACCGAAGAGCCCCCTTTGACCCAAACATTACAGAAAACAGAATGAGAGGAAAAAAAAGTGGTTAGATATTCTATAGGAATAAAATCAGTGTACCGCCGACTACTCTTCTCTTCAAGCAAGGTAAAGAGTAGTCGGAAGTCCAAAATCGCCGGGGGACGGATAGGAGGGGGAAGGATGAACGACGGGAGGAGAGCATGAAAAAGAGAGAAGACGGCGAGAAGAACAGAACGAGAAGGAGGAAGGAGGAGAGAGAGACCGAAGATGAGAAGAGAATGAAGCGAGGGAGGAGAAGGAGAGAGGAAGGAAGAGAAGAGAGGAGGAGAGAAGATGAAGACAGGGAGGGAGCAGATGAGAGGTAAGATTGATGATGAGATATATACTTTACCAATACTGAGAGAATTAGATAAGTTCAATAACTAGCCTCTCTCTTTCACCTTAGATGCCTATTTTTCCTCTGCTTCTCTTCTTCAAACCCCCTTCAATCGGGCTCGGCTCTCGGGACTAATCTCTCTTCTCCTTTATTTTTACTGCATCCTGAACGTTCCCCTCTCGGCTAATAAAACAACAACACCTTCATTCTATTCTCCTTCCTTACCTCTTCTCACACTCTCTTCCCTTCATCGATCCCTCTCTCCCCTTACCTCCCGAGGCTTTCATCAGCGCTCCCAAGTTTTCCTCTTTTCCCTCTCTTTTTCCACGACCTTTTCACGCTACACTCAGTTTTCCTCTTTATATCATTCATCACTCACTCCTTCTCTCGAACTTTCTCCATATCTCTGTCCTCCTCTACTCCTTCATCTCCGCGTCTCTCTCCTCCTTCTTGGATTCTCACTCTCTCCCCATTCAATCTGCCTCTCTCTACGCATACCTCTATCTTCTCTCTCCCCTAACTCATACGATAAAAAGAGCCTGCTTACTCTGCATCCTTCCATCTGAAAGAGAAAGATGATAACGAAAGACTATGCCAGTCTGATTACCTGCCAGAACAACTTCCCCCTCTAACGCTCTTTTGGACACGTCTTATCGGTTATGCCATCTACTCATGGCGTATCGCGTACTCTTCCCTTCTTGTGCTCTCCTTTCATTCTGGCTCAGTCATGACTGAGAACGAGAGCGTACGCAAGTAGAGAGGAGCGATGAAGGGTGGAGGTTGACGAGGCGAAGAACCGGCAGGATAAGTGAGAGACACGCGCCGACAGCAGGACCCGGCGACATGGCTTCAGGGCACTGGGACAGAGACGAGGGAGAAGAGAGAAGAGAGAGAGGAAAAGAGAAAGGAAGGAAGAGAGAGAGAAGAGAGAAGGAGAGAGATGGAATGAGATGAAGGAGAATGAGGGAGAGGAAGGAGAGAGGAAGGAGAGAGGGAGAAGGAGAGAGAGGAGGAAAGAGAGAGAAGAGAGGAGAGAAAGGATGAGAGAGAAGGAGAGGAAGAAGAGAGAGGATGAGATGGAGAGAAGGAAGAGAAGAGAAGGAGAGAGAGGAGATGAGGAGCGAGAGAAGAGAGAGAAGAGAGAGAGGAGAGAGTGAGAGAGGAAGAGAGGAAGGAGAGAGAGAGAGGAAGAGAGAGAGAGAGAGGAAGGAGAGAGAGGAGAGATAGAGAGAGAGAGAAGAGAGAAGGAGAAGGGAGATGAAGGAGAGAGAGAAGAGAGGAGAGAGAAGAACGATGAAGAAGGGAGAGAGGAGAGGAAGGAGAGAAGGTAGAAGAGAGAGAGAGAGAAGAGGGAAAGAAGGAAGAGAGAGTATAAGAAAGAGAGAGGACGAGTAGGGGAGATAGAGAGGAGAGATGGAAGAGAAGAGAGAGAAAGAGAGAGAGAGATGAAAGAGAGAGGAATGAAGAAGAGAGAAAGGAAGAGAGAGAGAGAAAAGAAGAGAGAGAGAGCAGAAGGAGAGAGACGAGAAGAAGGAGGGAAGGAGAGAGAGGAGATGAAGAGAGAGAAGAGATGAGAGAGAGAAGAGATGAGAGAAGAGAGAATGGAAGGAGAGAGAGAAGAAGAGAGAGAGAGAGAGGAGATGAAGGAGAGGAATGAAGAAGGACTAGGAGAGATGAGGAAGAGAAGAGCAGAGAAAGCAGAAGCCTTTCTTCTTCTCTCTCTCCTTCCTCTCTTCTCTCTCTCCTTCCTTTCTTCTTCTCTCTCTCCTTCCTCTCTTCTCTCTCTCCTTCCTCTCTTCTCTCTCTCCTTCCTTTCTTCTTCTCTCTCCCGTTCCATCTGTGATAGATCACTCTCCCAAATGTTCACCAGGTCGCCATGGAAACACTCTGGCCGTGCTGAGAATATCTATTAACACACTCATCATGACAGGACTACCCCACTCTCTTTCATTTTTACTCTTTCTTTCTCATCTCTCTCTCCGTTTTTCTCACTCCCTTCCTCTCATCCTCTTTCTTGTCCTCTCTCGCTCTGCTCTTCTGTCTCTCCCTCTCTCTGTGTTCACTCTCTCTACATTCATTTTACGCTTCTCCTTGTCCATCATGCTGAGTATCAGCAACCCTCCTCTCATGGACACATCCCCCCTCCTCAACCATCCTCTTCATCACATATCCCATTTAAACATCTCTTCAGATTCCTTTTTTCTCTTTTTGTCCTGCAGCATCCCTCCATGTTGTCCCCCAGCCTCGGAATGGCTCTGGCTGACAGGTCACAGAGGAACACAACACAAACACTATACATTTGAAATAGAGAATGCATCCCAAATGGCAGCATATTCCCTATATAGTGCACTTCTTTTCACCAGAGCGGTATGGGCCCTGGTCAAAAGTAGTGGACTTTATATGAAATAGGGTGCCATTTGGGAGACATCAAGAGTGCTGCTCTCTGAACAGTGCAGACCCAGTGTAAGCAGCCATCCTACCCTTCTTCCCCCAGTGCCCCCCTCTATTCTCCTGCTTGGTATTCAGGTGTGGTGCTGGAGGTGCAGTCTGGTAGAGTGCAGTATGGAAATGGAACTACATTAGCCCTCCATCATTAGACATGCATCTCTAAGCAAACACACCGAGCCAGACTGGACTGTCCGTCTGAGGGGACAGAGAGACAGAACACGACTCCACACTGGAGGTGTGTGTGTGTTTGGGACAAAATTGTGTGTGTGTGCGTGCGAGTGTGTGTTTTTAAGTGAGTGTGTATGTGTACGCGCGGACGGATGGGAAATATCTTATATTGTTGTTAAGACCGATTACATGGAAGCCCAGACTGAGTCTAACCTGAAACTCTGCAGTAGCAGCAATGCATTGTGTATAACCTGAGGTATTCCTATTGCAAAAGCATCAGATGTTGGTTTTGTGGGTAGCCTCTCAATATAACATTCTTGACATAGGGATACTCAATCCTACTCATCGTTGCCTGGTGCATGGTGAGTAATACTGTATATAGACAAGTGTATTGAGATGGATATGCTTTCAAGGGCCTTCAGCTGCTCTATAATGTTAAAGCTGGACTGACAACGTGAGAGACAGAGATAAAGAAGGCGATAGAGAGAGAAAAAGAGAGTGTGAGAGAGATAACGAGAGCCAGAGAAAGATAAAGAGAGAGGTCGTGTGTGTGAACAGACGTCTACACCCCAGGCTACCCTCAGTAGGTCTCACATTGTGCCTGTAATCTGCTTAACTAGCTCTCTGCTCTCCACATTCTCCCTTGCAGATGGTGCTCACACACTTCACCCAGAAACTACACACACTGCACCCAGAAACTACACACACTGTATGTGTCCACAATCAAACCCAGAGAGCAGGAACACAATACAGATACAATGTACTGTAAATAACACCTGGTGAAAGAATGGTTGAATAGCAGGCACTGTATACACATAAATGCCCTCACAAACTGGATACGTGAGTGTGTGTACAGGCCTAAAGTTGTATGTATCTGTTCAACAGTTATACTCACTAGGCCTTTATCCCAAATGAAATGGCACCCTATTCCCTGAGGTCCCTGATCAAAAGTAGTGCACTATATAAGAAATAGGATGCCATTTGGGACTCAACCTGGTAGAATAAACATTCAAACCAACTAACTTTGTGTACATACTGCTTCAAAAACACACTGCCAGTCAGCCATGGAACCTGACCCACTTTTACAGTGAGAGAGAGAGTGTGTTAGAGTTTCTGAGTGTCTTGCTGCTCAGTGTTCGGGCTCTCAGGGTCATTGTGTTCTCGACCGAGGGAACAGGTCTTTGTGGAAAGCCTGGTACATTGTCACAAAGCCAGTTGGAACAGCGCTGTCACTGTCATCACAGAAACCACCATGAACTATCTCTCCCATCCAAACCCCAGCCTTCTCTCTCCTCTCCAAGCTTCTCTGCCTCCTCCCTCTCCAGGGCAACATCTCCCTCCCTTGGCTTAATGACCTATTCAGACCATGTGTTCATGTCAGACAGCCCCCCCCACTTTCTCTCCGTCCCTCTCTCATCCTCTCAGCGCTCCCTCCCTCTCCTCCCCTCTCCTTCTCTCCTCTCTTTCTCTCCTCTCCTCTCCATCACCGCTCCCTACTCCCATCCCTCTCCTCTTTCTCTTTCTCTCTCACTCCCCCCATCCACTCTTCTCTCTTCTGCGTCCTCTCTTTTCTCTCTCTCTCTCTCGTCTCTCATCTCATCTCTCTCTTCTCCCATCTTCTCTCTCTCCTCCTCTCTCTCGACCATCTCTCCTCTCTATCTCTCTCTCCTCTCTCTCTCTCTCTTCACCTCCCTCTCTCTCTCTCTCTCTCCTCTCTCTTCTTCTCTCATCGTCTACCCCGTTCTCGATCTCCTCTCGGCTTTCTCTCTCTCTCTCTCCTCA
>NC_036862.1:13453557-13552216 GCF_002910315.2 Salvelinus sp. IW2-2015 | reverse complement strand
ACATTGTCACAAAGCCAGTTGGAACAGCGCTGTCACTGTCATCACAGAAACCACCATGAACTATCTCTCCCATCCAAACCCCAGCCTTCTCTCTCTCCAGGGCCAACATTCTCCCTCCGCTTTGGGCTTTAATGACAGCACTGTCGTCACAGAATCCGCTATGAACTATCTATCTCTCTGTCTCTCTCTGTCTCTCTATCTGTCTGTCTCTCCTGTCAATAGAAAGCAGAGAGCACGTAGGCCAATCTGGGAACCTCCGACTTGAATAGCCGTGAAAGGTTTATATTCATGATTCAGGGGCATGACTGAATTTACTATTCATGTGCATGTTGACATTTTTGTTCTCATATTGCAGTTGGAAACCTTCAATAATAGCTCATGATTCAGTTATCAAATGTGGAACATTTTTATTTAGCTATTATATTTTGAGGCAGAGGGTTTATTTATCTCGTACTCCATACAGGCCAATGAAAGGCTGGTGTATGTTTGCTGCTGGCTCCACCCAACATCTAATCAAGTATTGTTCTCTCTCTCTTCTCTCTACTGTTCTATCCATCTCTCTCTCCTCCTAGGTGAGCTAGTCCTACCCCTCCCAGCCACGCCCGGCATCTTCTCCCCGTCTCTCTCTTCGTCCGCCTCATCCATCTCTTCCCCCGGCATTCTCCGCCATGGCACTCCTCTCCACCTCTCTCTCTGCCTCTCTCCCCTTCCTTCTCTTTCTCCTCCTCCCCCTTCCTTCGCCCTGCATCCTGGAGTCTCTACGAGGAGGAGGAGAGGAAGAGAACCGCTCCATCTCCACCATGTCCTATCCCTCCATGTCTCCGGAGTTTTGGAGCAACAGCAGTACGGGGCTGGGCGGCAGTTCAAAGTGCTCGCAGCCGGTGGTGTGCAGGCCGGGCACCATGCTGCCTGTGTGGAAGCCCCTGAGCCCCGGGCTGGGCGACCAGGTGGCCAGGGCTGTGGTCTACTTCACCTGCCTCATGTACATGTTCCTGGGAGTGTCCATCATCGCAGACCGCTTCATGGCCTCTATCGAGGTCATAACCTCACAGGTTGGTGCTGTGTGACAGATTGATCCATATGATAGTTGTTAAAGCATTGTACTAGGGATGTCGTCTCATTGAAAATGGCACAGAAATAGAATGAAGAGATGATATTTTTCCAGAGAGAGCTTTCCCACTCTTAGACCCAGTGGTTGGCTCTCCTCTCTCACCTCTCCCTAGACTACATTAACTGTCACTCAAACACAGTGAACATCGAAACACTCTATAATAAAGGCATTGTAAAACTCGCCTCCGCAGGGGTGATAGACATAACAGTTTTTATCTCCAGGAATGCCGCCTTGCTTCTCGGTGTTACCACAGACAGCTCAAATGAACGTGTTATTTAGATGTTTGGATTTTCACAATTCTTGTAGTGACTGACTTTGGGGCCATATGGAATTCCAATATTTCTCTGCTGACTCAATAAACTGAAATAGATTCTACCCTTGGGTTGGAACCGGTTCAGAGAACCGAACCGTAAACCGGAAAAAAATGAAAATTTTCAAGAAACAGAACCGGGAATGAAAGTATTACAGTTCCGCAGCAGAACCATTATTTTAAAAGCATGGGAACTGGTTTAGAGTTCTTTTATGTTCTGTTTTTCTAGTCCCACAAAAAGACGCAACAAAGCAGCTATGCAAAGCACTCACTCTGTCACTCAGAAACTGTGTCCAGTGTCTGCCTGCAAGCTGACAATCTTTGCCTGTGTGTGTGTGGGTGTAAGCTACCTGCGCTTCCCCCTCCGAAGCATAGGCTACTGTAGCCTACCGACGTTACAAGCGTGATTCAGAAGATAGGGAGAGAGCGTGTGGACGACGGAGAGAAACAACATGGTGCAGTTTGAGGCCATGTGGCGGAGAGTGATGCTGGGGATGTGATCAGGTGGTTCTGGGTGTGTGTTATGTAGTTGAGGGTTGTGTGATGTCGTTTGTATGTGTATGTGTATGTTTTGTATTGTTCATTTTTTTAAAGAAGATAGGGAGTTTTTTTATTAGAGAATAATAGATTTTCAATGCTAGTTAAAGGAACAGAAAGGAGCGATATAAACAGGTAGTTTTTTAAGTTCGAACCGGTTCAGAACTTTATTTAGCTGGTCGGAACAGTGGAGCGAGATGAAAAATATGGTGGTTCTGTTCAGAACCAAACGATTGGAAAATAATATGAGACTTAGTGTATTGAATTATTGGTTCCATCTGATTTAAAGCTTCAGATAATTGGTCCAGACTCTTTGACATTGTTATAAATTGGATTTCTCTGCTGACAAGAGATGGTGTTTTCAACAAACTGAAATAGATTCTAGCCCTGGAATCGATTCAATAATCAATTACCCGGGCTGCAAAAGATTTTTTTCATAAGTCATTAATCCATTTCAGTTCATTGTTGGGCCATCGAACACCATTGTGAATTTACTAGTTACAGTTGAAGTCGGAAGTTTACATACACTTAGGTTGGAGTCATTAAAACTCGTTTTTCAACCACTCCACAAATTTCTTGTTAAACTATAGTTTTGGCAAGTCGGTTAGGACATCTACTTTGTGCGTGACACAAGTAATTTTTCCAACAATTGTTTACAGACAGATTATTTCACTTATAATTCACTGTATCACAATTCCAGTGGATCAGAAGTTTACATACACTAAGTTGACTGTGCCTTTAAACAGCTTTGAAAATTCCAGAAAATGATGTCATGGCTTTAGAAGCTTCTGATGGGCTAATTGACATCATTTGAGTCAATTGGAGGTGTACTGGTGGATGTATTTCAAGGCCTACCTTYAAACTCAGTGCCTCTTTGCTTGACATCATGGGAAAATCAAAAGAAATCAGCCAAGACCTCATAAAATAATTGTAGACCTCCACAAGTCTGGTTCATCTTTGGGAGCAATTTCCAAACGCCTGAAGGTACCACGTTCATCTGTACAAACAATAGTACGCAACAACAAGGACCTTGTGTAGATGCTGGAGGAAATTCTGGAGGAAACGGGTACAAAAGTATCTATATCCACAGTAAAACGAATCCTATATCGACATAACCTGAAAGGCCGCTCAGCAAGGAAGAAGCCACTGCTCCAAAACCGCCATAAAAAATCCAGACTACGGTTTGCAACTGCACATGGGGTCAAAGATTGTACTTTTTGGAGAAATGTCCTCTGGTCTGATGAAACAAAGATATAGAACTGTTTGGCCATAATGACCATCGTTATGCTGTCTCTTATACACATCTAGATGTGTATAAGAGACAGGTATTGGAGTGGCCATCACAAAGCCCTGACCTCAATCCTGTAGAAAATGTGTGGGCAGAACTGAAAAAGCGTGTGTGAGCAAGGAGGCCTACAAACCTGACTCAGTTACACCAGCTCTGTCAGGAGGAATGGGCCAAAATTCACCCAACTTATTGTGGGAAGCTTGTGGAAGACTACCCGAAACGTTTGACCCAAGTTCAACAATTTAAAGGCAATGCTACCAAATACTAATTGAGTGTATGTAAACTTCTGACCCACTGGGAATGTGATGAAAGAAATAAAAGCTGAAATAAATCATTCTCTCTACTACTATTATTCTGACATTTCACATTCTTAAAATAAAGTGATGATCCTAACTGACCTAAAACAGGGAATTGTTACTAGGACTAAATGTCAGGAATTGTGAACAACTGAGTTTAGATGTATTTGGCTAAGGTGTATGTAAACTTCCGACTTCAACTGTATCTGTTTGTAATATTGTCCTCTTTATAGCCAACCATGCGTTCAACATCATTGTTCATGATTGGAATAGCATAGATTTCTCCCTTTTACAATTTTCTCCCTTTTACATTTCAACTCTGTATCTGACATGGAACAGGTGTCTTCTGTTTTAGCCCATAACCATGTGTGTGAGGTGTATACTTTTGTTTCAAAGTAGATTTGTTTAAGACTACCAAGAAACACTCTGTGTGAACCTGATTTAGCCCACTTCAGATAAATGAACCAACCCTACATCTCAAGGTCACTGTAAATGTAAAGGAACCTGCAAGTCAGCATTTCATAGGACAGTGTATACCATGTGTATCCCATGCATACAACTAATAAAACCTGATACTTAAGTCTCCATAGCCCGTCATCCATCACTCCTCCATTCACTAGATCACTAGGGTAGGTAACAACATCTCCACCCCGCTGATCCTCAACACTGGGGCCCCACAAGGGTGCGTTCTCAGCCCTCTCCTGTACTCCCTGTTCACCCACGACTGCGTGGCCATGCACGCCTCCAACTCAATCATTAAGTTTGCAGACGACACTACAGTGGTAGGCTTGATTACCAACAACGACGAGACGGCCTACAGGGAGGAGGTGACGGCCCTCCAAGTGTGGTGTCAGGAAAATAACCTCACACTCAACGTCAACAAAACTAAGGAGATAATCGTGGACTTCAGGAAACAGCAGAGGGAGCACCCCCCTATCCACATCGACGGGACAGTAGTGGAGAGGGTAGAAAGTTTTAAGTTCCTCGGCGTACACATCACGGACAAACTGAAATGGTCCAACCACACAGACAGCGTGGTGAAGAAGGCTGAAGAAATTTGTCTTGTCACCAAAAACACTCCCAAACTTTTACAGATGCACAATCGAGAGCATCCTGTCGGGCTGTATCACCGCCTGGTACGGCAACTGCTCCGCCCATAACCTTAAGGCTCTCCAGAGGGTAGTGAGGTCTGCACAACGCATCACCGGGGGCAAACGACCTGCCCTCCAGGACACCTACACCATCCGATGTCACAGGAAGGCCAAAAAGATCATCAAGGACAACAACCACCTGAGCCACTGCCTGTTCACCCCGCTATCATCCAGAAGGCGAGGTCAGTACAGGTGCATCAAAGCGGGGACCGAGAGACTGAAAAACAGCTTCTATCTCAAGGCCATCAGACTGTTAAACGGCCATCACTAACATTGAGTGGCTGCTGCCAACATACTGACTCAACTCCAGCCACTGGAAAAATGTATGTAATAAGTGTATCACTAGCCACTTTAAACAATGCCACTTTATATAATGTTTACATACCCTACATTACTCATCTCATATGTATATACTGTACTCTATACCATCTACTGCATCTTGCAATCTTGATGTAATGTATCACTAGCCACTTTAAACAATGCCACTTTATATAATGTTTACATACCCTACATTACTCATATCATATGTATATACTGTACTCTATACCATCCACTGCATCTTGCCTATGCCGTTCTATACCATCACTCATTAATATATTTTTTTATGTACATATTCTTATTAATTCCTTTACACTTGTGTGTGTATAAGGTAACTGTTGTGAAATTGTTAGGTTAGATTACTCGTTAGATATTACTGCATTGTCGGAACTAGAAGCACAAGCATTTCGCTACACTCGCATTAACATCTGCTAACCATGTGTCAGGGACACGGCAGTCAGGGACACGTCCTCCCTCACGGTAGGATACTGAAAATACCATCCGTCATGCTTATATGTGGAGAAGAAGGAAATCTGTAGGCTCCCACTACTCACCATCTCAGGCCTATGAGCAGTTGTTTTTTACAGTAACTGTCTAAATGAGATGAAGATATGTATGAGTCTGGTGGCGAGATACTGGAGTGTGATGGGGGGAATAGAGTGATGACCAGTGTGTGTGTGTGACCCCTCTTTGTCTGTCCTGTAGGAGAAGGAGGTGACCATCACCATGCCAAGCGGAGAGACGTCTGTGGCTACTGTACGTATCTGGAACGAGACTGTGTCCAACTTGACTCTGATGGCTCTAGGCTCCTCCGCCCCAGAGATCCTGCTGTCTGTCATAGAGGTTGGTGTCACATCATAAAGACTCGCCCGACCACAACTCATAAGTTGGTGTCACATCATGAACACCCCCCCCCACCCCCCAGAGACATCATATCAGCAGCAGTGTATTATACTGGAATGAAGCTTGACAAATGACACAATGAAACGGATATCTACTTATAAACTTATTGGCAAATTTACAAATATAACATTTACGTACAATTTGTACAATGGCCTTTTTTGATATATACTGCACTAAAGTTCTCTAAAAGTCTTCCTTCCTCTGTTCTCCCGTGTGTTAGGTGTGTGGGCATGGGTTCGAGGCGGGTGAGCTGGGCCCTGGCACCATCGTGGGCAGCGCCGCCTTCAACATGTTTGTGATCAATCGCCCTCTGTGTGTGGGTCATCCCTGAAGGAGAGACCAGGAAGATCAAACACCTGCGTTGTTTCTTCATCAACAGCCTTCTGGAGTATCTTCGCCTATATCTGGCTCTTCTCATCCTCTCTGTCATCTCACCCGGAGTAGTGGAGGTACACTTTGTGTGTGGTGTGTATAAACAATGAATCCCCTTTCAGTTTGGATGTTATGTTTTTGTAATGTCGTCCGTGTGTGTTGTGTGTGTGTGTGGTGTGTGTGTGTGTTGTGTGTGTGTGTGTGTGTGTGTTGTTGTGTGTGTGTGTGTTGTGTGTGTGTGTGTGTGTGTGTGTGTTGTGTGTGTGTGTGTGTGTGTGTGTGTGTGTGTGTGTGTGTGGTGTGTGATGTGTCTGTGTGTGTGTGTGTGTGTTTGTAGGTGTGGGAGGCTCTGGACCTCTACTGCTCTACTTCCCGTGTGTGTTGATCTGGCCTGGATCGCCGACCGAGCGCCTGCTCTTCTACAAGTATATGGCAAGCGTTACCGCGCCGACAAGCACGGCATCGTCGTGGAGACGGAGGGGACACAACCCCGAAAGGCTTCGAGATGATTATGGACGGAAAGTTCCCAACCTAGGGGAGGGGCGGTGGAATGATGCCCAGTGAGAACTGCCAGGATGGGGCCAACATGCGGCGGGCACGTGGCCTACCTACCCAACTCCACCAGCACCATGGTAACCGTAGAGAATACAAAGGAGCTGGACGAGAGCCGCAAGGAGGTGAGAGAGAGAGTTCTGCTGTTAGAGGGATTGAGCGAGGAGAAGGTGTACAGTATGGAGGGGGGGAGAGGAGAGAGGTGTACAGTAGGGAGGGGGGAGAGGAGAGAGGTGTACAGTAGGGAGGGGGAGAGAGCGGAGGTGTACAGTAGGGAGGGGGGAGAGAGAGAGGTGTAGGGAGGGGGAGAGGTTGTAAGGTAGGGAGGGGGGAGAGAGGGTTGTACAGTTGGGGGGGGGAGAGAGGGTGTACAGTAGGGAGGGGGAGAGAGGTGTACAGTAGGAGGGGGGAGAGAGAGAGAGGTGTACAGTAGGGAGGGAGGGAGAGAGAGCGTGTGTACCAGTTAGGGATGGGGGAGAGAGAGGGTGTACAGTAGGGAGGGGGGAGCGGAGAGTTGTACAGTAAGGGAGGGGGGAGAGGAAGAGGTGTAACAGTAGGGAGGGGGGAGAGAGAGGTGTACAGTTAGGGAGGGGGGAGGGTGTACAGTATGGAGGGGGAGAGGAGGTGTACAGTATGGAGGGGGAGAGAGAGGTGTAACAGTATGGAGGTGGAGAGAGGTGTACAGTAGGGAGGGGGGAGAGAGAGGTGTACAGTAGGGAGGGGGGAGAGAGAGGTGTACAGTAGGGAGGGGGGGAGAGGTGTACAGTATGGAGGGGGAGAGAGAGGTGTACAGTATGGAGGGGGAGAGAGGTGTACAGCTAGGCGAGGGGGGAGAGAGAGGTGTACAGATAGGGAGGGGGGAGAGAGAGACGAGGTGTACAGTAGGGAGGGGGAGAGAGGTGTACAGTAGGGAGGGGGAGAGAGAGGAGAGAGGTGTAGCAGCGTAGGGAGGGGGGGGAGAGAGATACACATGTACGAGAGGGAGGGAGAGAGAGAGGGATGAAGAGTTATAGAGGATATACTCATCCCATTAATGTACACCCACATAGCCCCTCTCAGGAATAGATAGGGCTAGAGAGAGATGGAGAGATGAAGAGGATACACCCACTCAGCCAATTAATGAACACCCACCTCAACCACACATACAAACACACTCAAGCAAAGGAGACTATTAAGAGCTATAAACGTTCTGAACCTACAAGAGTTACAAACCTTCTCTCTATGTCGAAGCTGTGTGTCTGTGTCCCTCTTTTTCACCCTCTGCTCCTCTGCCCCCAGGTGATCCGCATTCTGAAGCAGCTGAAACAGAAGTTTCCGGACAAGGAGCTGGATCAGCTGGTAGATCTAGCCAACTACTACGCCCTCCTCCATCAGCAGAAGAGCCGCGCCTTCTACCGCATCCAGGCTACGCGCATGATGACCGGCGCCGGCAACGTGCTCAAGAGGCACGCCGCCGACCACWCCCGCCGCGCCGCCGCSGTGGACGAGGAAGTGGTCTGCGAGGACGACGACCTGGCTGAGTGCAGCCGMCTGGCGTTYGAGAGCACCCACAGCCAGTGTATGGAGAACTGCGGCGTACTGAGGCTGGCTGTGGTGTGTCAAGGGGGCCTGGGGGAGAGCACCTTCTACGTGGACTACCGGACCGAGGACGGCTCGGCCAACGCCGGGTCTGACTACGAGTACAGCGAGGGAACGCTGGTGTTCAAACCCGGAGAGACCCGCAAGGAGATCAAGGTGAGGGGTCAGTGGAAGGGAAGGAAAGGAAACAGTAAAGTACAGTTATAATCAATTATACTAAGAAGCATTGCACCACTGTGCTGCCTAGCAGATCCCCAGCTAGGTCGTTAGACCTGCTTGTCGTGGGCAGATCAAGACGTCACGTAATGGAAGGAGCATTAAACAGCCGTAGAAACCGATTACCCTCTGAATTAGCGCCTGCCAGAGTCCTCTCTGTCCCTGATCAACTGTCTCATATTG
This sequence comes from Salvelinus sp. IW2-2015, assembly GCF_002910315.2. NCBI lineage: Eukaryota > Metazoa > Chordata > Actinopteri > Salmoniformes > Salmonidae > Salvelinus > Salvelinus sp. IW2-2015. The sequence goes on along the minus strand of NC_036862.1, from coordinate 13,543,401 downwards.
TCTTAGAGGAGCCAGTAGAACTGGAGAGTCTTCCGGAAGCTAGAGCACATTAAAGTCTGCCTCATGGTCCTGACTGACAGTGAATACGACTTCATCTGAGTGGGAGAGGGGAGAGACGGTAAAAAAAGGAGGAAGTGGGCTTTGAAGTATTTTGTCCTTGGAGATGATGTTTCTCTCTTTGAACTTGTCGTAGTTTTCATGTCATTTCATGTTCACGCTTAGACAGATGACAAAGAGAATGTGTATTTCTGGATAGCAGGAGGGGTGTTGAGGAAAGGGAGAAAACAAGGAATGTGAAGAGAGAGAGAGCGAGTTAGGAAACAACTCAATTGTGTTATTTCATAACAGTAGCTAGTCAACCATTAGACATGAGTGACTACAACAATCAATCCCTTAGTGTCCCATATCTTTGACCATCAGTGCGGTTGATTTGATGCGTGTCTCTCAAGCGTTTGTGGTCTATAACAGCTGTCACATTCTGTCTTCAAACAACAGTGTTTCTCTCATCCTTTTTAAGACTAGCACTTCCTCCAACCACGAGTGAGTACACAATAGTTTAAAAAATATATATGTAAAAAAATATATATGTATTGCGTGTATCTACCGACGGCCTGTACAGGTCCGGAAAGATACATCCGTTGTTTTGTTATTTTAGTTTTACTCTGCCTGCAAACACGCTGGATGATTCAGAATCCATTGAAGAGCTTGAACGATTCATTAACGAGAGATACTTACGAACTCAAAGAAACATGTCGCTGGTTTCTGAGGATTCAAGCATTGTTAAGGACAACCAACCAACCAACCCAATCAACAAAACAAACCTAAGCCAAGTTGGCCAATAGGTATCAACGATGGAACCAAACCATCCCCTAGTAAGAGGGCGTGAGTGGTGAGAGCTCTACTGATATGGATGTTGACTTGTTCAAATCCATCAATGAAAGGCTTGCCAAACTTGATATCTTGGATATATTACGAGAGGACATCAATGCATTATGTGCCAGTCTAAAATTCAGCCAATATCAGATTGATGATCTAAGGAAAGAGAACAAGGAGCTGAAAAGTACTGTAGACTCTATTCGTGGCAAGGTGGAGGTGGTGCAAAGGGAGAACAAACAACGTAAATAAACCTTGCTTGATTTACGGTGTCGATCAATGCGGGATAATCTAATATTTTCAGGGATACCGGAGAATGACAACAGCAGAAGCTGTGAGGACACTGTCCGAGACTTTATGTCAACTCAACTGAAATAGAAAATCTGTGGGCAGAACTGAAAAAGCGTGTGTGAGCAAGGAGGCCTACAAACCTGACTCAGTTACACCAGCTCTGTCAGGAGGAATGGGCCAAAATTCACCCAACTTATTGTGGGAAGTTTGTGGAAGACTACCCGAAACGTTTGACCCAAGTTCAACAATTTAAAGGCAATGCTACCAAATACAAATTGAGTGTATGTAAACTTCTGACCCACTGGGAATGTGATGAAAGAAATAAAAGCTGAAATAAATCATTCTCTCTACTATTATTCTGACATTTCACATTCTTAAAATAAAGTGGTGATCCTAACTGACCTAAGACAGGGAATTTTTACTAGGATTAAATGTATTTGGCTAAGGTGTATGTAAACTTCCGACCTCAACTGTAAATTCAAACAATACTTTAAAACCATTTAAATTTAATACATAGGAAAGTTGTGCCGGACTATGGTAGATGAAGAATCAATCTTTCTTTTCAGACTCAGAGTATTTATCTGGTCAATATGTCAGTGTATTATGTCTGTTTGTAACAGTGTGTTTAAGTGTGAAAATGTGATCATATTATAAATTGTATTTTAATGTTTAAGTACTCCTGGAAGATTAGTCCAAATGAGGACTAAAAGAGATCCTAATAAAATCAAAATCAAATCAAAATCAATTTTTCATCACCCCTCCTCCCTCCATCCTACACCTTTCCCAGGTCGGCATCATCGATGATGACATCTTCGAGGAGGACGAGCACTTTTTCGTGCGGCTGCTCAACTTGCGCATCGGTGACGCCGAGGGGATGTTCGAGAGTGATGAGCCAGGTGCGAGACCCAAGGGTCGCCTGGTGGAGCCACTGGTCGCCACGGTGACCATCCTGGACGACGACCATGCTGGATTCTTCACATTCCGTAATCGGCTAGTGCGCATCAGCGAGAGCGTTGGCACCATGGAGATCTCAGTGGTGCGGAACTCGGGCGCCCGCGGCACGGTGATCCTGCCCTATCACACGGAGGAGGGCACGGCGAAGGGGGGCGGCGTGGACTACGAGGACACCCAGGGAGAGCTGGAGTTCTCCAATGACCAGACAACGTGAGTACTGATGGACGGACGTCCACCCTCCATCTTTTCCTACTCTCCCCTACTCCCTCATTCCCTTCCTCCCCCTTCCCTCTCACCACTCCATGCCAACCTGGAGTGAGCTTTAGCTCATCAATGGGTTGTGTGTTTGTGCTCAACTCATAACCAATACTGTATTCACACTGCTATGTGTTGCTGCCTTAAAGTAGGCTACATCATGCTATATTACCACACTATCTGTATTCATGTCACAGTCTTAGCTCATTCTGGTTCTCTTTCTCTCTTGCCACAAAATATGCACAGTAATGGTAATTTCAACATCTTGTTTATTTCTCACTCAGCTCTAATTTCGCTCTCATCTCGCTGTATCTATCTTTCCCGTCTTCCTCTATTCTCTCTATTGTCTCTCTCTCGTCTCTCTCGTCTCTCTCTCTCTCTCTCTCTCATAGCTTCCTGTATCTACAGATGTAGGATCGTAATTTGATCACCCTGTTGCAGGAGAACGTTCCTGCAATGCAGTAAATGCAAAACGTGTAGTCTATTTAAGGTTTAAAAAGGCTTCTGAAGTTTGTAATTTCCACTTAGAAATTTCAGACTAGATTTTTCCCCAAGAAATATTGATCAGTAACTACAAAGATGTTCATTTGATTATAATCCACATATTAATGTTTCTGTTGCTGCAGGATTGTTTTCCTGCTGTAGCAAAATGGCTCAAATTAAGTATCTGTATATCTCCCTTCCCCCTCTTTATTTGTGTCTTTGTTTCTCTCACTTCATTTGTTTATGTTTGCTCTGCCAACAGGGAGACTGTTGCTGTGGTGACATTTTCAGGCACAATGTCCTGGGAGACATTATCAGGACTAATGTACATAATAACAAAGTGAAACACGTCTTCCAACTCCTCCTCCCCTCCACCCCCCCTATTTCCTCTTTTCACCAGCCATTCCGCATCAGCCTGAAGTAAAAGCTGACCGCCAGCCCTGCACTACTCTGTAGGGGGGGGGGGGTGTGGACCCTATGGTTGAGTGCCAGTAAGATCCCCAAGAGACGCTGAGGCTAAGGTTGCTCAGTAGTAGGTAGAGTAAAGGACTTACAGTAGGTACTACATTAGGTAGTACAGTAGGTAGAATCACAGGATGGAAGGAGCTAGATGAGGGTTGGAGCAGTGGCTGAGGGTTGGAGCAGTGGCTGAGGGTTGGAGCAGTGGCTGAGGGTTGGAGCAGTGGCTGAGGGTTGGGTCACAGTAATAGGGGATGATATACAGCCGAGGTGACGCCCCTCTGTGTTGCAGACCCCTGGGTGTCCCCTCACTGGCTGGTGTGCATGTCTGCATCTGAATTATTCAGCCGTGGAGGGATATTGCCGTGGGTCCTCTGTAGTGATTTAAGTGCAAGCTGTGTCTGTTAATATGTCTGGGGCGGCACCGGGGAGGAAGACATCTTTGTCTGGCATTGTGCCGCTCCCCTCCCTGCCTTTTGCTCAATAGCTGTACATGGAGTATGGTTAGCTCATTGATATCTGGGAGTGTCCCATGGTGGAAAGAGACCCTTGTGGCTCTACATTAAGGGGGGGGGGGGGTCGTCATCTGTGTGTGTGAGGTGAGCTCTCTCTGTAAAGTACAACAAAATCCCTGACTAACCCCTGGGACTACATCCTTCCACTGATCCCTTTAACTGTTGAATAAAGTTAAAGAAGACAGTCTAATCCATTTGTTGGTTACTGACCTCTGATACTGACCTGTGTGCGTGCGTGCGCAGTCAGACCCTGCAGGTGAGGATCATTGACGATGAGGAGTATGAGAAAAAGGAGAACTTCTTCATCGTACTAGAGGAACCACGCTGGCTGAAGAGGGGAATCTCAGGTGTGTGTACTTGTAGTTTGTGTGCTGTGCTGAGAGAGAGAGAGATTCAAGAAAATGTTTTTACTGAACTGAGGCACTTAGAGGAGGGTTCACAATAGCTGTCTTGACATCAGAGCTCTTAGTTGGGAAAATCTCACAAGGCCAGGGAAGTGTAATGATGTGCACTTTGACTTGTCTGGAGTTTGGACTGCTGTACTGACTGGTCTTTCTTCTTTCTTCCAGCCCTTCTGCTCAACCAAGGTAAGACCATTAGCAACTTGCCACACACAACCAGCCTAGAAACAGCAGACATAGAACTTTTTATTATCCTTAAAGGCCCAAGGGGGGAATTGGTTTTGGATTAGAATCATCCATAAAAACAACAACAAACATTTCACATGAGTTGGTACACTATATAACAACATCAATTTAAGGGTCTATGAAGAACCATACATGGGATGGCTCTTTGAAGAACCATAACAAATAAATCCAAAACCGGAAATGTTTTGGGCCTCCAGGAGCAGAATTGAATAGCCCTGCTGTAGAGTTTTAAGCCTTACTTGCGTATTTCCCAGGGTGCCTTTTCAAGTGAACATTAAAGTTACCAGTACCACCCATGACTGTGTTTGCTAGTGACAGAGACACGGTTGTTGAATTCATCTATTTTCAGTTCTGTGGCCTTCACCAAGTGAGATCCTAAGTGAATATGTTGTCATTAAAATGTCATTCTTTAAGACAAGACAAGACAATACAATACATATTTCATGAAGCCTTCTTCTGAGGGCTTAGTTTTACCCTAATCCTGGCTGCAATCACATTATGCTAGTTTACAAAGAGATGTGCAATTCCTATTGGAATTCAGCCAGATTGGGGATATCCAACATTTGGAATTGTATTCACTCAACCTGCATTCAGAATGACTGCCAGTGTTGGGAAGACTGAGATATGAGACTAACTTAAACAACCATTTCAGTATCGGGTGCAATAAATCCAAGTAACAGATTGGATTAGTTTAGAAAAATGTATGTTATTTATATTTGAGTAGCATAATATTAAAGGTAGACTCAGCACACAAGCAGCACAGCAGATATTGAGTTGAGATGAGTCGCACAGTATCTGTGCACGGGTTCGCTTCATGCTCTTACGACCAAAACAGTGCATAAGTTGAGCTTCAAGCTCTTAGTTGTTGCGGAAATTGACCCACTATGCTGTTTACTTTCTGCATCTACGTCATATCGCTGAGTCTACCTTTAAATTAATTCATCAACATACATGCAAAACATAGAGATTTAAACAAACAATTCTAAAACTCTACTTGCAATAGAGCATGCTGGGAAATATGATAATAAAGGGTGTGGTTTTGGTTCAACTCTGGTTATTAACACTAACTCTGGGGTTATTTTACACCACTGAGTGTTAATTTAACTCTTTAATCAACACTAGTTAACACTGGCCAATTTGCTGTGTGCTATGAAAGGGTCACATCTACAGGCTTCCATACATTTCAAGAGCCTTTTAGAATTCTGAAGAACCGTAGATGCCATGTCAAGAAGCCCACAATTAACTCAAAGGTTCGTTATCGGGCAAGAGTTCTCCAAGGAACCTTAAAAGCTGAGGAAGAACATTTTTAAGAACCTTTATTTTGTTCACACCTCTGTTGCGGTTAGCCACTTAGGGATTAGCACCCACCTTGGCCACTGTGGCATAATTTATTGATGGAAGTCTATTTACAGTATAAATCCATGATAAGGACATGCTCGCTCCATAAAATGCATCACTCTCACATCGATTTGTATCCATCCCTGGATAAATATTATATGCGTATATATCGCACAACTGGCTTCTCTTGGATAAATATTAGAGTACTGTCCTTCTACAGTAGTCTAACAGTTTCCCATGCCACTCTTTATTCTAATACACATCTTAAAGAGGTTGAAGAGCCTTACCCAATCAGGGGCAATATTCATAAAGCGTCTCAGAGTAGGAGCGCTGATCTAGCATCAGTTTTGCATTTTAGATCATAATGAAAAAGAGATGGACAAGAGATGGGAGGATCTGATCCTAAATCAGCATTCCTACCCTGAGCTGCTTTGTGAATATGGGCCCTAAGATGATGGTGCTGTAATTTACCCACAGTAACCGCAGACCAGCAGTATACTTCATCATCATTAGAGTGTATTTAGTATTAGTATTAGTATCTGGTGTAACCCTGTTAGAGCAACACGGTGAAGGAGCTGGAGCGTTGGGGGAATACAGTGGGACAGTTGCCATGTGGTGCCTGGCAGCTCTCTAGTCCTTTCATAATTACAGCTTGTGCTTTGAAGGCAGAGGAGAGGAACTAAGAAGAAGAATATCTGCCCACTCGCCACGACGACACACAAACAAAGCTTCCCGTCCGTCTTCGCGGCTCACCGTCTTTGTCGTCCCTCCAGTGAGAGGATGAGTAATTATACGCTATAAGTAGATAGGGAATATGATGCTAAATGGAAGCAGGGAGAATGGGTTTTGCCCAGTTGTTTATAGTGTATTTGAGGTGTTATTTTAGATGGGGCTTTCTGATGACCCTATTGGTCCAGCTCAATTTTATTAACAGCCACTAAATCACACTTTGGGACATTGGTCTTTGCCCACCTCAAGTCAGCATAAATCTACCCTCATTTCAACTCACCTTCCGTCTGTTTCTTCCACAATTTCTTTCTCCAACAAAATGTCTGGCTATCTTTTTGTTGCTACGTCTCCCAGACTGTCCTACTTTCATCTTCTCATGAATATACCCCACTAATCTCTCCTTATCTCCTCTCTTTTTCACTCTTGCTTCCCCATCGCACCCACACATTCACCATCAACCTCTCATCTCTCCTTCTCGCCCTCCCCCACGTCTCCACATACATGGGCTAATGCACATGAGTGATATACTGTATGAGGAGGAAATAATGCTGACTCAAACTCAATTATTCATAGGACACTGGCCTTGAAAGATCTGTTTGTGAGGCATGTTGGCATGTTTGAGTTACAATTTCTCTCTCTCTTCCCTCACCCCCCCCCTCTCTCCTCTCTCATTCCCTTCAATGTTCTATCGATCTCATCCCTCCTGTCTTCTATCTCTTAGAGGATCCTGATGGCCAGATGAGTGCAGAGGAGGAGGAGGCGAGACGCATTGCAGAGATGGGAAAGCCCATCTTGGGGGAGCACAGCCGGCTGGAGGTGGTCATTGAGGAGTCTTATGAGTTCAAGGTATATAGCCCCTCTTCTCCCCTGCTTCACTCGATTGGCCACATCAGCGCTCAGTAAATGTATCGAGCATCACATGGTTGGCGTGCTGATCTACGATCAGTTCCATATAATCTTATTCATTGTTATCTACTAGGCAAACCTGATCCAAGATCACATACAGCCCCAGAGCCACACAGTGGTTTAACACCAACCCATCTGAGGACAGACACTGAGCACAGTTGAGGATCGTTCCACTTCAAGAAATCCAATGCAAGTCAATCGTACCTACATTAGCATTTTCACGCTTCATATCCAAATCATCTATAAGTAACATCATTGACTAACACAATCCATTTGTAGATACTTTAGGATGATTTGGGCATTGGATTTTTTTGAGGTGGAACGACCCTCAACTGTGCCCAGTGTCGGTCCTCAGAAGGGTTGGTGTTTAAGCTAATTGATTAATCAATATTTTCGTCAAGTGAACCAACGGTTGTGACGGACAACAGCTAGCTCATTTAAGTCCTATAGCAACATGCCTAGGGATTTAATCCAATCAGGCCGTGTGCCTCTTCTTGACTTGATTAATTTATTATACATAATAAGATTGCGCTTGTCACTCATGATTTGTAGCAGCACAAAACAAACACAACAGGTAATTGAACTCTCAAGTAATTTCAATGACTGGCACTTGGCTTTATGAAATCCTAGATCAATGTCACATAATTTAATAGCATTGTTAGCTCTATGGATGGGTGGACGGTGTACGCAAAAAAGACCAGTGAGAAATGTTTACACAGGTGAAGTTTCCACATCAACAAGTAAAAACTACTACCACTGAGCATCACATACTGTATTCCCAGGCAGCTCCTATATCCTGGCAGTCATAGAATACGTTTACATCAGTGGAGGCTGGTGGGAGGAGTTATAGGAGGACAGGCTCATTGTAATGGCTGGAATGGAATCAATGGAACACAATCAAACGTGTGGTTTCCATATGTTTGCTCTGTATGATACCGATCCATTGATTCCATTCCAGCCATTACAATGAGCCCGTCCTCCTATAGCTCCTCCCACCAGCCTCCACTGATGTAAACATACTCTAATAATTCAATATTAAACTGATTATGGCAGTAGGCCGACAATGGCAATAGTCATGTGAACATTTTACTCTGCTGATCTTAAATCAGCGTAAGGTTCAATCGTAGTAGACATACGCCGGTTAAAACATCTGGTTTTCTGAGCAATCTTTCAAATGATTCGGACATGTAAGTTTAACATTGTTCCAGCGGTGCGTTTGATCTATGCATATGCCAGCACCGGTAGCCAAAGTTTCCCTCTTATGCGCGAGTGAAGTGAGTTCGGAAAAACTGAAAGTGTGCATCTTAGAATTGGTTTTCACATACAAACTTTATATGTCCGAACTCAGAATCAAATAGGCTTCGCAAAATTAACCTGGCTTCTGTGGTACAACATTTATTTTGATTGCCGATTTTCGGCATTTATTTTTCCCGTCAGTAGCCTGATTTTCATGTAAACAGGATTATTCCGAAAATCGTTCTTCTTGCAAAGCATGTAAACGTTTTGATCAAACTATTATATTAATCTAACTATCCATGTAACCATACTCATTATTGAATAGGACAGTATGTCCCAGTTTTCTAAAGGCTGATGTCCATCACCTGTAGTCCCCAGTCTTACAGAGGCTTACCCACATTGGTGAGACCTTTCTATCCAATGAAACCTCCTATCCAGTCGGGTTTGGCTAGGGTGCTTCATAGAATGTTTTTATTGGTTTGATTGAGTAGGAGGAAGTTACAGTTTGGTGCAGTAGTACTTGAGTTCTGGATATGATGCTTTTCTTCAGTGTCTGAGTGGATCCCAGTACTCATCATGTGGTTTGCTGTGATTGGGGGGAGTGTCCTTATAAACAGTGTGTGTGTGTGTGCGTGCATGCACATGTGTGCATGAGTGTTTGCTGTGAAAACAAATACTGCTATTCTGAAATCATATTACACAAGAAATGGACCCCAGAAAGAGTAGCTGCTGCTATCGCAACAGCTAATGGGATCCTAATAAAATATGAAATATTACTGCACTTCTCATGGTAACGATGCCACTTCCTCAAACTCTTCTAGGTATTCTCCATTAGTGTTCCGGTCATGCACATGAGTTTGCCTTCTTCTCTATAATAGGATGTTGACTATGCGCTCTTTGTTTGTGATTGGCAGAGCACCGTTGACAAGCTCATTAAGAAGACTCAGCATAATCTACCCTCATTTCAACTCCACCTTCCGTCTGTTTCTTCGCACAATTTCTTTTTTCCTTTTCCCCCCAAAACCCCAAAAAATGGTTTTTTTTTCCCCTTGGGGCCCTTACCTTTTTTTTTTTGGGGTTGCCCGCTTTACGTCTCCCAGACTGCCTACTTTCATCTTCTCATGGAAATTACCCCACTAGTCTGTCCTTATCTCCTTTCCTCTTCTTCCTCCTCTTGCTTCCCAATCGCAACCCACACATTCCCACTCAACCTCCTCATCTCCTTCCTTCTGCTGCCCTTCCCCACTCCCCACGTTCTCCACATACATGGGCTAATACACGATGAGCTGTATACTGTAGAGAGGAAATAATGCTGACTCAAACTCATTATTCATAGGACACTGGGCCTTGAAAGATCTTGGACTGCTGTACTGACTGTTCTGTTCTTCCTTCTTTCTTCCAGCCCTTCTGCTTAACCAAGGTAAGACCATCAGCAACTTGCCTCACACAACCAGCCTAGAAACAGCCCACATAGAACATTTTATTATCCCTAAAGGCCCATGTGGGGGAATTGGTTTTGGTTCAGAATCATCCATAAAAACAGCAAACATTTCACATGAGTTGGTACACTATATAACAACATCAATTTAAGGATCTCTGAAGAACCATAAATGGGATGGCTCTTTGAAGAACCATACAAAAATCAAAATCCAGAAATGTTTCGGCCCTCCAGGACMAGAATTGAATAGCCCTGCATATTATTTGCATATTTCCCAGAGTGCCTTTTGAGTGAATGTTAGTGTTACCAGTATCACACATGMCTGTGTTTGCTAGTGACAGAGACATGGTTGTCGAATTCATTCATTTTCAGTCCTGTTGCCTTGACCAAGTAAGATCCTAAGTGAATACATTGTCGTATAATATTTCATAAAGCCTTCTTCAGGGGGCCTAGTTTTACCCTAATCCTCCCTGCAAATCACTTTATGCTGGCTTGCAAAGTGATGTGTAATTCCAATTGGAATCCAGCCAGAGTGGGGATATCCAACGTTTAGAATTTATTCACCCACAACCTGCATTCAGAAGGACTGTCAGGGTTGCGAAGACAAAGATATGAGACTACCKTAAACATCTAAACTGAAACAACCATTTCAGTATCGGGGGCAATAAGTCCAAGTAACAGATTGGAATAGTTTATATTTTGAGTAGCATAAGATTAAAGGTAGACTGAGCTAAATGATGTTGCTACAAGCAGCACAGCAGATATTTAGATGAGCGAGATTCACGACTTCACTCTCTCACAGTCACACACAGTATCTGCGMGTGTGCACAGGTTCACTTCACGCTCTTACAGCATGGGAGCCACAAGACCAAAACAGAGGAGAAGTTGAGCCTTGCGCTTCAATATTTAGTTGTTGCGGAAATTGACCCACTATGCTGTTTACTTTCTGCATCTACGTTATATCGCTGAGTCTACCTTTAAATGAATCAATCAATGTGCATGCAAAAACATAGATATTGAAACAAACTATTCTAAAAATCAACCTGCAATAGAGCATGCTGGGAAATGTGATAGTGAAGGATGTGGTTTTGGTTCAACTCTGGTATTAACATCAACACTGGGGTTCTGTTAATTTAACTCTTTAATCAACACTAGTTAACACTGGCCAATTTGCTGTGTGCTATGAAAGGCCACCTTTTAGAATTCTGAAGAACCGTAGATGCCACGTCAAGAACCCCACACCTAACTCAAAGGTACTTTATCGGGMAAAAGTTCTCCAAGGAACCTTAAGAGTTGAGGACCCTTATTTTGATCACACCTCTGACGCAGTACCACTTAGGGATTAGCCCTCAGTGTGGCCTTGGCTATTGTGACATCATTTATTGATGGAAGTCTATTTACAGCATAAATCCAAGATAAGGACCTGCTCGCTCCATAAAATGCATCAGTCTTACATCGATTTGTATCCATCCCTGGAAAAATATGATATAGGTATATCTCGCACAACTGGCCTCTCTTGGATAAATATTAGAGTACTGTCCTTCTACAGTAAGCTAACAGTGTCCCATGCCATACTTTATTCGAATGCAGATCTTAGAGGTGTTGAAGAGCCCTACCCAATCAGGGTACATATTCATAAAGCGTCTCAGAGTAGGAGTGTTGATCTAGAATCRGTTTTGCCTTCTAGATCATAAGGGATGGACAGAGATGGGGGGGGATCTGATCCCAGATCAGCATTCCTACTCTGAGATGGCTTTGTGAATATGGGCCCTGAGCTGATGATGCAGTAATGTACCCACAGTAACCGCAGACCAGCAGTATACTTCATCATCATTAGAGTGTATTAGTATTTAGTATTTATTAGGATCCCTGGTGTAACACTGTAAGAGCAACATGGTGAAGGAGCTGGAGCGTTGGGGGAATACAGTGGGGCAGTTGCCATGTGGTGCCTGGCAGCTCTCTACTCCTTTCATAATTACAGCTTGTGCTTTGAAGGCAGAGGAGAGGAACTAAAAGAGGAATAATATCTGCCCACTCGCCACGCGGCGACGACGACACACAAGAAAATCTTTCCGTGCGTCTTCGCGGCTCACAGTCTTTGTCGTCCCTCCAATGAGAGGATGAGTAATTATACGCTATATGTAGACATGGAATATGATGCTGAATGGAAGCAGGAAAATGGGTTTAGCCCAGCTGTTTATAGTGTGTTTGAGGTGTTATTTTAGATGGGACTTAATGATGGCCCAGCTCAATATTTGAATAACAGCCACTAAATCACACTATTGGAACATTGGTCTCTGCCCACCTCAAGCATATATGATTGACAGCCACAAAATAAATCATTTGGGACATTGGTCTCTGCCCACCTCAAGTCAGCATAAATCTACCCTAATTTACACTCACCTTCTGTCTGTTTCTTTCTCTAACAAAATGTCTGGCTATCTTTTTGCTGCTATGTCTCCCAGTCCTACTTTCCTCTTCTCATGAATCTACCCCACTAGTCTGTCCTTAGCTCTTCTCTTTTCCCCTCTTGCTTCCCCTCTTGCTTCCCCATCACACCCACACATTCACCACCAACCTCTCATCTCTCCTTCTCTCTGACTGTCTCCCTCCCCCACTCACACACATCTCCACAAACATGGGCTAATACACATGAGTGATATACTGTATGAAGAAATAACGCTGACTCAAACTCAATTATTGATAGGACTCTGGCCTTATCTATTTGTGAGGCATGTTGGCATGTTTGAGTTACACTTTCTCTCTATCTCTTCCCTCACCCTCCTCTCTCCACTCTCCACCCCCCTTTCTCCACTCTCCACCACCCTCTCTCCACTCTCCACCCCCCTACCCCCCTTTCTCCGCTCTCCACTCTCCACTCTCCTCTCTCCTTCACTGATCTATGTATCTCATCCCTCCTCTTTCCTTCTATCTCTTAGAGGATCCTGATGGCCAGATGAGTGCAGAGGAGGAGGAGGCGAGACGCATTGCAGAGATGGGAAAGCCCATCTTGGGGGAGCACAGCCGGCTGGAAGTGGTCATTGAGGAGTCTTATGAGTTCAAGGTATGTTACCTCTCTTCTCCCCTGCTTCACTGTATTGGCCACATCAGAGCTCAGTATATGTATCAAGGATCTAGGATCAGTTCCATCATGTCCATATCATCTTATTCATTGTTATCTACTAGGCARAACTGATCCAAGATCACATACAGCCCCAGAGCCACACAGTGGTTTAACTCCAACCCTTCTGAGGACAGACACTGAGCAGAGTGGAGGGTCGTTCCACTTCAAAAAATTMTTTGCAAGTCAATGGTACCTATATTAGCATTTTCACAATTCGTATCCAAATAACATCATTGAGTTACACAATCAATTTTTAGTTACCTTAAGATGATTTGGGCATGAAGCATGAACATGCTAATATAGGTAACATTKACTTTTTTGAGGTGGAACGACCCTCCACTGTGCTCAGAAGGGTTGCTTTTTAAGTGAACCAATGGTTGTGACGGATGACAGCTAACTCATTGAAGTCCTATATCACCATGGCCAGGGATTTAATCCAATCAGTCCATGTGCCTCTTCTTGACTTGATTAAGATTCATTTATTATTTATAATAAGATTGCGCTTGTCACTCATGATTTGTAGCAGYACAAAACAAGCACAACAGGTAATTGAACTCTCAAGTAATTTCAATGACTGGCACTTGACTTTACGAAATCCTCGATCAATGTCACATAGTTTAATAGCATTGTTTACTCTATGGATGGGTGGACGGTGCACGCAAAAACCCCACAAAAAAGACCAGTGAGAAATGTTTACACAGGTGATGAAGTTTCCACATTTAGAAAACAAGAAGTAAACACTACTAGCGCTGAGCATCACATACTGTATGCCCAGGCAGCTCCTATACGGTGGCAGTCAGAGACAACGTTCACATCAGTGGAGGCTGGTGGGAGGAGMTATAGGAGGTGCCAGCACCAGTAGCGTGAGCCTCCCTCTTATGCGCGAGTGAAGTGAGTTCGTAAAAACTGAAAGTATGCATCTTAGAATTAGTTTTCACCTACAAACTTTATATGTCCGAACTCAGAATCAAMAATAACCTGGCTTCTGTGGTACAGCGCTTATTTTTACTGCCAATTTTCTGCATTTATTTACCACATCAGGTAGCCTGACATCAAGTAGCCTGAAAYAGGATTATTCAGACAATCGTTCTTCTTGCAAAGCATGTAAATGTTTTAAACAAACGATTATATTAATCTGACTATCCACAATAATCATATTATTGTGTGCATGTAACCATACTCATTATTGAAAAGAACAGTATGTCCCAGTTACCTAAAGGCTGAAGTCCATCGCCTATAGTCCCCAGTCTTGCAGAAGTTTACCCACAGTGGTGAGACCTTTCTAGCCAATGAAACCTCCTATCCAGTTGGGTTTGGCTAGGGTGTTTCATAGGACGGTTTTATTGGTTTGTTTGAGTAGGAGGAAGTTACGGTTTGGTGCAGTYGTACTTGAGTGCTGAATATGATGCTTTCCTTTTAGTGTCTGAGTGGATCCCAGGACTCAGCATGTGGTTTGCTGTGCTTGGGGGGAGTGTCGTTATAAACCAATGTGCCACAGCACGTGTGTGTTTACGTGTGTGTGGTTGCGGTGAAACCAAAATAGTGCTATTGTGAATTCATATTACTTCAGAAATGGACCCCAGAAAGAGTAGCTGCTGTCGCAACAGCTAATGGGGATCCTAATAAAATACCAGATAATACTTMTCATGGTAACGATGCCACTGTCTCTAACTTCTTCATTAGAGTTCCGGTCACGCACATAAGTTTGCCTTCTTCTCTATAATAGGATGTTGACTATGCGCTCTTTGTTTGTGATTGGCAGAGCACCGTTGACAAGCTCATTAAGAAGACCAACTTGGCCCTTGTGATTGGCACGCACTCCTGGAGGGAGCAGTTCGTGGAAGCTGTGACTGTCAGCGCAGGTCAGCTTTTGGTGTTTGTGTGTGTGTGTGYGTGMKTKMTWTYKAKTGAGAGAAAAATGAATAAGGTGAGTCTCACTGTTGACATTGTATCATACACACACACTGACTAGAGCCATAATGAAGGACTTTACAGCTGCTTTATGAATGTAATTACTCGCTCATGCTTTGAGTAGCGGTCTGAGGGCTTTTTGTACAAAGCCGTAATTACGGCAAATATTTGGAGTCCTTTATTTTTCATACAAAAAGTGTTCCACGCTTTCCATTTAGGAAGTGAGTGTTAGCTTGCTCTTTAAGTGTGACATGTCAAGGGGTAACAAGTGAGGACACATTCCCTTCATTTTGGAACCTCATTATAGCAGGAAATAACTTGTTTGAAAGGTGATAATTGCAAACCCTCAGACTTCAAATGACAAGGTTCCTKTGATATTTATGTTTGTAATAACTGTTATAAAATGTAATGACTAGAAAGCAAAGCTGTCTTCCACGGTGTTGAGGTAATGGGAGAKATGTCTGACTGTGTCTGGTGTAAAAGCTCTCCCCGGTGGACAGTTATATTCATTACAGACACACATGTCTCACCGCAATCCAACAATACACAAAGTAATACACGGTGTGTGTGTGTGTGTGTGTGAAGGCTCCTCAGAGGAGGAATGGGAGGACCATCCTCAGTGAATTTCATAAAAATACAAATTGTGAAACATTAAAAAAAAGTTAGCCTTTTATAGATTAAACTTTACTATAAATATACTCACATGTCAACAAATAATTGATTAAAATACACTGTTTTGCAGTGAAGGTCTATAGTAACCTCAACAGCACTCTGTATGGTAGCACCATGGTGTAGCCAGAGGACACCTAGTTACACAGTAATAATGACAACTTCCGGAGGACGTCCTCCAACCTATCGGAGCTCTTGCAGCATGAACTGACATGTTGTCCACCCARTCAAAGGATCAGAGAATGAATCTAGTACTGAAAGCAGAAGCTACAGCTAGCTAGCACTGCATAAAATGTGGTGAGTAGTTGACTCAAAGACAGAGAAAGACCATAGTTCAACCGTTTTAAACAAATTAATTTCTTCAAAAATAAAGGAGAAGCAAGAGAGAAAGCTAGCTATATTTCATTTTATTTATTTTTCTCACTTTTAATTACTTCACTTGCAAATGCAGAAAGCTAGTTTTGCCTACTCAAACACCCGGCTCAAACAAAGAGGGATGCTATGTTAGCTAGCTGGCTATGGCTATCCAACACTGGAACTCTTCCAAGTCAAGGTAAGCTTTTGGTTTTATTAATTTGTTGCCACCGGGGCTTGCTGGTGTAACTGCTAAACTGCTTRCTGACTGTACACTGTACTGCATGATTGTAGCAGSTTTTTTCTCCTGGTCACAGACAGCTGATGTGTTGTGCACTGAAGTCCACAAGTGAAGCGAAAAGGTGTGCGTAGATGTGAGAAGGAATATACAACGAGCAAAGTGATTATACTGTTTGTATGTGGCTGCTATGAAAGTGAACTGTGTTTGAGTGTGATCATGGGTGTAATCATTCCGCCGATTCTGTAAAAAAAAAAACATCTTAAACATAAGAAAACAGAATGAAACGGGGATAAACACACCTGAATTTGTCCAATATAAACTGTTGTTTGCAACTGTTGGACTAATGAGTACACCCTAGATCAGCTAGATGCAAGCAAGAGTGTGCAAGGTGGTACCGAATGTGTCACTGTCTGTCACTTAGATTTTTCTCATGACCTATACACCTACGCTGTAAACTTTCATTCATAGGCTAGGTTGTAGCAACCTCATGATGGGTATAGGGAAAATTTGAGTATCATGTAGTAGCCTAAACCTATCGACTTTACATTGAGCTGGGTGAATGGAATGAGAGTCATCCAGTATGCTGTAATAGATAATAAGGCCATGCTCATAAAAAATGTATTGTCCTCCCTCATCTTAAATGKCACCGACCACCACTGGTGTGCGTCCGTGCATGAGTGTGTTTGTATATGTGGCTCTTATGTTTTACTGTGTCCCCCTCCCAGGTGATGGTGATGACGATGATGAAGAGGGGCGTGAGGAGCGTCTGCCATCCTGCTACGACTACGTCATGCACTTCCTGACGGTGTTCTGGAAGGTTCTGTTCGCCTTCGTTCCGCCCACCGAGTACTGGAATGGCTGGGCCTGCTTCTTCGTGTCCATCTCGGTTATCGGCATCCTGACTGCTGTCATCGGGGACCTAGCCTCCCACTTCGGCTGCACCGTCGGTCTCAGGGACACTGTCACTGCCGTGGTGTTTGTGGCTCTGGGTACTTCCATTCCCGGTGAGAGCTAAACTGAACAAAAATAGAAACATGCAACAATTTCATTGATTTTACTGAGTTACAGTTCATATGAGGAAATCAGTCAGTTGAAATACATTYATTAGGCCCTAATCTATAGATTTCACATGACTGGGAATACAGATATGCATCTGTTGGTYACAGATACCTTTAAAAAACATGGGCCTCACTGTATTTTTGTGCATTCAAATTGCCATCGATAAAATGCAATTGTGTTCATTGTCCGTAGCTTATGCCTGCCCATACCATAACCCCACCACCATGGGGCACTGTTCACAACGTTGACATCAGCAAACCACTCGCCCACAAGACACCATACACGTGGTCTGCCCAGGGCTCTACGCTATCTTTTTTCCCAAGGAGTACATGCGCTCCTAAATGGAAAAAATGTAGGAGCACACAAAGAAATTTAGGAGCACAGTGAAAAATGTAACACAGTTTATTAACAAACAATTTATTACATACATATTTATACTGCGTGTGTGTGTGTGTGAGCGTGTACTAAGGGACACATCTGTGGAACAGCACATACCACCAAAACCACACATTGACCCATGGCTACTAGACGCAAAGGATATCAGTTGTCCAGCTGCTTTTGTATGTTGGCCGTCTGGCACGAGGTCAGCCAGCGGTCCACGGCAGGAGTGGGATCCAACTCCTCGACAGGAGGCCCCTCCAGGCTGATCCTCATCAGGTCTTCGGTGGTGGAGACCCCAAGGCAGCTTCTTGTCGAATTCTTAATCCGGTTCTGCGCAGAGAAGCCTCGCTCACACTGGGCGGCTGAAATGGGCAGCACCAACTCCAGTATGTTCTAGGGAAAATATTATATCTTTCAATTTCATTTAAACTCTTACCATTAACTTATCAAAACCAACCATAGGATACCATACATAACCAGTCAGGACTGTTAGTCTACCTTGCAATTGTGCCTGTAGGGGTCCTTTGTCAACATGGTCTCCCACAGGCCACTGCAGGAGTTGTCCTTGAAATTGTGTCTGACCAGGATGTTCAGCCCTGCCACTCATCCTGGATTACAGCCATGTTACACCCTGATCTACAGGATTGAACAGAGCAAGTGAGTTTGAAAATATGCAAACATAACATTGTCTCATATGGCAATGCAGTGTCAAATAAATTCTTAMCGCCTCCCGGGTGGCGCAGTGGTCTAAGGCTGTGCCACTAGAGATTCTGGGTTCGAGTCCAGGCTCTGTCGCAGCCGGCTGCGACCGGGAGGCCCACGGGGCGGCGCAAAATTGGCCCAGCGTCGTCCGGGTTAGGGAGGGTTTGGCCGGCAGGGATATCCTTGTCTCATCGCGCACTAGCGACTCCTGCGGCGGGCCGGGTGCAGTGCACGCTGACACGGTCGCCAGGTGTACGGTGTTTCCTCCGACACATTGGTGCGGCTGGCTTCCGGGTTGGATGGGCATTGTGTCACGAAGCAGTGCGGCTTGGTTGGGTTGTGTTTCGGGGGACACATGGCTCTCGACCTTCGCCTCTCCCGAGTCCGTACGGGAGTTGCAGCGATGAGACAAGACTAACTACTACCAATTGGATACCACGAAATTGGGGAGAAAAAAGGGGTGAAAAATACAAATAAATAAAATAAATTCTTACCTATAGAGGCTTCTTGAAATGCCTCATCAGGTCTGCCACACCATCATCGCCAAAGGTGAGAAGGCTGGTCTGGTCTTCTGGTCATGTGTCAGGGTTTAGCACTCTGAAAGACTCCACTGGGGTCTGGACACCCTCATCCATCAGCAAACCACCAAACCTGGCTTTGAGATCATCCACGCTGATGTTGATGGCCGCCTCCATGTGCTGCTTCAGCTGGGGATTGGTGAGGTCCGTGAAGCCTTTCAGATTCCCCTAACAGAAATAACACACACACACAGAGACACACACACACCAACACACAATGAAATGTCTGGCCATTTGTCTGTCTCCCATTAAAAAAAAATGTTAAGACTTCTCCACTGCATTTCCCTTCTTATCTCAAATCGTTCTATTGGGCAACGAATACATTGATTCTCACACTGAGAATCTGTCTTAATCATCGATTTTAATCATCGATTTCTCTTACATTATAACAAGCTCTCATCCTAACACACCTGGAATCTCCTCTCATCATGAGCAAGCATGGTCTGGATCTTCTCCAGCATGCCTCCTGCCTTTGCCCTAAGCTTTAGTGCTACCAGTCTGGTCACTGTCTTCCTCAACTCTGATGTGGCTTCGGGGACGTTCAGGTCATTCCTTTGCAGTGTGAGGCTAAGTGAGGATAGCTCCTCAAACATGTCTGAAAGAAAATGGCAGAATACACAAAAGAGTGCATTCTCCATTTCCCGCTTTATCTGTTAAGTAGTGAGTAAATAAACTGTCACCTGCCAATTACTTGATTCTGAAAGTTCATTTGAGTCTTGAACCTATTTTTTWAAAACTAGTGTGGCATTACATTTCCTGTGTAAAACTGACCTTCTTTGCCCGCCCTTGAACTTCCGCTGTTGTTGATGCTAYGGCCAGGTGCTCCATGTGCTGCAGAACCACGGAGTACTGGCCTTTGTCAGTGGCAAGGTCCTTGTCTTSTCCATGCCTTCAGGAACACTTTGAGGGCTCTGTGGACATGGGGGATCCAGTGAGTTCCCTTGACGCTAGACGGTGTGCAAATATCCACACCGATGAGCTCTTGCCCAAGAACATAGAGTTCTCGTTTGGATTTTCCGCTGAAGTGATACGTCTTCCATATCAGATTCAGAAGATCGTACACGACAGACACCTTTTGGCTCTTTCTTGTGAATGGTCAGTATTGCCAGCTCTAGTCTGTGAAAGTCAGAACAGAATCTTCCAAACAATTCACAGTCTCCTTCCCCCTGTCTCTTGTGCCAACAGAAAACAATAATTCTGTGGTATTACCATTCCTGCACTTAGCGGACCACACACCACACACCACAACACAACACACACACACACACACACACACACAGAGTATTGTTAACATTTCTTGCAGCAAATACAACTAAATCATAGAGAATTTATTAGTTACAAACCTATGTGGCATACAGTGGATTGGGATTAATGCCCCCCTGCCTCTCTCTGCAGTGGGGCAATCACTCCCCCACGGTGGCCCATGTTCACAGAGGCACCATCAGGAATGCCCCGAAGGAGATGCCCTCTTCATCCATGGCCCTCCATCCTCCTCTCGGCAAACAGCACGAAATGTGGCCTGGTGGCATCCAAAACACCCTCGAATGACAACACAAAAAAACAATTATACAAAAGTATTCTGACAAACTAAATTATCTCCATTATGAATAATGATTCAACTTTACACAAGAATAAAGCTATAAAGAGGACCAACTTACCAATGGCATGAAAGTGCTCAAGTGTCTGTTGTCCGACCAGGAGATTGACTGGCTTCCCATCCTCCAACAAGCGTACGTAGACAATCCGCATTGGTGTTGGATATATCAGTGTCTCCGTCTATTAGAATGGCAAGATACTTCGCGGCTTTCAGCTTCGCTGACAGGCTCTCTTTCATTATGTCAGCAATTTGACCGATCATCTCTGCACATCTTACATCATTGTCGTATGTGGGATTAATGTCAACTCCGTTTTGTGGTGGAGTCTGATAAGCGGCCCAAATTTGACAAAAGGTTCTTCTTCTTTTCGCAATGAAGTATGCAATGTTTATCTTTATTTTCAGCTGCCTCCTCTTCTCCTCCTCAGACAGCAGCACTTGCCTCCTCAAGGCTGCTGACACCGTGCCTGATGGTTTCTCTCAACAGGTACAGATCTCTGCACTGGATATGCCGCCGCGAGATGTAATGTTTCGCTACGCTATCTCTTTTCAGATGCGGGTTTCCTGACACGAAGGACGAGCCCGCCTGTTTCTGTCCTCTATAATATTTGCAGAACATGACGTTGTTTTCGAACTCTAGCCATGGGAACATTTTGAGCCAATTCGCATTGAATCTATATGTTCTCCCTCAACCGGCTACAGTGGACGTTGAATTGACAGTGGGGGTCACCGTAGCGTCGCTAATGTTGTTTTCAGCATCCCTAACGTTAGCSGCCTCAGGTAAACCTTGTGAATCCCCCTCGCCGGATTCCTCATTCTCCTCGTCTCTTTTTTGCTTAAAATAAAATTGAATGGGCTTCATTTTTAGCGATGTCTGCACGTTAACTTAWAGCCTATACCGATACTATTTTCCAGTGTTGTTCACCTTTCTCTCTCTGACTGGACTGCGTCGTCACAGAAAACTCTACTGTGGTTGGCGCATGCCACTTGTGGAATGTGGGATTTGTAGTTTTTAAACAATTAGCRGGGGGGGGAAATAGATTACGGTAGGTTGTAATCTTTAATCGCACACAGTGCTCGTAAATATTTGTTCAGGTTCGCACATATCTATTTTTAGGGGCAAATGCGAGTGAAATACTTGCACTGTAGAGCCCTGGGTCTGTGGTTGTGAGGCCGGTTGGACACACTGCCAAATTCTCTAAAACGACGATGTTGGAGACGGCTTATAGTAGAGAAATTAACATTAAATTCTCAGCAACAGCTGTGGTGGACATTCCTGCAGTCAGCATGCCAATTGCACGCTCCCTCAAAACATGAAACATCTGTGACAAAACTGCACATTTTAGAGTGGCCTTTTATTGTCCCCAGCACAAGGTGCACCTGCATAATGATCATGCTGTTTAATCAGCTTATTGATATGCCATAACTGTCAGGTGGGTGGATTATCTTGACAAAGGAGAAATGCTCATTAACAGGATGTAAACTAATGTGTGCACAAATTTTGAGAGAAATAAGCTTTTTGTGTGTGTGGAAAATTTCTTGGATCTTTTATTTCAGCTCATGAAACATGTGACCAACACTTTACATGTTGTGTTTCTGTTTTTGTTCAGTGTAGATCTTAATGTCATTTGAATACCATACCCAGCTCTCATTTTATGAGGGGTTAGGTATAAGGTTGTCAGTAATAGCGTTACGGTTTGTGAAATTGCAGAACTTCCTGCTTGCAGCTTGGCCAGTTAGTGAAATCCTTGTGTGTATGGTGTGACTACAACAAAATATGTTTATGGTAACAGGTGTTGTCTGTGGTTGACTTATGACAACAGTATGACTAAGATGCTGAAAGCCATGATGACAGGTACTTCTCTCTCTCACTTCTTCATTTGTATTTCTTCTCTCCCTACCTTCCCCCTCCCCTCCCTCCCTCCTCAGACACGTTTGCCAGCAAGGTGGCGGCTACGCAGGACCAGCACGCTGACGCGTCGGTGGGCAATGTTACGGGCAGCAACGCGGTCAACGTATTCCTTGGCATCGGGGTRGCGTGGTCGGTGGCGGCCGTCTACTGGAAGGTGCAGGGCAAGGAATTCCGCGTGGACCCGGGCTCCCTGGCCTTCTCCGTCACCCTCTTCACCAGCTTCGCYTTCATCTGCATGGGCGTGCTACTGTTCCGCCGGCGGCCCTCTATCGGGGGGGAGCTGGGCGGGCCGCGGACAGCACGCATCATCACCAGCCTCTTCTTCCTGGGCCTCTGGTTCCTCTACGTCCTCTTCTCCAGCCTGGAGGCCTACTGCCACATAGAGGGCTTTTAGAGGACACATGAGAGCAGAGACAGGGCTACTAGTCAAAACACTGATATACATTATAGTTATTATAATACACACATCTACAACAGGACAAGGCCCAGGCCAAATGTTGGGACCTGGTCATTGTCACTTGATCACTAATACCTAAGGGATCTATAGACATACCAGATATACACACACAATTACATACAAAACACATACACACACATACTGAAACAACTGTACATATAACTACATGCATGCGCAAACAAATGCAAATGTGGTCTCTCACCAAGACAAACACACACACATACAGTACTGTAACAAGGGCACCACACAGGTTGTGTGTGGCCTGGATGACACCCAGTTAACATCAACCTCCTATTGCAGGCTCAAATGTTATACACACTCACTGGACAAATGAGGAAGAGAAGGAGAGAAAAKAAAGTATTGGTCAAGGAAGTGATGAAGGAAGTAAGACAGGAGAGATTTCAAAGAAGGAAGCATGTTCAGAATGTAAACCAGCATGTGGGAAAGAGGGAGAGAGAAAGAGAGAAATTGACAGACAGGTGTGTAGAAACTAAGTGTTGCAGTGGCATGCTATTCATTACAGCTGGCTGCATAACATGGTTTTGGGTCCAGCTAGACTGCTTTAACTGAAGCAGGGTAGAGTGACATGGGTTTTGCAGGGATAGCCATAGCTCTATCACCGGTGCAGCAGAGGTAAACCAGACTCAGTCCACTCGACTCAAAGTACAGTGGTGCAAAAAAAGACTMAATTGTCAGAYTTGAGTAAAAGTAAAAAGTAAAAGTAAATGCTATACATCAAATTCCGTATATTAAACAAACCAGACCGCACAAATGTRTTTTTTATGGACAGCCAGGGGCACACTCCAAAACGTACACAGAATTTACAAACGCAGTATTTGTGTTTAGTGAGTCCGCCAGATCAGAGGCAGTAGGGATGACAACCCGTTATATTGATAGGTGCGTGAATAGGACTATATTGCTGTCCTGTCTGAGCATTCTAAATGTAACGAGTACTTTTGGGTGTCAGGGAAAAGCTATGGAAGTAAAAAATAACATTTTCTTTAGTAATGTTGTTGAGTACAAGTCAAAGTTGTCATTAATATAAATAGTAAGGTAGAGAACAGATAACTCGTGTTTGGGGTAAGTTTTAAGTCAAAGTATTTTTACTTACAGTTACTTTACACCACTGCATAGTAGTGGAATGGGTCCATCTTCAGTCGCTATGACGGAGCACCATGAAAATGGTCGATCAATGAGTAAAATGTTTACATTTAGCAACGGGAGATACTGAGTAAAACAGCAACMACAAAACTGAAAGCCCCAAGTTGCAGTTATAATTTTCTATAGAGAGGTGGGAATTCCGCATGACATTGAAACAAGGTCTCAATGCTGTGTTGGTGTAAATACATGCTTATATACTATAGGAGAGTAGATGTATTTATTAGAGGGACTTCTCTACAGATATGGTAGAATGGGGTGGCCAATGGGAACATATATAATGCATGGGGTTCAGAAACTAGTCACCACTCTCCGACTTGACAGGAAAATGACTTTTGGAGATAGCTTGTGTAAGTTATGGCTCCTATACGAGACATCATTCTTTCTCATAACTACAATCCCATCCATTGAAGTTAAACAGAGYGATCCAGAGGGATTAAATATAAATTTGCCTCATCTGTGGACTTCTGAATGAAGGGAAGACAGAGTTTCTGGAGGCATCACTCTGAATAAAGAAAGTCTCACATCCACCTCTTGAGGCTCTTACTGTTCACATCTCACTGGACTTCAGATATTACAGTGGAGATCATAGATCTRCATTCCACTCCAGCAGACAGTAGAGTCCTCCATCACCATCATGTTTGAGACATTGTACATTTTTATGACCTTTCGCAACCTCCATGAGTGAAACGATGATTCAGCAATGAAGGCACATTGATGGTGTAAATATTATTTGATGTTACTGTCCAAGGGTGAGTTACTATCCACTGAAGCACAGCACAAAACACATTCATCTCCTAGAAATATGATACGACAAGAGAGTGTATCGCTATCTAACGTATACTTTTCAAAAACAATCCTTTACCTGAATACAGGTATAAAGTCAACTTTACATATACAAATATACTGTATCCCTTTGGCTCCACGCTKGCTCAGTGGACAGTAACTATTCATTGTACTTTGGTGGATGTAAAGGTAAAACCAGAGAGGGGTGGTGAGGTTGAGGGTAGCGTTTGTTTGGTCCAAAATATATCATATGTGAGGATATTGGCCACCTGTGTAAGACTTCAGGACTAAAAGAGTTCTGTACGGAGATGTCTATATTGTTGTTCATTCAATCGAAATCTATCAATATTTGTGAWGGGGGAAAAATGTTGCTCGTTTGTGATACTTGTGATGCTATAACGGAGCAACTTTTAGGTGTGGAGGGCTGTAAGTCTTTGCTGTGGAATAGTGGGTAGAGATGCATGACAGAATAATAGTGACAGCACGGCACCGGCATGGACAAAAATAATGATAATGATGCATGGTGGTGGGGTGGTGACATGAGAATACAGTGTTTGTGTATTTCATGGGAGAATGGTTCACATAGAGCAGGACGTCCAGACTGCAGCCAGACCTGTGAAGAGCATGCAGACTGCTTCTGCTCCTCACCTGTTAACAGTAAAGGCTGCTCTGTAAACATCCCAACACAACCCCAGCTAATTACCCCAAAATACAGCAACACTGGGCCACCATCAGTACCTAAGACCATGGCATATAAGTTATCTTATTTTGGAGTGAGGCTTACTGTACTCCAACTTGTCCAACMGTGTTAGTTCCAAATGCTCCTATTCTTCTGGTTATTCTGTTTTCTTAACTTTTTAAATCGAAACCTCTCCGTTTGCGTAACAGTGAAACTGGGAGAGATTACATTTCAACCCATGGGTTCTCATCATGTTCTCATCAGGTACAGACTGTTATGCRGTAACTACAGATCGCCGCTACAGTAATTCTGCGTCATACCCATTTAATGCCTTAAAGTCTAGTATTTAATATTTTGTTTMATTTGACTTGTCTTGCACTTTGTTGAGTATGTATGTGTATGCTTGGAGCGGGAACCCGAAACCAAATTGATTTGTGTGCAATATGTGGAACCAGTGGCAGCTCAGAGCAATCTCTACTACTTAGCTAAGAAAAGTGGCAGAGGTAATATACACTATATATACAAAAGTATGTGGACAACCCTTCAAATTAGTGGATTCTGCTATTTCAGCCACACCCGTTGCTGACAGGTGTATAAAATCGAGCACACCGCCATGCRATCTCCATAGACAAACATTGGSAGTAAAATGTTCTTACTGAAGAGCTCAGTGACTTTCAACGTGGCACCGTCATAAGATGCCACCATTCCAACAAGTCAGTTCTAAAAATGTTTGGCCTGCTAGAGCTGCCCCGGTCAACTGTAAGTGGTGTTATTGTGAAGTGGAAACATCTAGGAGCAACAATGGCCACACAAGCTCACAGAACAGGAGCACCGAGTGCTGAAGCTCATAAAAAATCTTCTGTCCTCGGTTGCAAAGCTCACTACTGAGTTCCAAACTGCCTCTGGAAGAAATGTCAGCGCAAGAACTGTTTGTCGGGAGCTTCATGAAATGGGTCGGGAGCAGCCGCACACAAGCCTAAGTTCACCATGCGCAATGCCAAGCGTCGGCTGGAGTGGTGTAAAGCTCGCCGCCATTGGAGCAGTGGAAACACGTTCTCCGGAGTGATGAATCACGCTTCACCATCTGGTTTGGCGGATGCCTTGAGAAAGCTACCTGCTCGAATGCATAGTGCCAACTGTAAAGTTTGGTGTAAAAGGAATAATGGTTTGGGGATGTTTTTCATGGTTTCGGGCTAGGCCTCTTATTTCCAGTGAAGGGAAATCTTAGTACTACAGCATAGAATGACATTCTAGACGATTCTGTGGTTCAAATTTTGTGGCAACAGTTTGGGGAAGGCCCAGCATGACAATGCCCCCATGCACAAAGCAAGGTCCATACAGAAATTCTTTGTCGAGATCAGTGTGGAAGAACTTGACTAGCCTGCGCAGAGCCCTGACCTCAAACCCATCGGCCACCTTTGGGATGAATTGGAACGCCAACTGCGAGCCAGGCCTAATCGCCCAACATCCGTGCCCGACCACACTAATGCTCTTGTGGCTAAATGGAATCAGGTCTCCGCAGCAATGTTCCAACATCTAGTGGAAAGCCTTCCCAGAAGAGTTGAGGCTGTTATAGCAGCAAAGTGGGGACCAACTCCATATTAATACCCATGATTTTGGAATGAGACCTTGGATGAGCAGGTGTCCACATAATTTTGGTCATGTAGTGTATGATTGCATATAAACTGAAATAACATCTTCTTGAAAGATCCACTTAGGTATACTGTGTTTACTCTGGATTTGACTCTACTTTATAATATTTTGTTACTCCTGCCCCATTCTCAATGAAATGAAAGTGCAATAAGTAAGATAGTGGGAGATGGGGAGGGGCAGTGAACTGTTAGAAGACTGTCCATGGTCCTTACACGTGGCTCAATCGCCCGACTTACTGAGTCGCTAAGAAAACATGTATAATAACAGAAGACAACAAGGCTGACACAAAATGGAGGTGTGTTTATCTCAGTATTGCCAGGTGTTCTGAGGTGGATATGGAGAGAGAATAGAACACAGCAGTGAGGCTCTGTCAATATGCTGCACAATACTAGAGACAGATGTTATATCGTATGAGAGTTTTCCCCACTTATTTTAGAGTTCAGGATAGTTGAACTCTAGTTGAACTGTAGCATTGTCAGTGAGTACAACCAGTGAGAATGATTAACATTTAAATATTACAAATGCAAAAAGTGGATTAATGAGTAATGACATTTTGGAAATAAAGTGAGTAAACAAACTGACCCCTTCAACTACAGATGTACTGATTCAAATAGCAACTTAATGAAATTGGAATGCACACTTAAGAATAGTTATGTATAAATATGGTTATTGTTGCTTGTATAACATACATAATATCAACAAAGATTTCAGTTACCTTGGACCTCCTCAGTGTTTCCCCACTGACAGTGTTAGTCAACTTTTGAAAAGCAACTTTTTATCTCTTCTTCAACAACAAAAAATCCASAAGTTACATTTTTCTATTTTCAAATGATATTGGTAATGGTGGAAGCACCATAGATGCAGCCCCGATGGTTTAGGCAGGTAATAAAGAGACATTTAGATATTTCTCTAATTGTCCAATTTGAAGCCAAATTTCCCCTTGAACTGTTAATTTGATGTACCACTAGCTGATGTATCATTTCTCTCTTCCTAAATCACTGTGTCTTATGTTTTTGTGCTCTACATGCACATTTATGTTGCCCAGATTATTTACATTTATGAATTATATCTTATTGTTCAACAGCTCCTTGAAGCAAACCATTTGAATCGTTATAATGTTTCAAAGAGTAGTTGCAATGTGCAAAAAATATAAACCTGAATCTTCTTTGCGTTCATCTTGATGAGCAGTCAACTCAGCTCACTCAGTGGGAGTAAAACACTTATTTTCKCCAGTGTTTGTAGCACCCTCTACCAACCGACATACAGTACCAGTCAAAAGTTTGGACACACCTGCTCATTCAAGGGGTTTGCTTTATTTTTACTATTTTCTACATATGTAGAATAGTAGTGAAGAAATCAAAACTATGAAATAACACATACGTAGTATGTGTATATGTAGTAAAAAAAAAAAAGTGTTAAAAAAAATCTAAATATATTTTATATTTGAGATTCTTCAAAGTAGCCACCCTTTGTCTTGATGACAGCTTTGCACACTCTTGGCATTCTCTCAACCAGCTTCATGAGGTACTCACTTGGAATGCATTTCAATTAACAGGTGTGCCTGTTAATTTGTGGAGTTTGAGACAATCAGTTGTGTTGTGACAGGATAAGGGTGGTATACAGAAGAAACCCTATTTGTTAAAAGACCAAGTCCATATTATGGCAAGAACAGCTCAAATAAGTAAAGAGAAATGACAGTCCATCATTACTTTAAGACATGCAGGTCAGTCAATAAGGAACATTTCAAGAACTTTTAAAGTTTCTTCAAGTGCAGTCGCAAAAACMATCAWGCGCTATGATGAAACTGGCTCTCATGAGGACCGCCACAGGAATGGAAGACCCAGAGTTATCTCTGCTGCAGAGGGTAAGTTCATTCGAGTTACCAGCCTCAGAAATTGCAGCCCAAATAAATGCTTCACAGAGTTCAAGTAACAGACACCTCTCAACATCAACTGTTCAGAGGGGACTGCGTGAATCAGGCCTTCATGGTTGAATTGATGCAAAGAAACCACTACTAAAGGACACAATAAGAAGAAGAGACTTGCTTGGGCCAAGAAACATGAGCTATGGACATTAGACCGGTGGAAATCTGTCTTTTGGTCTGATGAGTCCAAATTTGCGATYTTTGGTTCCAACCACCGTGTCTTTTTGAGACACAGAGTAGGTGAACGGATGATCTCCGTATTTGTGTTACCCACTGTGAAGCATGGAGGAGGAGGTGTGATGGTGATTTGCTGGTGACACTGTCAGTGATTTATTTAGAATTCAAGGCACACTTAACCAGCATGGCTACCAAAGCATTCTGCAGCGATACGCCATCCCATCTGGTTTGCGCTTAGTGGGACTATCATTTGTTTTCAACAGGACAATGACCCAACACACCTCCAGGCTGTGTAAGGGCTATTTGACCAAGAAGGAGAGTGAGGGAGTGTTGCATCAGATGACCTGCCTTCCACAGTCATCCAACCTCAACCCAATTGAGATGGTTTGGGATGAGTTGGACAGCAGAGTGAAGGAAAAGCAGCCAACAAGTGCCCAGCATATGTAGGAACTCCTTCAAGACTGTTGGAAAAGCATTCCAGGTGAAGCTGGTTGAGAGAATGCCAAGAGTGTGCAAAGCTGTCATCAAGGCAAAGGGTGGCTACTTTGAAGAATCTCAAATCTAAAAATATATTTTGATTTGTTTAACACTTTTAGTTACATGATTCTATATGTGTTATTTCGTAGTTTTGATGTCATCACGATTATTCTATAATGTATAAAATAGGAAAAATAAAGAAAAACCCTTGAATGAGTWGGTGTGTCCAAACTTTTGACTGGTACTGTATATTTATTTAATATCCTTGAAGACTATCAAGTGAGATTAGCATGTTTACATAAAAATAGTAATGGACATTGCAAGTATCTTGTCAGTTTGTTCAGCGTTGTGATATATAGAATGCCATTTACATTCATTGGGTTGGTTATGATATGCCTTTTCCTGAATAGAACTGTCTACAATGTTCWGTTTTTTTATGACTTCTAGTTAACTGTCTGGCTTTTGCCATTGCTGTAGATGAGATATCACTCCCAGATGKTTTATGTGTGTGCAGTAAATGTCATCCTATCTGCAAATGCATGAACCCCTTGTGTGTTAGCATGGTCTCTTATGGACGTCTAGGTTTACATTTGGATCGAGTTATCCCAAAATAGTTTMTCTTCTTGTCCTGTGTGGCTGCTTGCGTGGTCTGCTCACGCTTGCAACAAACTGAGCAATGTCGACTTGGTCTAGCAGCAGGTGAATTGTCATTTTTTGATTACGTGTCTACAGTCTACTTATTTATTCACCAGCTACAAAACCTGTGAAAAGAAAGCCTGACTTTTCCTGTCTATGTCTGAACGTCTCTGATMATTTGGTTGTCAGTTTGTTAGAGTATGATATTTCTGTGTCTGTTCGTGCCCCTCAACTTTCTGTATTAGGGTGATCCACCCCAGGTCGTGCTCTTCAATGTGTCCTTTGTGCAGTTTGATCTGTGAACCTTTCTCTCTGACTGACATTTGTATGGAATAGTGACTGACTTGAAGAAGATATGTGATATTTACATTCATTCAATACTGTAATAAATTATTTKAAAATTATATTGAATTTTTTTATGTAGGTAAAAACAAAGGAAAACTATGGCATGAGGTGTAATGTGTTCAGAAAAAACAAATGTAATCAACTCAAGTTGACCTTATTGAATACAGTTTATTTATTTTCAACACTTACTGTGTCTGTAATCCTTTTTTATATGAGAACTTGAACGCAAGTGACAGACATTGACAACAATTTACATTACAAGTCATTGAGTAGGCTACCATTCAAGACTTTCTCTCCTTATACAATGAATAAAAATATAAACGCAACATGCAACAATTTCTAAGATTTTACTGAGTTACAGTTCAAATAAGGAAATTAGTCAATCGAAAACATTTAATTAAACCCTAATCTATGGATATGACATGACTGGGACTACAGATAAGCATCTGTTGGTCACAGATACCTTTTTTAAAAAGGTAGGGGCGTGGATCAGAAAACCAGTCAGTATCTGGTTTGACCTATTTGCCTCATGTAGCGCGACCCATCTCTTTTGCAAAGACTGATTAGGCTGTTGATTGTGGCTTTTGGAATGTTGTCCCACCACTCTTCAATGGCTGTGCTCAGTTGCTGGGTATTGGCGGGAACTGGAACATGTGGTCGTACACGTCGATCCAGAGCATCCCAAACATTCTCAAAGGGTGATATATCKGATGAGTATGCAGACCATGGAAGAACTGGGACATTTTCAGCTTCCAGGAATTTGTACAGATTCTTGCAACATAGTGCATTATCATGCTGAAACCTGAGGTGATAATGGGCCTCAGGATCTCGTCATAGCATCTCTGTGCATTTCAATTGCCATCAATAAAATGCAATTGTGTTCGTTGTCTATAGCTTATGCCTGGCCATACCATAACCCCACCGCCATCATGGGGCACTCTGTTCACAACATTGACATCACCAAACCACTCGCCCACAAGACGCCATACACGCTGTCTGCCAACTGCTGGTACAGTTGAAACCGGGATTCATCCCATTTAGAGCACACTTCTACAGCGTGCCAGTGGCCATCGAAGGTGAGCATTTACCCACTGAAGTCGGTTACGATGCCGAACTGCTGTCAGGTCAAGCCCCTAGTGAGAAYGACGAGCACAGATGAGGGCTCCCGAGTGGCGGAGCGGTCAAAGGCACTGCATCTCAGTGCTAGAGGCGTCACTACAGACCCTGGTTTGATTCCAGGCTGTATCACAACTGGCCGTGATTGGGAGTCCCATAGGGCGGCGCACAATTGGCCCAGCGTTGTCTGGGTTTGGCCAGGGTARGCCATCATTGTAAATAWKAATTTATTCTTAACTTGTCTTGCCTAGTTAAATAAAGGTTAAATAAAAAAATGAGCTTCCCTGAGATGGTTTCTGACTGTTTGTGCAGAAATTCTTCCATTGTGAAATCCCAGTTCCATCAGCTGTCCAGGTGGCTAGTCTCAGACAGGTGAAGAAGCCGGATGTGTAGGTCCTGGGGGGCAAGATGGACATACTGCCAAATTCTCTAAAATGCCTTKKGAGATGGCTTACGGTAGAGAAATTAACATWAAATTCTCTAGGAACAGCTCTGGTGGACATTCCTGCCGTCAGCATTCCAATTGCACGCTCCATTGGATATCGCCAAYTTCCACGAATGATATAACATGTAGGGAGAACCCTAATTAATTTTGCATAATTAAACCAACAAGTGAAAGTTCCAGAGGTCAAGTAAGAGATGTCTGAGGAATTGTGTTGTGTGACAAAACTCCACATTTTAGAGTGGTCTTTTACTGTCACCAGCACAAGGTTCACCTGTGTAATGATCATGCTGTTTAATAAGTTTCTTGATACGCCACACCTGTCAGGTAGATGGATTCTCTTGTTAAATAGAAATGCTCACTAACAGGATGTAAACAAATTTGTGCTCAAAATTTGAGACAAATAAGCTTTGTATGCATATGGAACATTTCTGGGATATTTTATTACAGCTCATGAAACACTTKACATGATGCTTTTACATTTTCTTGTTCAGTATATCTCAATCTCAAAAATAATTCAATATATGGAAAATTGTAGGTATAAAATCAAGACTGCTCTCAAACCTGTATGGAAGATCGGGAGYAAGAGGATGGTCAGTTGCCAAGGCCGATAATAACCATCATAACCAATGTGAAGAAAAACACATGACCTCACTGTAGCGGGGCACGTTACTGCGCAAGTGCATTCTTGCACGGGTAGTCTGACAGAACAGCGAATAGGTTTGTTGCCTAGTGAAGAATTTWAAATCTAGTAAAATAAGTAATCAAAATAAGAAATACTTTAAGATTGAATACGTTTCGCCCATGTTTTATTTCTGTAAATTGAGCGGAGACTGATAAATTAATCGCGGAACTGTTTGGGGATAAAGGTAATCGCACGGACGCCATTGTTTACTTGATCTAGCTAGTTTGATAACGTTGTTTCTATCTAGCTAGCTATATTGTCTCTGGTTAATTTGAGTATGGCACTAGTGATACAATTGTTAGCAACACAGTATAATAAGGAAGAAACATTGTCAGTGAGATAGTGAGCAACGGGCTATTGTCGTCTACCAATATTTRACTAAAACAGCGAGTGCAGAACTGGTGCGTATTCATTACGCCGATTCTGTTGCAAAACGTTTCGTAAACGGAAGCCAATTGAATGAAACGGGGCGGGACCTACCTGAATCTGTCCAATATGAACTCTCGTTTTGCTGTTAGCTTCTGTTTGGTTCTTATACGGATTCCGTAATGAATACACCCCTGRCTAGCTCGTTTTCTTRCTTGTATTTATAGCTAACGTTAGTTAGCTAGGTTATTTATATTAGTAGCTAGCTTCATACTCTCAAGCACAGCTCAATTTTCCTATGTTTACTTTTCAAACAACTTTAGCTAGTTAGCTGGTTCACGGTGTCTCCCTCTTTCCTCCAGGTGGGGAGATGTCATACCACTCGTCTTCTCGCAGCTCTTCTCGTAACACCGATTGCAAGGTCTATGTTGGCGACTTAGGCAACGGGGCTGCCAAGGGTGAGCTAGAGCGGGCGTTCAGTTACTATGGCCCTTTACGCACGGTTTGGGTGGCCAGGAACCCCCCAGGTTTCGCCTTTGTGGAGTATGAGGATGCCCGTGACGCAGAGGACGCAGTTAAAGGCATGGATGGAAAGTGAGTAACTTTATATTTATCTGCACATTTCAYAGCCCATAATGTTGTCACATAAGTTTATATATATTTTGGTTGAAGTGGTGTTTTCAGTTTTGGGATATTAATTGTGATTCAGGCATTACTCTTGCAGACKTTGCCCAGTATTACACAATATTTTCTTTCTTACCCTGTTATCACTAAACTCTGCCCTCTCTCCCTACCTCAGGGTGCTGTGCGGCTCTCGGATCCGTGTKGAGCTGTCCACTGGCATGTCACGGAAGACCAAACATGGCCGCCCCAGCCGCCGCCACTTTGACCCTCAAGACCGCTGCTACCAGTGTGGGGACAGGGGCCACTATGCCTACGACTGCTACCGTTTCAGCAAGAGGGGAGGAGGTCGTCGGAGCAGGTATTCTACTTGCCCAATGTCTGCTTCTGATATACTGCCAGTAGCAGTCATAATTCTGCATAAGCCAGGTGATGTAGTTTTCCCCTTATGCAACATTGTTCTTATTACTTCAAAGTATCACTTGGTGTGAGAAAAATGTCACTGTATTATGTCGAGAAAAACTATGACACACAGACAATATTTGCTGACCTGGTTGGATTCATCTCTACTGCTGAGAGGCAATGCCGTCCTCTTTGTTTCACTACTGTGGTTACATATTAGAGCGGTGGTTACATATTACATCTTAAACCTTTTCAGCTCGAGACCCAAATGAGAAATTGACTGTCCTCCCGTGACCCAAATCGTACTCCAAATTAAGTAGAAATAGTGTGTGGTTATAGATGTATTCTCATAACTCGTGACCAACCTATCACAGAAAAACCCTGTATTAGAGACATCACAGCCTGTTTCTTGTATTCYAGATCACGCTCTCGCTCCCGGTCTCGTTCCGTCTCCAGGTCACGTGGCAGCCGCTATCGATCCCGCTCCCGCAGCAATGACCGGTAAGTCAACAGGGTTTCTCCTCCTACCCCCTGCTTTTCTACTGTCATTCAAACCTCTCCCTGTGCTGATACTGGTCTCTCTCCTACAACACAGCAGCAGGCACCGCTCCCCATCTTATCCCAAACGTAGGAAGAGGTAAGAGTCTACGGGTCATTTTGCATGCTGATGACGTTGCRTTTTTTCTTTTTATTGGTTTCATAGGAAATATAGTTTCTATTTGCATTCTGGGCAAACCTGTTTGATCATCCCTGTTTTTCCTGCAAATGTATTCATATGATTGTTTTAATTTATCTATTGGCTTCAAAACATGTAATTTTCTTGAAACACTTCACCCTTCCATAATAGGTCTGGTTCCCCTGTGCGGTCAAAGTCCAGGACCTCTGTTAGGAGGTAAGCCATTTTGGAATAACAGTTGCACAATACTTTCCTTTGRAAGCTGACCTGTTTCTTGATC
This sequence comes from Salvelinus sp. IW2-2015, assembly GCF_002910315.2. Taxonomy (NCBI): domain Eukaryota; kingdom Metazoa; phylum Chordata; class Actinopteri; order Salmoniformes; family Salmonidae; genus Salvelinus; species Salvelinus sp. IW2-2015. Next base: position 13,507,872 of record NC_036862.1, on the reverse strand, counting down.
CCATCTGGAGTTGGTGCCTGCGTTTGACCCCCCCATGTTTTTTTGTGTTGCAGTCGTTCCCGTTCTCGGTCGGGGTCCCGGGCCAGAGGGCGCTCGGCGTCTCGCTCTCGCTCCAGATCCCGCTCTCCCAGCCATAAGAGGAATAGGTAAGCTTTCTTCCTCGTCAACCCATACCTTCAAAGCTATTACTGCACTGTGTAAATGCCATGACTTAGCCCATATTGTACAATACTGCTAATTATACTTAATTTGGGATATTGTTTTGCAAATGTGCTGGAAGCCTCCCTTCTCCCCCCACCTCTTTTAATCATAAAATCACATTTTTCAAAGATGACAGTCCACACATTCACTCAGCTTAAGTATACTGCCATCTGTTAGACAGGGCTAGGTGTGAACAGGTAAGTTGTGGGTAGCTGCCCCCTCAGACCAGCCTTCACCCGAAGTCTGCGGAGTGGACCTTCCAGAACGCACAGAGCGACAACTCATCAGAGAGATGGCTGCTGCTGGAGATGGGGGCCAGGGAGGGGGAGGGGAAAGAAATAGTCAGGGACTCTAACGCACGCCAAGCTAAAGTGAGGAACACTGCCCCACCCCCAAACCCCCCTCCCCCTTTTTATTTTCCAAATACCTGATTTTAATGTTCTTTTCTCTTGGAGGTCCCTCTCCTAGAATGACCAGGCCAGACCTTGATTAGCTTCAGAGAGTCGCACACAGAGCTGATGAGCCTGTACTCCGAGAAAGAGAGGCTGGTTTGGGTGACGGGCTGGGGGAGCGGGGCTCTTCTCTTTTCTCTTCTCCCTCAGATCCAGCCTCAATTTGATTAGCTTCAGAGGGTGAGAGAACCTCAAAAATCCAAAAGAGAAATCTGTCGTGATCAGACTCCAGTGACCAATCGCATCAGGCCTTTTTTTAAAGAGTGTGGGGAGTCGACTGACTGCACAAGCACTTACCAGGGTCATCCCTTGCGGTGTTAACGTCCTCCCGGAGGGTGACAAGGGCTGACCAGAAATCAGCCTACACCACGCTGGTTAAAGAGGTCGTCCGACGCACGTTTTGACGAGACACATCCATCCTACGCGCGCACACACAGTTGTTCCACCCACCCCWCTCCCTCCCAGAACCCACGCACCACAGACCTGAACGCTGAGCCGAGTTCAGTCGACCAGTTAAGGCCCCCTCCCTACAGAGCCCGGCCTCTTGCTTAGCTTCTGAGAGGGTGAGAAAGGAGAGCTGACRAGAGATCAGACTTCAAGACCCTCCAAGTGTGTCTTCGAGTTCTAGCATCCGTCGCTTCTCTGTACATGTTGTTTCTGCCACTGTCTCCAAAGGTAACGAAAACCCAAGAGTCAATGTCATTCATGATCAGATCGCAGACGTATAGTCTGATACTCCCTAACATACTGTACACTAACATTCAACTATACAGAGCATGCACTGTCAGAATCCACAGGTGTATGTGTGTGTGTTTCTGTCTGGGTGGGTGTATGAGTGTTAAGTATTTGGAATACATTACATATTATCCTGGGTGTAGTGATAGTGTTTTATTTTTTAGGGAGCATGTAGCTGATTTACTTACCTTGATGGTGGCTTGTCCTGATACTGTATATTAGGTCAACCTATTTGAATGTTTGCGCTGTTCCCTTTGGTTTTAAGTAACTGTCTGCACATAGTTTACCATATCAAGGTAGGATTCTAACGACTTGGGCTTCCAAAAGGCAAGTCTTTTGTCATTTATTTGGTCAGTGTTTGTTTTGGGTGCCATTTGTAAAGTTCTGGTCTTTTGTCTAATTGTGTGAAAATGCAAGGGATGATTTTTAGCACCTCAAACCCCCTTTAAAACATCCCAGTCTCTCAACACCCAGCTCCTCCATTTACTTGACCTCTGGAACTTTCACTTGTTSGCTTAATTATGCTAAATTAATTAGGGTTCTCCCTACATGTTATATCATTMGTGGAAGTTGGCGATATCTAATGAAGCTGTAATGTGTTCTATTTATAAAGTATGAAAGTGACTTGACCAAGGCAAACTGGTTGTAGTGGGACAGAGTTCATTATGGGCCAGCAGTGTTGGAGCTGTGATTGGTTCTGAGATGGGTGCCGGGCTAGTTATTGAGAGGACATGCTGTGTCTGCCCTGTACTTACACCTCTCTCTGTCTGTTTCAGTCGTTCCAGATCTCCAAGCCAGAAAAAGAGCCCCACCCCAGGCGAAGATTGATTTGAAGACTAAACTCGTCCCCATCCCCCTCCAACCAACTGGCTTTAGCCTTGCAGCTATTTGTTTTGTCTTTGTTCCCTGCATTGATTAGAATCTACCCCTTCCTTTTCTGATGCTGTGGATTAGCTTTATATCTAACCCTGCATGCCTTACATGATGTCACATTCCTAAAATATCTCTCCCGTATGTCCAATTTTGTTTTATTTAGCAAAACAGTTCAAATATCTAATTTCAGAAGTGGGATTTGTGAACCAGAACTTTGTATTTGTTCTTATTTCCTATACTATATTCAGTGTGGCATTGTGTTCAAGAGCTGTAACAGATGTACTTGAAGTTTTGCTTTCCCTGGCTTATGACAGTAGCAGATTTTGGAATAAATCTTGACACGTTAATTCAGTGTTTTTGTTTTAAACATTGAACACCTACAGAATGTGTCTTACGTGGAGATGTTTTATAGTGAAAAGGGAAATTACATGATATACTTCCCATCTACAATGGTTTGCAGTCAATTAGCTTTAATTTTCAAACTTATGCCTTATCACTTTTGGAAGATTTGTTGACATGTGGCCAACACCTTCATTCATGGTTATTTACTTATAACCCATTGTCAAGATGTCCATTGTATTTAAACATTTTTTTTTAAATAACCCTTTAACCAGGCAAGTCAATTAAGAACAAATTCTTATTTACAATGACTGCCTACCCCAGATGATGCTGGGCCAATTGTGCGCCACCCCATGGGACTCCCAATCATGGCCTGATGTGATGCAGCCTGGATTTGAACCAGGAACTGGAACTCTAGGGTAGAGAGTGTTGGACTAGTAACCGAAAGGTTGCAAGTTCGAATCCCAGAGCTGACAAGGTACAAATCTGTTGTTCTGCCCCTGAACAAGGCAGTTAACCCACTGTTCCTAGGCCGTCATTGAAAATAAGAATTTGTTCTTAACTGACTTGCCTAGTTAAAGGTAAAAATAAAAATTTGAGATGCATTGCCTGGTGCATGTCATCTTGGCTCTCTTTTCAACCTTATTAATTACAATCCATTCTCAAAAAGCTGGAACTACCTAGATCACTCACCTGAATTGAAATTGTATTGACTAGAAATAAAATGGTTAATCTTGTTTACATTTTTATTTTTACAGATAAGTGCTCAATACAGTAGTAGTGGGTTGATCTCTGACTAGGAGATATTCAGAAAGGCTTGTTTTGTGCATTTTAACTGGTCGTCAGTTGATGATTACATTATTGACGTGCCTTTTAGGCCAATTGGAAACCGTAACGGACTCTTCAAGGCGGGCCCATATGTGTGACTTTTCAGGACTTTCCCGTCCATTTCACACCGTCACCGCTACCAACCTTTTTAACTGGGACAACATGGCTATGGCAGGCCGTTATTACGAAGGCGGYAGGGCAACGAAAAGACTAAAAACCAACGACGGAATGGCAACGGTAAATAATTAATGCTGATTTCATCAGCGTTAACAATAAAATGAATTTAAACGCATGCATTTAAATGTAATCTTTAGTTGTAAATAACAATTTCAGACTCATGACGCGGCGTTACAAAAATTGAGTGCACCCCGTAACGTTAGCTAGCTCGTGCTAGCTTGTTCTCCCGTGTTCCACGATGTTAAACAAAACCACAAGTAATTGTATTGTAGAATAACTTTCGGTTTATTTTATGTTTAACTTAAATTTCCAGTAAACATATCGCTATATAGCTTATTAACTATCTGGCTAACTAGTTCTGTTATTTTTTTCCAACCATTGTCTAGCTAACGTTAACTAGCTAACGTTAGCCTTTTTTTCTTCTTTTTAAATGAATGGGAGTGTGCAATCCAGGCCACGCCATATTTTATGGTAGCTAGCTAGTGGTAGCGTAACGTTATTGCTTTGTTCTAGCCTAGTGGTTTCGTTTTGCCAGGCTCAAACCAACGAACACGAGTTGGTGTTAACTTCGTCTCGGGCCTAACACCCGTGCCAATATATCCAACAAACACCGGCTTCTCGGGCAAAATCACTTAAATAAACCTAACTAGATTCATTATTGACGGGTTCATTGACTTAGCCGGTAACTAACGTTATCTAGCGGGTGAATTAATTTTCTACTTCTCGAATATGCATAACCTTCTGAGACCACGTTCTCGTAATATTACGGATAACAAAATACATTTCCTCATTAATATTCCCAGAATGTTTTGCTGACTAGTTACCCCTATTTCATGACATGTTGGTAGGTAGTTAATATTTCCAGCCAGACTAAACTCAACTCCATGGTGAAGGAAGTTTGATTAACTCCAGCAATGGAGTTTAGTAGAGAGCAGGCTACGTCGATTCGCCAAGGTCAATACTTCAAACCATTTAAATTGAAACGCTTACCTTGTACCTATGTTTGGACTCTGTGGTTACACGCCTTTGTTTGCCGAAATCCATTAAAAAAAATATATAAAACATCAAATACAACCACCGGTTTTCGTTGCGATTCAATTGGCACATGCGCAAACAGTCGGTGGTTGTATTTGATTAACGTTTATTGGGAGTGGATTTCAGAAAACAAAGGCACTTAACTGCAGAGGACACAAGGTAATCGTTTCATAATTGACATTTTTCGAAGTATTGACCATGGACGAATTGATGTAGTCTGTGTTGAATTACACAAAGCTTGGWATCTGCTCAACTCCATTAGTGGAGTTCATAAACTTATTTTACCATGTAGTTGAGTTTATTCAGCTTGCCTCCTGCTATGAGCTGACCAGGAAACATGAGTTTATTGCTTGGATTTAGTTTACCCATTATTTTTTGCAGGAAGGCTATGATGACCCACACAAGACCCTTCCCTCTCCAGTTGTGCATGTGAGGGGCTTGGTGGACGGCATTACAGAGGCTGACCTTGTGGAGGCTCTGCAGGAGTTTGGAGCTATTAGGTGATGAATATGCACATTGCGTAAAAAATATCTTCATGTTTCTTCACGACAATGGGGAAATGGCTCAAGCAGAAGCAGACTGGTACCCTGACTACTTCGCTTACAATGCACACATTTCATGGTCCAATTTTGCTCCACGCAAACACAATCCAACCATTTTATAGTTGGGTACTGTTAAACCAGTAATGGCTATCTTTACCTCTGCAGAGCTTCTGTTCTAACACTTCTATAAAACAATTGATTCAACTCGTGTTCCAGATGAGTAGCTATAATACAAGCTGAAACAAAAGCCTGCTCACCCAGAAGCAATCCGGAGGAGCAAAGCAAATAAATAAACTTTTATGCATCCTTTATTAATATAACCTTTTTGTTTACAGCTATGTGGTTGTTATGCCCAAGAAGCGTCAAGCCCTGGTTGAGTACGAGGATCTGAATGGGTCGTGTACTGCTGTGACGTATGCCAATGACAACCAGATCTACATTTCCGGGCACCCAGCCTTTGTCAACTACTCCACCAGCCAGAAGATTTCCCGGCCGGGTGACCCGGACGATTCTAGAAGTGTCAACAATGTGCTACTTCTCACCATCATGAACCCAATCTACCCCGTTACCACGGTAAAGTGCTGGCCACCTTTACCCAACCTGTTGAGTCTGTTGTGCTGTGTACTTCAATATTATTTCTGATCATTTGAATTACTTCTGTCTACAGGATGTGCTCTACACTGTCTGCAATAACTGCGGCCCTGTCCAGAGGATTGTTATCTTTCGGAAGAATGGTGTTCAGGCCATGGTGGAATATCCTTTGCTGCAAAATACATTTTTCTAAATGACGTATTTTGTGAATCAGTTGCATGCCCGCAGGTAAGCCTTAGTGAAACTAAGACTTCTGGAATTTGAAGTTGACATACTGTCTACTTACCAAATCAGGAAACCAGCAGTCTGAAACATGTCATGTTTGTAGCACATGCTGTATGTGATGAGTGATTAACCAGATTTATTTTTACTAGCACAAAGAGACTTGTTGTGTTATGGTGTCTGTGCGATGTACTGTTCTCAGAACTAGTCTGCATGACCTTTCCTTGACTCTCAACACGTTTGATTCAGTGCAGAGTGCACAGAGGGCGAAGGCCTCCCTCAATGGGGCAGACATCTACTCTGGTTGCTGCACACTCAAGATCGAATATGCCAAGGTAGAGGAACATGCACATTCATAGCCCCGAACAGCGTCTAGTGTTCCATGATATGGACTTGAAAAAATGCTTTGCTTTGGAATTAATTTGTATATTCTCCCACAGCCAACTCGTCTCAATGTGTTCAAGAATGACCAGGACACTTGGGACTACACCAACCCCAACCTGAGTGGTCAAGGTAACGCACACAGCCATCTGTGGTCCTTGCTGACACTACCAGCACCCTTACTGCCACTTTGGGGGAGGGAAGGGGGGTTGGATGGTAGACCTTCAGGGGTAATGCCACTGAGCACAGGAAATGCTCCTTTAACCAGATCAATGTTTACAGGGCTGGGTTGGTATCTTTCTCTCCAGCTGTTATATTGGTTTAGCAAATTACAGTTAACTCTTGCATGGGGCTCCATTTCAGTGGCATTATGACTGAAGTGCTGGTGTGGTCTTCTGGTGATGCACCGTCCGTCACACAGCCAGACACGCTAGGTATGCAAGGAGCAGCTGAATGGCCAGATATTCTTCACTAGAGACTACAGTTATTGCTCAAGGCTTTTAGTTGCACACCTAATATAAAACAGGATGCCGCCCTTGCTTGGAACACCCCGGAGTAAACTCCTTAACCTCAACCCAGTGCTATCAGATCTAAAGATATGTGGTCACTAAGGGTACCAAATCAAGGTCCTGCAGCTTTTCTAGTTTGGCGACGACTGACTCGTAGTAAAACTACCTGACGACAGTCATTTGTTACTCATTAAATGTGAGATAAGGAAGTGTTCTAGGATGTTGCTCATAAATCTCGCCACTGATCCATTAAACTCTTACTTTCTTGTCTGAATACCTGCTTGATGGCGTCTCAGCAAAGTCTGCTAGACGGTGATGTTWTGCCTGTGTAAAAATATATATTGAGTGCTCTATTGTTTTTGCAATGGCAAMCTATYKGATGCACTGCCCATGGATACATCAAGTTGTAAGACTAGACAGTCTGAGCAAAAATACCTTCCTGTTTACCCACTTGAGTCTCTTGTGAAGCTTGCTCTACCAACAGCCAATTGCTCCTTTCATTCCCAGTGCACTCGTCAATGTATAGATCTGTACATCTATACAGGCTACTTTAAGCATTGAACATAAACAGCCACTCTAGCTTCTCGTCGGAACACGTTGGAGCAACACATTTCCATATATGCATCGGAGACACATTGTTGCCGTCATCAACACTACTCCCAACACTACTCCTGCCGTCAACACTACTCTCAACACCACCTCAACCTCCACCGCTCCTACTTCAATAAGGACACATCCACTTTCTGTACCAAACAGAAGGAACACTTAGGACATTGGGGATGGATAGACTGCAAGACCATGGCAGCAGACATGCTTTGATAAACTGACATTTCCCCCCTTCCCCAATCCATCTCCTTCGTGCCGCAACAACATAGCTCCAAAGTCACGAAGACATCCCCTATACCTTTTCTATGGCATGACACATTTTCCATGGGGAGTTTTGGTTGCTGGTACATTGGCACTAAGCTGTGCTTTCCACACCCTCCCAATTTTGAGACCACAGCAAGACATGCCTGACACATTGAAACATGCCATCACCCAGACCTCACCTGCAAGTCATCACCTTACTGTTGACACGGAAGCTTTTTGACTGATACACATCCACAGAAGACCCACCTTATAAAGACAACATCCAGAGACCCGTAGTGACGAGCATGCTCACACAAACACAAAACAGATGAACCATACTGATACAAACCAGTTGCTCAAGACTACACAGCCCTGTCCTGTTCTCTGTACCTGCCTGCCTTTGGTGGTGCAGGTGGTTTTGCTCTCTTGTGCCCTGCTCCTGATGTTTAACACATCAAACACTACTCAAAAYCCTCCGCTCCTGYTGCTGCACTGACTCCATAGATGATTCGCACCGTCACTGTCAGGCTGTAGCCAGTCACATGGGAAGGAATACAACAGACAACTGATGAAGACACTACAAACATGAACAAGCATATGCACATTCAGACAGGCCATATTTTTCTCCTCATACATGCATACCTCATGGAGTCGGGTGTTCTGTTTTGCCTCTTCCCCCCCCCTTCCTTTCCTCCCTATACTGTTTTTGCAACATGCATCCCTGTTTAGTTTCTCCATCTTTTTCTGAATGCAGCTCTCTTGTGGAAATTTGACTTTTTTAGTTCCTGTGTAACACCTTCCATGTGACGCAGGTCTGGCAATTTGCGCCTAATGAGGACCCAGGTCTGATATGTTCCAAATGGCTGCTTTGCGGCCTGCCATTGGCAAGGAGTGTGTTCGATAAGGCACTTGGAGAGTGGACCACCAACCACAATGGAAATTGCCACAAAAAAAGGTGGAAATGTTCTTCCAAAGGGGAGTAAAAGATGAAAAGGATTTAAATGAAAACGGAGAGAAGTAATGGACCCACTGCCAAATAACAGCAAATGTCTCCAGCCTCAATCTTTGTCCTTCAATATATCCATGCTGTAAGTAAACTGATCCCCAGTTTGTTACACAACACACATTCCCATTTCTTACACTTGGGATGTCTTCAAAAATATATTGTGATATTGTCCTTTTTTCCCTGTTTTTTTCCTGTATTTATATGGCATTCCACTCCCTCTGTTCTCAGTGCCACCATATTTCAAAGGTGGCCTTGTAGTGCATTCCCTGTGGGCATTTTGTCCTCCGTTGAAGACTTGTCTGAATAAAGCTGGTGTTTGGGTGGCTCTCCACTAGGAGGCTATATGTATTCTTTTCATTTTTCGAGACTTGTAGACAGATTTGAAATGTGCCGCTTTCTTATTTGTATAACCTAGTTACAATATGAAGATAATGGACTGTGAATGCATTGAAATAGTTTACATTGTAGAATGTTGAAACAGTCAAATTTGTCTAATGCGCCAGTGTTTTTCTTAATTTCTCAACTATCCATGTGTAGGTGAGTGTGTTTAATCTGGCCTGAATTTAATGTGTATGAGATGTGTACCTGTACAGATGCAGAAGCTGATGGCAATGGGAGCAATGCTGGAGGTGTGTTTGCAAACTTACGTTGGCTTCATTCTCACCCACCTCATTCTCCCTTCTACCATATGCTAACAGATTTAAAATGGAGGATGTAGCTGGCTTTCAGGATTCTTAGCGTTTAATTCATTCTTAGCTGTTGTAATGACAGTTTGTTTACACTGAATTCAAGATAWAAAAAAAATGTCACCTTTTGGCATCTGAATACCATGACTGAACCAGTAGATATACAGTACTATAGATAAAAAAAAAAATAATAATAATAATTTGGTCTTGTTGGTGTTATTAATATTCAGTAGTTATTACGCTTAGTGTGCTTTCTCTAGATGTGAGCTATCCTTAATTCTAATTGAACATCCGCTACTGCGCTGCATTGTCATGTCCCCTGTCGTTTCTTGCCAATTTATCTATCGCTCTTCTCTCTTCCCCTTTTTTTCTGCCTCCTGCCTTTATCACCTCCTCAGAAGATGGGAGTGCCAACCCCAACAAGCGTGTGAGGGCGCCGGCTCTGCTGGGAGACCACCCTCCAGAGTACGGTAAGGCTCTTAGGCCCAGGGGGGACACACGTGCTGGCCCTTGTAGTGCTCGCATCTCACTAAATTCCCCTTCGAGGTGCAGATGGTGGGTTAAAAATGGGTACCCCACAGTGGCAGCGAAGTGGTGCGGTATAGTCAATTTTCTTAGCTCACCTGGTAATGGAATGTGCCACCCTTTTATCAAAACCAGATGTTTTTACACATGGTGAGGTTAACCACTTTCTTTGGACATCTATCCTTTGTTCCCATCAAGCTATGTTCCCTGTATGATATTGTGGTCCCTTGTGTTTCTAGCTGGTGGTTACCATGGATACGACGAGAGCGGCTATGGCCCCCCACCACCCCCACATTACAGCGAGGGYCGTCGCATGGGTCCTCCCATGAGGGGACGAGGGGGGGCACACAGCTACGGTGGGGGACCTGGCTACGGCCCTCCCCCTCCACCCCCTGGCGAGTACAGTGCCCACGCAGACTCCCCTGTAGTCATGGTCTACGGTTTGGAGCCTGCCAAGATGAACGCCGACAAAGTGTTTAATGTTTTCTGTCTCTATGGCAATGTGGAGCGGGTAAGTGTGGAGGGAAAGAGGGCAAGCCATTGCAGTAATTTCAATAAGATGCTGCTGGTATTGAGTTGCCCCATGCATCTGATCCCCTACCTCAGGTGAAGTTTATGAAGAGTAAGCCAGGAGCAGCCATGGTGGAGATGGGAGACTGTTACGCTGTGGACCGGGCCATCACTCACCTCAACAACAACTTCCTTTTTGGACAGAAGCTCAGCGTCTGGTGAGATGTTTATCTGAAACGCCTGTTCATTCAGTGCCTTGTCATTTAAAGTTGGTGCTTAATCTTATTTGCTGCCTCTTGCCATAATAAGTGACTGTTCTGTGAGGCTTGTACAAGTTCAGTCTAATGCTCTTCTCCCTTTACAGTGTGTCTAAGCAGCAGGCCATCATGCCCGGTCAGTCTTACGAGCTGGAGGACGGCAGCACCAGCTTCAAGGACTTCCACGGCTCCCGCAACAACCGCTTCACCTCCCCAGAGCAGGCTGCCAAGAACCGCATTCAGCACCCCAGCAATGTCCTGCACTTCTTCAACGCCCAGCCAGACTCATCCGTCGAGATTTTCACTCAGGTGAGTCCCAAAGCACTTCGGGGAACCACTTCATGTATGGAGCAGTGAAATAAAGACCAATATGCCTACAAAAGTAATCAATTGATTGTTTTCTTTTCAGATCTGTGAAGATGTTGGTGTCAAAGCMCCTGCAAATATCAAACTTTTCACAGGAAAGAGTAAGTGTACACTTGAACTTCATTTTGAAACTACGTACTCTTTTGTATGTATGACAGTGGTGCTAAACTGAGTTGGGCTGTCTTATTAGGTGCAGGTCCAGGTGAGCGCAGCTCGTCAGGGCTGTTGGAGTGGGAGTCCATCAACGACGCCATGGAGGCCTTGTCCATGATAAACCACTACCAGATGAAGAACGCAAGTAAGTGTTTGAGATCGAAGCCTATGTATTAAAAAGATCCCTKTTTTATTCAAATGGTGTGGTGATGGCTGTTTTTAGTTTTCTAATCCTTTCTATCTTTCTCTTCAGCTGGCCCGTACCCATACACCCTCAAGCTGTGCTTTTCTACCGCTCAGCATGCAACCTAAATGGCCTMCAGGATCATGGATAATGTTCCACAAACTGTCATCCCTACAGTCTTCACCCCTATTTTGACCTTGTGTGTTTTAGGCCGTTAGTGAGTTTGTCCGCAGTCATATCGATTTGTCCTAATTCTTTGATATTGAGCTCATAAAAGCAAGGTGTGTGAGAACTGGTAAATCACAGATAATTTGAWTTGTTTTTATGCCTGATGGATGAACAAGGAAAGGCTTTTGTATTGTTTCACCTTTTATTACTCTCCCCCCTTTTTTTTTATTGCTGCTTACCATTCGTCTGTATTTAGAGGAAGGAGAGTTTCTTTAGTTGTAAGAAATAAAACTCAATTTCAAGTAGTGCATCTTTTGTTACAGCCCTCAATAAATAAACCTCTTTATGCCAGTTAACTTGGTTATTCAGTGAAATGATACTACAAACACAACTATAGTAATAATTATAATTTAATCATGTATTTGTTCCGTTATTAAACTATTCCGTTCATAAGAGCTAGAAAAGCGACCKTATCTTTCCTCTTTGAATGCCGCATTTTGACTAACTAGATGCTGTAGCTCAAATTGTACAAAGCCAGCTAGTCTAGTGGAACTACTCTTGCGATTGTGTTTACAGCATGCGCTCTTTGCTCACAGTAATAGTAAATACCCTTATCTGCTTTCTATACCTTTTGTGCTTGTAGCGTTGAACAACACTACATTTTTACTTGRCCGCCAGCTGGTTGCGGCAAGTAGACCGACTGCGCCTTTCATTTGTTTCTTGTTCTCGAGTTTGATTTAGTCGAAGGGCTATGACATTCATTATCAGATCAGCTCTCATGAAAAGTAAGTACATTGTTGTGAGTTTTAGAATGCAGTGCTTTGTCAGCTCTTAAATGTAGCTAACGTTAGCTAAATGTSTATTTTGTAGGTCGCATCCGTTCAACTAACGTTAGCTACTTAGCAAGCTACAGTACTAGCAAACTTAGGTTAGGAAGTAGCAAACGTAATTGGTTAGCGCCATAGAATAATTCGAGACTCGGACCAGAGCTTATAGCTAGCGAGGTAACTTATGTAAAAAAATATGTCAACACTTAGCTAGCTGGCTAAGTAACGTTAGCTAGCTAGTAATTACCATCAGCTAACGTAAACCGTGTTTGGTTAGCATCTTGGCTAACTAGGTGAAAGGTGACTACTATGTAACTATTCTGTATAGGAGTGGACAGCAAGGTGGTTTAGTAGGTCGTAGGTCTAAACCGTGCAACTGACTATTAGCGGAAATGTGTTGCGCTCATTCAATATGAATTTGGCTTTGTTGTAATTCATTGTTATTCAATCACCCCTCTCCCTCTCATTTYGGTGCTGATCATCAGACAGGAGTTTATGGCTTCCAGGACTCGGTGCTGTAAGGGCCATATCCTCTCCGGGGGGCCCCACTCCTCCTTTTACCACCCTGTCTGTCAGTCAACCTGCCACTGCTGTCACTCACATAGAGCTGCACCGGCCAGAGAAACGCAATGCCATGAACAAAGCCTTCTGGAGGTAACACCTGGCCCAAACCAGTGGTGGAAAAAATAACCCAATTATCATACTTGAGTTAAAGTACCTTAATAGAAAATTACTCAAGTAAAAGTCACCTAGTAAAATGTTGGTTTCAAATATTTAAATATTAAAAGTATAAATCATTGCCAACCATACGGAACCATTTTCTTGTTTTTTATTTGTTTATGGATAGCCAGGGGCTCACTCCAACACTCAGACATAATTTACAAACTAAGAATGTGTGTTTAGTGAGTCCACCAGATCAGAGGCAGTAGGGATGACCATGGTGTTCTGTTGAGAAGTGTATTAATTGGACCATTTTCCTGTCCTGCTAAGCATTCAAAATGTAACGAGTACTTTTGGGTGTCAAGGAAAATGTATGGAGTAAAAACATTTTCTTAAGGAATGTAGTGAAATAAAAGTAGTCAAACATATAAATAGTAAAGTACAGMTACCCCAAAAAACTACTTAAGTTGTACATTAAAGTATTTTTACYTAAGTACTTTACACCATTGGCCCAAACACAGCTGAAACTTTCCCGCCTTTCTAATTGTACTTTTGTGTAACTCAGCACTACAGCACTGTGTTCCCTTATGAATTCATGTGCATCCTATATTTCTTTGAAAAAATATATTTTCTTCTCTTAACCCTGTCTTCCACCATACATCCATCCTCTTTCAGAGAAATGGTGGAGTGCTTTACACAGATAGCTGAGGACCCGGATTGCCGGGTKGTTGTCGTCTCCGGTGCAGGAGAAGTCTTCACAGCTGGTAAGAGAATTAYGTTTCCCAAAAGCTTACAATTGTCTCAGGTTGAACTGAGTGCTGCTTATCAATAGGCTGTGCCAACAATACACCAAACATAGCAATATACCAGTAATAAGACCGGTATACTATAACCTCTGTCGCATTTTGACTGTGTGTAGGCATTGACTTGATGGACATGGCCAGTGAAGTCTTGCAGCCTGAAGGGGATGACATGGCCAGGACTTCCTGGAACATGCGACGCATCATCGCCAAGTACCAGGAAACCTTCAGCGTCATTGAACGGGTCTGTATATGAACTTGTGAAATACTTACTCCTGCACAATATGTTAGGGGTTGATAGTGAACAAGTAGGAAAATGCATTCTCTTTCCCACCATCACCTTTCTACTTGTAGTGTCCAAAGCCAGTGGTTGTGGCAGTGCAGGGAGCTTGTGTTGGAGGAGGTGAGTTTTCGTGGTATATTACTGATTTGCTTGTCACCGTGAAGCCTTGCAAAGYTTTCATATATTATTTACAAAATGTGACTGTTTCTTCTCCCGTGAAGGTGTTCTGTAATGGCTTGTCATGTAATAACATGTACGTGTCCTGTTAGGAGTGGATCTGATCACAGCCTGTGATATCCGTCTCTGCACTCAAGATGCCTGGTTTCAGGTGAAGGTAAGTGRGCTTAAATACATCTCCTCAGCCCCAATGACCGTCTCCATGAGGACCAAGGTCCAGGGGACATCTAAAGGTCTTTGCAGACTTTACGTCAGATTCAGCCTTTTTACGATTATCACTTCACACTGCGATCAACCTGGCCAGATTGTACAATTTGCTTCAGTTCTGTCATCACATTCTGCGATTGGTTTGCGAGGCTCCGTCAGCCGACGTAGGATACATCAACTGCAGCGGTGTATTTCATCTSCGCATGTGCCAGCAGCGCAAGCTTCACTATGCTTTTGCCCCGAGCTAAGTGAGTTTTGAAAAACTAAAAGTATTCATCTTAGAAATAGCTTTCACATACAAACTTCATRTGTCGAACTCACAATCAAATAAGCTTCCCCAAAATAACATGGCCGCTGTGGTAAAGCACTTATTTTGATTGGCCATTTTGAGCATTTATCAAAATCCAATCAGGTAGCCAGATATCAGATGTCATGTAAACAAGGTTATTATGGAAATCGCTCTTCTTGCACTGCATGAACATTTTTAAATCAAACTATTATATTAATCTGACTATTCACTATTGTAGTATTGTGTGCATACTCAGTGCCGGCCGTGTTCCTATGGGTCAGTCACCAGGATCGGCTCGTAACATCAGCCACACTACACGATAAAGGCCCAAAAATGTGGACACTGCCAGAACTTTGTCGAAGACTACGACCGCACGTATTGGTACTTAATCAGCAGACCTAAACCCTGTCACACTGAACGAGCCAAGACGTAGTGGTACTGAATCCAGCAGACCTAGGACCTGCACACTGAACGAGCCAAGACGTAGTGGTACTGGAATCAGCAAGACCTAGACCCTGTGACACTGAAACGACCCCAAGACGTAGTGGTACTGAGTCAGCAGACCTGGACCCTGTTACACTGAACGAGCCAAGACATAGTGGTACTGAATCAGCAGACCTAGACCCGTCACACTGAACGAGCCAAGACGTAGTGGTACTGAATCAGCAGACCTAGACCCTGTCACACTGAACGAGCCAAGACGTAGTGTACTGAATCAGCAGACCAGACCCTGTTACACTGAACGAGCCAAGTTAGTGGTACTGAATCAGCAGACCTGGACCCTGTTACACTGAACGAGCCAAGACATAGGTACTGAATCAGCAGACCTAGACCCTGTCACACTGAACGAGCCAAGACGTAGTGGTACTGAATCAGCAGACCTAGACCCTGTCACACTGAACGAGCCAAGACGTAGTGGTACTGAATCAGCAGACCTAGACCCTGTTACACTGAACGAGCCAAGTGTAGTGGTACTGAATCAGCAGACTAGACCCTGTTACACTGAACGAGCCAAGGCGTAGTGGTACTGAATCAGCAGACCTAGACCCTTTACACTGAACGAGCCAACATTATGTGGTACTGAATCAGCAGACCTAGACCCTGTCACACTCAATGAGCCAAGACGTCCAACCATCATTTATGACCTAAGAATTTGCCCATGACGTGGACATTTTGTCTGGGACGGCAAAATCGTGGCATAAGACAGCTAAAATCGTGCAGTCTACAAAGGCTGTAACTGGTATCTGTTTTCATTCATGTGTTTTCTGTAGCAACCACCAGGGGGACTCTCATAGTGAAGAAAAGGCAGAATGATAAGAAAAATGTACTAGTTAATCCTGCTTTGTATCTCTGAGTGATGTGAAAGGTCTGCCTTTCTTACAGGAAGTAGATATTGGCCTAGCAGCTGACGTTGGAACTCTACAGCGCCTACCTAAAGTCATTGGGAGCCGGAGGTAAGAGCAAGCATTTGATATGCGTTCATTACACCATAATGCTGCGTGGTAGTCCCTCAGCTTGCATTCATAAACCAAGGAACACTGAGTGCTTCCCTGTATTGTTCTGAAGAGAGATCCCTTATCATATGTATCATCTTCTTTCCTCTCCAGCCTGGTGAATGAGTTGGCTCTGACAGCGAGGAAGATGTACGCCGATGAGGCCAAAGAAAGTGGATTAGTCAGGTATGAAAACAACGTGTGCGTGTATTTGTTGTGTATGTGTGTTGGTTTTGGGTACTCATACACTCTTTTCCTGTGTAGCCGTGTATTTCCGGACAAGGAGGCGATGTTGGCTGGAGCTCTTGAGATGGCAGGGGAGATAGCAGGCCGCAGCCCTGTGGCTGTCCAGGGAACCAAGGTCAACCTGATCTACTCCAGAGACCACAGTGTGGCAGAGGGCCTGAACTACATGGTGAGGCTCAGTACTACAATGATGCTCACAACATCACACACGTCACCGTGGCAACAACATAGGCTATCAAGAACACAACCCAGTATAGATAACGATGTCTCGTAAACAAATGTAGTGTTCTGATAAGGTGGGTGGGATTTTTAAAAAGTAGATGTCATTGGAAGTCCAAAATCTGAAATGTAAAAATAAATAAAAATGAGAATGAATTACACAATGAGGCTGAGAGTTCAGTCTGTCTCTCTCCTGTCTTCAGGCAACGTGGAACATGAGCATGCTGCAGACGGAGGATGTCATGAAGTCAGCTGCAGCCGCCATGGAGAAGAAGAGTCCTAAAACAATAACTTTCTCCAAGCTCTGAAGCTGAGGAGCAGAAAGAGGCTGAAGTGCAGCTTTTCTTAGCCGAGGAGGAATGGATGGAGGGCCGGTGTAGAAAGTTAAATTAAAGAGATTATCTACTTACCCTGAGTCAGATGAACTAGTGGATACAATTTGTATGTCTCTGCGTCCAGTATTAAGGAAGTTCGAGGTAGTTTTGGGCGCTAGCGATAGCTTACATTAACATTAGTGCTGGAAGTCTTTGCTGTACCCGAACACTTCCAGTGTTTGCACTCTAGCATGCTAGCTGTACCTGAACACTTCCCGTGTTTGCACTCTAGCATGCTAGCTGTACCTGAACACTTCCAGTGTTTGCACTCTAGCATGCTAGCTGTACCTGAACACTTCCAGTGTTTGCACTCTAGCATGCTAGCTGTACCTGAACACTTCCWGTGTTTGCACTCTAGCATGCTAGCTGTACCYGAACACTTCCAGTGTTTGCACTAAGCTAGTTAATGTTGGCTCGCAAAACTACCTCGTAACTTCCTTCATACTGGACGCAGAGACATGCAAATAGTATCCACGAGTTCATCCGTCTCTGGGTAGGTTGATAAAATGCCAAAATGACCAACTATCCATTTAAGCTAATATGAAAAGTACTTATTTCGCCTCCTGCAGATGCATATGTTTGTGTGTTGGTGCCTTGCTGTCAGTCAGAATCACCAAAGCAGAGCTGTCTGTAAACTGTAAAGAGTTAGTGTCCTCTCTCTTGCTAGCTCCACATGCAGGATTCAGGTTGGGTACTCTACCAACCAGCATCACACTTTTGTAAATCTATAAAAATGATTGCATCATAAAAACTTGTATTTTAATTTTTTATAAAAGATGAACTGAGCCTAAGGGTCCTGTTTCAACATGTTAAGTGTTAGTGCTGAGTTTTAGGCTTTGTGCATACAATTCAATACCTAAATGTGAAGTGTATGCATCTTTCACCAAGCCAATGCCCATAGTGTCGTTATAGTTTGGACCACTGCCACCGTTGGAGGAGATATGCCTATTGCCCAGACTCACTTGCTGCGTCTTGATTACGCTCAACTGGCGACTTGTTTACTATAAATACCCACAGTGGGCATCAGGGGAGCCCGGGTGGACTAAAAACGTTGGTCACGCCTTAAAAGCAAGCGTTCTCCTCGCATTGAGACGGCAAGGTTGTCTGACCATAGTGTAGACCTATATCAGTAAAGAGGTCGTAGTTGGAGGCCTGAAGATGCTTCTGTCTCCCATCCGTTGTATCATCCTTCTTCTCCTTGTGAACTTCGTCTATTCTGGTACGTTAACGATCCATAATGAACTGATCATTTAAAAAAATACTCAAATGATAAAATGAGGTAGGGCAGAGTTGGGTAGGTTGAGCCACCCTTGTTCCTAGGAAACGATACACAAAATTAATAATTTGACCAAATATGCAGTAAGAGGTCATTTCTGAAGGAAGAAAACGCATGGTAAAAAAGTGGTAAACAAGTTTCGTTCAAAAACTGTTTTTCGTCAAGTTAATTTAATGTGTTAGAGGTTTCATGATGCTTGTAATGAAACAAAAGTAGATCATTTTAATATTGTCCTATACATCAGTTGGGGTTTCTAAGCTCCGATATGAGGTTTTATACCTAGCATGAAAGTACATGTATCTGTATCATGTATCTGTGTGGGCTGATATAATATACACTTTGATTGTATATAATTTTTATTATTGAGGTGAATCCATAAAATTGTGGTATTCATAGAAATGAAATTGGCTAATCTAGAAGCTATATTTATATAGTTATGTGAAATTGGCTGCTTAAAAATTGAGCACCTTCTATAGCAATAAAAGTGTATTCTGTTCCTAACTAATACATGGTTTATTAACACTAAGTATGTATTGAATTATAATACAACCCATGAAAAATAAAATAAACATGGGCTTGGCTGTCGGGTATGAATTAGACCGATAAGGTTGTGGCAGAGGGTTATAACTTATCAGCAAAAGCCATGTGCTGAGACCATCAGGAATAAATACAAAATTGTATCCAATCCAAAAAAATGTATGTGACACGTTTAGATAGCCCTTTTTGTAGAACGAAATGTGAGAGATAATTGTCGAAATTGTTAAGGAGTTGCATATGCGCACATTCAGATGTTCAAGTCTAAGGAGGCTCTCGTGGTTTGACCAACAAATACGTGCGTAATTTAGGTCCATATGTGACTTTACGCGCAACTACAAACGATTGAGCTTCTCGTATTATCTCTATAATTGCCCGTCCTGTATTCCTGTCGTTCTTGCTGTGCACAGTGCATTGGATTTCATATCACATTTGACATTTCATAGGACGAGTTCTGAGGAAGATCAAGGAGCACGTGCGTAAAATCCAGTATGAGAAAGCGAAGAAGAATGTGCTGATGAGCGCAGTCAACGGGCATAAACCCATGAGCCAAGTGAGAGACGGGAAAATTCACCAACCCCTGAACCACTTCGACAGTCAAAACGATGAAACATTTCCTCAGGTGACCCACCACCGATACGTGCACCTACAGTGAGGTCCAAATGTATTTTTGGTTGTTTTGGCTCTGTACTCCAGCACTTTGTATTTTAAATGATACAATGACCATGAGTTCAACGTGCAGACTGTCAGCTTTAATGTGAGGGTATTTTCATCCATATAGCGTGACAGCACTTTTTGTACGTCGTTCCCCCATTTTAGGGAACCAAAAGTATGAGGACAAATTCACTTATATGTGTATTGGAGTATTCAAATGTTTAGTATTTGGTGCCATATTCCTAGCGCGCAATGACGTCAGCTTGTGACTACAAACTTGTTGGATGCGTTTGCAGTTTGATTTGGTTTGGTTTCAGAGAATTTGGTGCCAAATAGAAATTAATGGATAAATAATGTATTGTGTCATTTTGGAGTCACTTTTATTGTAAATGTTTAGAAATTTGCAGCTCCCCCCCCCTCTCTTGTTCTCTTGCTTCCTTTCACCCTCTCTCTCTCTCAGAGGTTTTTCGTGAATGAAGCCTATTGGGAGCGTCCTCATGGCCCAGTGTTCCTGTTCATCGGAGGGGAGGGCCCCATCTCTGAGTTCAATGTGCTGGCAGGTACACACAAAGCTCCCCCGTCACGCTCTTAAGTAATATGAAAAGAAAATGGAAATGCATTGACACGATAAGTTAGGCTTACATAGGTGTTATGAATTTGATACTTGTATTTAGTTACAAGTCAATGCCTGTTCTTTGTTTTTTGTGTCGTTGATACCTCAACCAACTCTTAACCTCCCCCTATTTTTCCTCTCCGCTCCTGCTTTGTGTGTATCTGTAGGCCACCATGTGGACATGGCTGAGGAGCACGGGGCCCTGCTTGTGGCCCTGGAGCATCGTTTCTATGGCGAGAGCATCAACGAAGATGGCCTGGAGACTGAGAACCTGGGAGACCTGTCCAGCCAGCAGGCGTGAGTACTGGTGGGAAGAGGGAGTCAATGTGTTGACGTTGAATCAATGTGGAAAACTGATTGGATTTGCAAAACGTCATCAACGTGTGGGTATTTCGTATTTTTAATTAACCCAACTTTGAACCTAAATCCAACGGCAAGGTGCCATTTTTGGTTGATTTCAAGTTGAATTCACATTAGTTGACAACTCAACCAAATGTAAATCAAAACTAGACGTTGAACTGATGTCTGTGCCCAGTGTGTTGCTACTTGATGTCGGCAGAGAGCTTTTGAGTGGGCTTGAATTGGGCAGACATTGAATTGCATTTTCTCTGCCATCTCTTGGATTCCAGTCTTGCCGACGTCGCAGAATTCCATCAATACATCAGCGATCGCTTTGACCTCTCTGACAAGAATACCTGGATCAGCTTTGGAGGTTCCTATGCTGGGGCCTTGTCTGCCTGGCTCAGGGGAAAGGTACAGTAGAGATAAAACAACACTGTCTATATTTATACTTATGACTGGACAGCAGTGTTACTGTATGCTGGTCTACTCTATTCCATGGTAATAATACTAAATAATGTTCTCTGTTCCTGCTCTTCCAGTTCCCTCACCTGGTCTACGGTGCTGTGGCCTCCTCTGCTCCTGTCAAAGCCAAACTGGACTTCTCCACCTTCAACAAAGTAAAGATCTCATCATTAGTATTAATTGTAGTAGTGGTAGTAGTAGTTGTAGTAGTGGTGGTAGTTGCAGTAGTAGTAGACAAACTAGTAACTGTGGCACTATTTATAGTGTTAATAGAATGGTAGATGTGATGTTCAGCTGTACAGACCACGGTGAAAACATACCCTGGTGGTGCTCTCTTCCAGGTGGTGGGTCTGAGCCTTGCGGACGAGGACGTTGGAGGTTCAGATAAGGTATGACAGCATTTACAGTAGATGTGGGTGCTTGACATCATGTGTTGGAGTGTCTGACTGTATGAGTCTCCTACTGTGGGATTTGACTCTCTCTGTCACTGTCTCTCTCTCTCTCCTCCAGTGTGTGGGGGACATCTGGGAGGCCTTTGCTGCCGTGGAGGCCGCCCTGTTTGCAGGGAATGCCACTGAGGTGGGGAAGGACTTTGAGTGCTGTGAGATCCCTGAGGATCTGGAGGACCAGATCGAGCTCATGCAGAGCCTGGCCGACATCGTCATGGGAACCGTGGAGTACAACGAGGAGGGGGGAATCCTGACTATTGAGGAGATATGTAAAATAATGACCAATGAGACAGAGACCTACGATTCGGAGACTGAGGCATACGACCGGCTGATCAAGCTGGTGCAGGTATGAGGTGTATTGTGTGTGTACACACACCACACACACACACACACACACACACACACACCAAAAAAAAAAATCATTGATTAACCAGCAGAGGGCTGTATTGATCTACAGTTGTGCATCGCCTTGACTGATCTATTCAAATTGTATTTGTCACATGCGCTGAATACAACAGGTGTAGTACACCTTCCCGTGAAATATTTACTTACAGGCCCCTCACCAACAATGCAGTTAAAGAAATAGAGTTAAGAAAATATTTACTAAATAAAGTAAAAAAGTAAACACAATAAAATTACATAACAAAAACTAAGCTATATACAAGGGGTACCGGTACTGAGTCAGTTTGCGTGTGGGTATCTGTCTCATAGCTTGGGGGTAGAAGCTGTTAAGGAGCATTTTGGACCTAGACTTGGCGCTCCGGTACCGCTTGCCGTGCGGTAGCAGAGAGAACAGTCTATGACTTGGGTGACTGGAGTCTTTTACAATTTTTTGGGCCTTCCTCTGACACCGCCTAGTGTACAGGTCCTCGATGGCAGGAAGCTTTGCCCTAGCGATGTATTGGCCATACGCACTACCCTCTGTAGCGCCCTACGGTCGGATGCCGAGCAGTTGCCATACGAGGCAGGGATGCTCTCGATGGTGCAGCTGTAGAACTTCTTGACGATCTGGGGACCCATGCCAAGTCTTTTCAGTCTCCTGAGGGGGAAAAGCTGTTGTCGTGCCCTCTTCACAACTGTCTTGGTGTGTTTGCACCATGATAGTTTGTTGTTGATATGGACACCAAAGAACTTGAAACTCTCGACCTGCTCCACTACAGCCCCGTTGATGTTAATGGGGGCCTGTTCGGCCTTCCTTTTCCTGTAGTCCACGATCATCTCCTTTGTCTTGCTCACATTAAGGTAGTGGTTGTTGTCCTAGAGGCGAAAGAAACGCACACCTATTTAGGCGAGGTGTTGGCTAGCGGAGTTGAACACTTGAAAAATTAAAGGAGAGCCGCACACTCTAGGAGCTCAGATACAATAATTTAATAACCTACGTTTCGACAGACAAGCTGTCTTCATCAGGGTATAATGACAAACACTGCGGGTCACTAGTTTATATAGTGTCAAAGGACACACACAGGTGTCTGTAATCATGGCCGGTTGTTTCCTGATATCATTGGTTAATCTTCAGATATCAAAATAACAAACCAAAAACATGGATAGCATATGATCATAGATACAATTTGGCTGCATAGCCCTACAAACATTTACAATAGCAAAATCACAATAATCACAAGAATGGCTTCAGATCAAAGTCTACGTTGAGAACGAAGGGAGCAAGCGTCTTTAAATTAAAGATTCAGACAGCCTCTCGTTTTAACAATAAATTGTCGAGGTCACCCCCTCTCCTAGGGAGGGTGACAAGTTCGATGCCGATATAACGTAGGGACGAAATCGAGTGGTTTGCTTCCAAAAAGTGGGCTGTAACTGGGTAAGTCAAGTTTTTGCACCTAATGGTGCTACGATGCTCCGAGATTCATACTTTTAATTTGCGCTTTATTTTACCCACATAATTTTTTAACACAAGGACAAGTTATAAGATAAATAACTGCCTTAGTGGATCACGTGATAACACCTTTAATTGGGATCTGTTTCCCTGTTTGGGGGTGTTTGAAGGATCTACATTTATAAGTACCATTGCATTGAGCACAGCCATTACACTTGTACTTTCCGTCCAGTAGGGGCGCAAATAGACGTTGTGCAGGGATATATTGGGGTGGTAAATCAGAGTTTACCAGTTCATCTCTGAGATTTCTGACCCACTAGAACACGATCAAGGGAGGGTCTGAAAACACATTACCGAGACTATCATCGGCTCTTAGAATGTGCCAATGTTTGTGAACGATTCCCATAATTTATTCAGAGCACTTTGAATAGCAGGTAGTTAGAACGCAAGAATGCTTCTTTTTGCGAGACTGTCCTTGACAAAGATCATGTCTCGGTTTGTTTTGAATTTTCTCAATGGCAGTATTAATCTAACCATTTTTGTACCCCCTCTCTTTGAATTTTCTTTGCGTCTCAGCCATATTTCTGTCGAAACCTGATTTGTTTTTTGCAAATTGCAAGTGGTTGTTGTCCTGGGACCACACTGCCAGGTCTCTGACCTCCTCCCTATAGGCTGTCTCATCGTTGTCGGTGATCAGGCCTACCACTGTTGTGTCGTCAGCAACCTTAATGATGGTGTTGGAGTCATGTTTGGCCATGCAGTCGTGGGTGAACAAGGAGTACAGGAGGGGACTAAGCACGCACCCCGGAGGGGCCCCGGTGTTGTGGATCAGCGTGGCAGATGTGTTGTTACCTACCCTTACCACCTGGGGACGGCCCATCAGAAAGTCCAGGATCCAGTTGCAGAGGGAGGTGTTTAGTCCCAGGGTCCTTAGCTTAGTGATGAGCTTCGTGGGACTATGGTGTTGAACGCTGTAGTCAATGAACAGCATTCTCACATAGGTGTTCCTTTTGTCCAGGTGGGAAATGGCAGTGTGGAGCGTGATTGTAGAACAGTCAGGGAACACTGTTACTGTGTGTGTTTGTATTAGATCTTCCGGGCCACAGGCGAGGAGCCCTGTCTGGATGCGTCCCACAAGCAGACCATCGAGGACCTGAGTGACACCAATCTGGACTCTGCCTACAATGGAGAGAGACAGTGGTACTACCAGACCTGCACCGAGTTTGGCTTCTGTGAGTACCGCTCCACCACACAACACTGTCACTCCTAGAGGAGATACATTGGGGTACGAAATGATTCACACCCTTGATAAAGATGAGCAATAATGACTGTAAAAAATACATCATTCAAATACTGAGCTACATTATATTGTATGCAAAAAAAATTGGGAAATTATATTATTTTATACTAAAACAATTTTATACTAGAACAACAAAGAGATTTTGTTTAAGAAGTAATAATTGTTTTTCTCTATAACAGGTAGGACATTATTATAAACATTATTTACACCCCTAAAGATTCCTGTAAAAAAAGTAGTCAAAAGTTTAGTATTTGGTTGCATATTCCTAAGAACATGTTGGATGCGTTTGCAGTTAGTTTTGGTTGTGTTTCAGATTATTTTGTGCCCAATAGAAATGAATGGTTAATAATGTATTGTGTCATTTTGGAGCCACTTTATTGTAAATAAGAATGTTTTGAAACACTTCTACAGTAATCTGGATGCTACCATGGTTACGGATAATCCTGAATGAATCCTGAATCCAGAATGAATCTGTAATCATGTTAGCATCCAGATTACTGTAGAAGTTAAGGAATATGGGACCAAATACTAACCTTTTGACTATTTAATTTATAAGAATCTTTAGGGGTGTGAATATTTTTGACCACTACCTTTGAGAGAAAAAATGACTTTTTAAACATCTTTCTCTGATCAATAGCATTAGTATAATCATATATCATTTCCCATTTTTTTGAGCATACAATGTAGCTCAGTATTTGAATAATTTATTTTATACAGTCATTATTGCTCATCTTTATCAAGGGTGTCAATAATTTCGGGCTCCACTGTACATTTACCAAACTTACGTTCCCACAGAGAAGCAAGGTGTTTGTTTCAATCAGTGAGTTGAGTGCTCACAGCACTGGAGGGTAAAAAAACAAAAAACAGTCCAGACTCCAGAGTTAATTTCCCCCTAAGCAGCACATTTATAAGCCAAATGCATTAACACTAGCTGTGCAAAGCTCCCACTCTTTGGTACAGTATCACTCATTATGGGATCTGTATTATTGTATGCCCATAGCCACTCAGCTGTATCTTACATTACAGAAATAGAATTCAATAGGAATTCATTGTATTTCTATGGCTTACCTCATCATTGTTTTGTTGTGACAGTCCAGACGTGTGAGGACGCCAGCTGTCCCTTCTCCCGCATGTTGACCCTGCAGGCTCAGACTGACCTGTGTCCTGAGGTGTTCAACATCCCCCAGCACAGTCTGCCCGGACACATCGCCTTCACCAATAAGTACTATGGAGGAGACCACCCCGACACTGACAGGGTGCTCTATGTCAATGGTGAGCAGAGACTTCACAGATAGATACAGTAGATAGGCGATGCCTAACCAGCTGCACAACTGAATGCATTCAGCCGAAATGTGTCTTCCGCGTTTAACCCAACCCCTCTGAATCAGAGAGGTGCTGGGGGGGGGGGGGGGGGGCCTTCATTGACGTTATCGGCGCCCGGGGAGCAGTTGTTGTTTGAAGGCAGAATGGCTTGGGGATCCGAACCAAGCGACCTTTCGGTTACTGGCCCAACCACCGGATAGATGGATAGATGGATAGATAGATAGATGGAGGTTTAAACCATTACCTCTCAGTACATCATAGTGTAATTTATACCCACTGGCAGTGAATCAATGTGCTGTGTCTATGTGAGTGATTGTGTGACAGCAGAGGTGGTTGGTGGGAGGAGGACGGGCTCAAAGTAATGGCTGGAATGGAATCAATGGAATGGTATCAAACATATGGAAACCACATGATTGACCAGCCATTACAATGAGCCCATCCTCCTATAACTCCTCCCACCAACCTCCTCTGTGTGACAGTGAGTATATGACCTGTCCCTCTGGTCTGTGACCTCTGTCAGGTGACATTGACCCCTGGCGTGAGCTCAGCGTTCTGGAAGAGGACTTGGACAAGGAGGACAAAGACATGGCCATCCTCATCAAGGGCACCTCCCACTGTGCCGACATGAACCCCGGCGGCGCTGCAGACCGCCCCGCCCTGAAGCAGGCCCGCAAAGTACGGCACACGGCAGGCTAGACAACACTAAGTTGATGTAACTGAGAGAGACTCTGACTGTGAGCTTTGGTGGCACATGAAGAGTAATGTGTGCTTCAGAACTGTATGTCTCGATTGAACACTTTGGGCCGGTTTCCCAGAAACAAAAAAGCATGGTCAATGGTCAATAGCTTGTTAGTCCAAGACTAAACTAAATCTGTGTCCAGGAAACTGCCCCATTGTCTATCTCTTATGTCATTAGTGAATATTATTTTTAAACTTCTCTTCCCCTCATCCTGATCTGTCTTTTCTCTCTGGTTGTCAGGCCATTGAGAGGAAAGTTGCCAAGTGGCTGAAGGAAGCTGCCTGGAAGCTTGTGGGCTGATGGACCCAACGACAGGTCACCTGATCATCTGACCGTCCTGACCATCACTCAGCCAATCAAGCTTTGGGCAGTGAATCACATGCTGCTGTGGACTGAGCCCCTCTCTTCATGTTTCTCCCCATGGGTCAGGTCCTCTAAGGTGGTGTTCTTCTGTTTTTTTTCTAACATTCTTCTAGTGTTTTTCCTATGGTTTTTCCTGGTGTTTTCCTAACGTTTTTCCTGGTGTTTTCCTAACGTTTTTCCTGGTGTTTTCCTAACGTTTTTCCTGGTGTTTTTCCTGGTGTTTATCCTATTGTTTTTCTAGTGTTTTCCTAACTAGAAGAATGCTAGAAAAACGTTTTTACGTTTGTGGTTTTCTAACGTTTTTCTAACTTTTTAGTGTTTTTCCTAACGTTTTTCTAGTGTTTTTCTAGTGTTTTTATAGCGTGCTTGAATTTACTCCAGTATATAAGTTATAGATTTATATTTTAATAGACCGTTTTAGTAATTTTGGGAAACACTTATAATGCTGTACACAGTATTTAAGTTTCCTAACTACGTACTAGTAGCGTATAGCTAACCAGAGAGTCTCAGTATAAGACGACTTTAACATTATGGAGTGTTCTAAGGTTTACAGAATGTTCACACATACATTTTCCTTTGTCTGGATTCAGTGAAGTTATCTCAGATAATACATTATCTGAATGTGTTTGATAAAGCTTTGTAGCTTGTGTGGATCTTTATAGGAGGAGTTCATTTGATTTAATCCTGCGAGTTGGAAAAGTATCATCAATAAAAGTTTGCTGATAATCTGGTGTCTGTTTTCTGTGGATTGTGGGATATTGTTGTTGACTGAAATTCAGTTTAAGAGATATTTTACCCCCAAACTATTTTTTGTATTTTGTTCATTAGCCCACTGTTACTACAATCCCAGAAGAATGTGCATGTCAGCAGTCGAGTTTCAGTACAGAGCAAAAACTGTGATGATGCAAATTATATTCAAATGACTAAATACTCAAAGATAGTTCTTGACTAAAATATCACATTTTTTTAACTGTTTAAATCTTTAATCTCAGCAGGGGGCGCTAATGCTATGCCCAGTCAATGGCACATTTCCAGTTTATAAAACTCTGAAGACTATTGTGTGTTTGAGTTTGTTTACATGCATGTTTGTGTGGTCTTCATGAATATATTAACATAAACAATATATGTGCCAGCATATTGAGGTATTTAGCACAATGTGTGTTTTTGTGTATGTTTAATTATCTTTGCACTTTGAGTGTGTGGGTGTCTGATCTGTTTGTGTGTTGATCCTGTCATCCGTGCACGCAAAATAGTGTGTGTGTGTGTGTGTATGTATGTATGTGTTATTTTTTGTGTGCATCATTGAGTTGGTGCAGATACTGTGTGTGTGTGTGTGTGTGTGTTACGAGAGAGGTGAGCAAGAGCCAGTTGTCCCAAGGCCATCTGTTTCCATGTGGGGTGGAGGGGTGGTGATGTTCCTGCTGCTCAGGCCTGCCCCTCGCTGATTGATGATCTCCACTCCCCCGGATTCGACCAGGTCACGACCGCCCACTACTGACCACCCCACAGAGAGAGCTCAATCACACACACACGCACACACGCACTCATGCACACAACTCCTGTTAGTGATAATACACTACAGTTTATTTTACTAGGACACACACACATAATAACACATACACTCTCAGATACACTCTCGGTACTGTACTTCCATGCACACATATTCACATTCAAACACACACAGACCGTCTTGAGCAGTTACACAGCAGTCCATTTCCCACAGTACCCAACCGCATGGAGCCCCTCAATGTTTACATACACATACAGTGTGGCTTAGGTTCACTCACACCCCAACATGCTCCTTCTTGCTTGTCTCTCTCTGGTGGATGTTTGAATTATACCCAGGTTGTGGGGTATGATAAGGCCTTTACTACTTCCCGTTCTGGGACTGAGTACACACGAGGACTAGCCAGGTGGCTCAGTATGCTTTTCTCCATGTCGTGCATATATTCCTGTTTGAATGAAAAGCACACATTCTCCAACATGGAGAGAGAGAGTGACCACATTAGAGACACATATTTCCCACAGAACACACAAAGAATTTGAAAACAAATCAAACATTGATGAACTCCCATATCTGTTGGGTGAAATACCGCAGTGTGCAATCACAGCAGCAGGATGTGTGGCCCGTTGCCATGACAAAAGGGCAACCAGAGGAGCACAAAAAATGTAAATACCACCCATATTTATATCTTTATTTTTCCTTTCATACTTCATCTACTTGCACATTGTTACAACACTGTACATAGCGAATAATATATTTTAAATGTCTATATTCTTTAAAACTTTTGTGAGTGTAATGTTTACTAATATTCCTCTTGTTTACTTCTCTTTTGTTTATTGTCTCTTCCATTTGCTTTGGCAATGTAAACATACGTTTCCCATGTCAATAAAGCCTTTTGAATTGAATTGAATTGAGTGAGAGACCAACCTTCTGAGATTCATTAACATTACTATATCACATTCTATACATCTATACTAGTATAGGCCTACACCAAATATGATCAAATCAAATGTTATTTGTCACATGTGCCAAATACAACACCTTACACCTTACAGTGAAATGCTTACATACAAGCCCTTAACCAACAATGCAGTTTTAAGAAAAATACCTACAAAAAAATAAAATAAAAGTAACAAATAATTAAGGAGCAGCAGTAAAATAACAATAACGAGGCTAAATACAGGGGGTACCGGTACAGAGTCACTGTGCTTTTAGGCCTTCTGACCAATATTCCTCATATCTACAGCGCCGGCAGGTTTTTCCCAAGCTCTTTTATCACCAATGTTACGTTATGTATTTATTATACACACACAAACACACACACACACAGACGCAATCACGGTATCAGCAAGCACTGACAGTGCGACAGGGAATGCTTTTTCTCTCATTCCCTCCCGTCTTCTCCCTCCCCCTCGCCTGTTCCCTTGATCAATGAGTAAGTTCCAGAGTCAGTTTTATTAATCAGAGCCTATCGGCTATCTGTCTCCCACAACAACCAATCACAGCGGCCCGACAGCTGGCCCATGACAAATGGAGCTGGGGGGGCGGGGCGAGATGCACTTTATCTGATCTTAGTCAGGTCACAGCACATCTGCACTTACAGTTGATTCAAGATGATGATTGAAAACGCACACACTAGTGCACAGACAAGTGCACGCTCAACCACCTATAAGAGCACACATGCACACGCATGCATGCACGCAGTTGGACACAAAGGGACACAGCACACACATTAACTCACGTACATTAGGTGCTTGCATAAAGGAACGTCCATGTATGTAGCTGTAAAGGGACGTTTTACCAGTTTGCTAGTTTGCATTCCAACGCATTCTCTAATGTTGGTGTTGACACGTTCTACTTGAAAAATGAATCTGCCACTTGAGGAAGAACTGATAAATGATTCCATGTTCAGCTTGTCTGTTGTTAGGAGTAAACAAACCATGGTCTGTTTCCATGCTGACAGTTGTGAAAACATTCTCAAACAAACACAGACAGACAGATAAACAGATAGACGTGCACACACGTACCCCCCCCCCACACACACACACACACACATGCACATACACACAAAAACACACCCTTCTTGGCCTATGGGCTCTATAATGCACAAGAGGGCCAATGGGGAGAGCACTCTCTAAATGACTCTACTTTCAGTACTCTTGTTTTTTCCCCCTGTTCTCTTGACTCTCAGTGTTGTTACTGAACCTCCAGTCTCCTCTCCGCTGGGCCGTAGAACTACACAATGACTACACAATGGGTGTGTCCCGATAATATCTCCTGAAGTGTACACTCGTTCACTACTTCCCACAAATCTAAAGGCATTGGATTGGTCGAGGCATGGGTTAGAGGGAGTTTTCACCATATTTCCTATACCAGCCATTTTCTTTTAAATCATTGTGCACACTGAGAGGAAGGAGAGAGGTGTCCCACTATCAATGGAACCCACGGTCACTCCTGTAACTCTCGGCTAAGCCCAACTGTGAACAGTATGATCTATCTGCTGGTTCTGCTATGGCCGACATCCTCACACCTGAACCTTGATCAAAACAAATACAAATTTTTCCTTTGCATAATGACCCATTGCCAGAGATTCATTCAGATATTATTGCTAAGATTAGATTGCATCTCTTGCCATTACTTACATTTCCAGCCTAGGTTATCGTGGCTCTGGGAGATCTTATTAATGTGGGATGCAGACCACATCGCTTCTCTCCTTTGCCCCCCTCTTTCTTCTTCCCTCCCTTCATTTTTCCCCACATCTGTCCATCTATCATTCCCATGGCCAACGGAAGAGAATGAATCCCTCCATCCCATACCTCACTCTCCTGGACAGATGAGAATAAGGAGGGGAGTGAGAGGGGAGGCTCGGAGTAGCTTTCATAATATTTCTCTAACATTGAGGAGAGAAACGAGTCAGAACCATGCGCTTGTTTTAAGGTGGTCGCTTCTTTGATACCACCAACAGGTGTGTGTTGGTGTGTGCAGGCCATGGGCCATAGCACAATGTGTGATGGCGTGATGTGAGTGTGTACGTGTGTGCATGTGTGTCTTGGTGCATGTGCTTAATTGTGTGTGTTTGCACATGTGTGTACTGGGTATTTGAAACATGTAGATGCACAGTACTACCAAGGTGCATTAAATTATCTCAATGCAAAAATGTTTCCCTTCAAACCAAACAAATTACATTCTCGAGGCTTCGTCTCCTGACCTGTAATTAAAAGAAGTTATGACCCATCAACAGCACACATCCACATAGCGTAACAGCATACCGTATCTGATGCAACACTGTTAAGCAGCCAGACACACACTGGCACACAAACATCCAGAATTCAATACGAAATTCAATAACCTCAAGACAATCAATTAGTTAATGAGGACATTTAATTACTGTAGTACTGGAGGGCGTCTTTTCATTTAATTGTTTGGGGGAAGGACAGAGCAAAAGAAGGATATGAAACCTTTAACCAATAGTCAAGGCGCTGCATTGGCCAGTTCTCCTCTCTTCCATCCTCACTCCCCCTCCTCCCACCTCACCCAAGGCCCAGCCTCCTTCCCCAGCAGTGACAGGTAGATTAAAGGGCGTGATAGATGCCCCTCTCTCTTTCTCCCTCCTCGCTCTTTCTCCATCTATCACTGGACCTGCTGTAATTGCGGCTGCGTCGAGCTGGCACTGCAAGCCTCCATCCATCTCCTTAATAACAAACAGTCAGGGAAACGGATGGGGCTCCAGCCCAGACTTAATCTCCATCTATAAGGAGAGTGAAGGAGGGAGGGAGAGAGAGAGAGGGAACTAGGGAGAGAAACAAGGGGAGAAAATGAGAGAATGGCTGGCGAAAGGCAGTGATGACTTCACCAAAAGAAGGGAAACATGAAATGGTGGAGGGATGGAGAGGAGGAGTGTAGGACTTGAGTGGGAGAGAGAGAGTTTAAGTGTAGTGAATGAAGTACAGTGTCAAAGCAGGTGGAGACAGAAATGCAGACAGGCTGAGAGAGAATAAGTTCACAGACAATATTTTCATGTTGATGAAAATGGGCTGGTAGGATGATAGAGAGAGAGAAAAAAAGAGAGAGACAGAAAGGGAGAGAGAGAGAGAGAAAGGGAGAGAGAGAGAGAAAGGGAGAGAGAGCGAAAGGGAGAGAGAGAGAGAAAGGGGAGAGAGAGAGAAAAGGAGAGAGAGAGAGAAAGAGAGAAAGAGAGAGAGAGAGATAGAGACAGGGAGATGTCCTCATGTGTGCTACCTATATCCCCCCAATATAATCCCCATACTTTAATAATGACAACTTCTCCATCCTAGAGGTGGAGATCAACAATTTCCAGGATCAGGAAACATGTACTAGTCTGTGACGACCTAAATGCAAGAACTGGACAAGAACCCGACACCCTCAGCACACAGGGGGAAAAACACATACCTGGAGGTGACAGCATTCCCTACCCCATATGCCCCCCTAGACAATATAACCAACAAAAACGTAACTCCTGCAACACAACTCCTGCAGCACTGACTGTAGTTGGGTATGTACATAGTCAATGGTAGGCTTTGAGGGGACTCCTACAGCTCATCTCGTGACAGTAGTACTGTAGACTACTTTATCACTGACCTCAACCCAGAGTATCTCAGTCAGTCAGTCCACTGACACCCCTATCAGATCACAGCAAAATCACACTCTACTTAAACAGAACTGTGCTCAGTCATGAGGCATCAAAGACAAAGGAATTGAAGAATATTAGGAAATGCTATAGATGGAAGCAATAGTGTGGAAATCTACCAAAAAACTTAGGCAACAACAAATTCAATCCCTTCTAGACTATTTCCTGGACATAAGGTTTCACTGTAATAGTGGTGGTAAACTTGGCAGTAAAAAACCTAAACAGTATATTTGACTTCTCAGCTTCCCTATCAAACCGAAAGAAATTGAGAAACCTATCCAACCAAAAACATAGAGACCCAGAAAACCTGAGCCTGTGCCTTCACTATGGTGACTCACTAAAACAATACAGAAATAACCTATGGAAAAATAAAGAACAGCACATCAGAAATCAGCTCAATGTAACTGAAGAATCCATAAAATCTAACCACTTCTGGGAAAATTCTAAACAAACGTAGATGTCACGCCCTGATCTGTTTCACTTGTTCCTGTGAATGTCTCCACCCCCTCCAGGTATCACTTATTTTCCGCAGTGTATTTATCCCTGTGTTTCCTGTCTCTCTGTGCCAGTTCGTCTTGTATGTTTAGTCAAGTCAACCAGCGTGTTTTTCCCATACTCCTTTTTGCTATTCTCCTTTTTCTAGTCCTCTTGGTTTTGACCCTTGCCTGTTTCTGGACTCTGTACCTGCCTGCCTGACCATTCCGCCTGCCTTGACCACGAGCCTGTCTCCCACTCTGTACCTCCTGGACTCCTGGACTGGTTTTGCCTGTCCACGACCATTCTCTTGCCTACCCCTTTGGATTATTAAACATTGTAAGACTCCAACCATCTGCCTCCTGTGTCTGCATCTGGGTCTCGCCTTGTGCCTTGATAGATGTATGGATAAACCACTTCTCCAATCTTTTTGGCTCTATAACAAAGATCCAACAGCAAAAACATAAACATGATCAAATACAAATCTTAGAATCAAATATTAAAGGCTACCAGAACCCACTGGATTCTCCAACTACAGGACAAAATACAAACCCTCCAACCCAAAAAGGCCTGTGGGGTTGATGGTATCCTAAATGAAATGATAAAATATACAGACCACAAACATTATCCTCAGCTCTGGGATCTTCCCCAAAATTTAGAACCAAGGACTGATCACCCCAATCCACAACTGTGGAGACAAATTTGACCCCAATAAGTACCGGGGGATATGTGTCAACAGCAACCTTGGGAAAATCCTCTGCATTATCATTAACAGCAGACTCAAACATTTCTTGAGCGAAAACAATGTACTGAGCAAATGTCAAATTGACTTTTTACCAAATTACCGTACGACAGAGCCCACTGGAGCCCACTATTCACCCTGCACACCCAAAACAAAGGCAAAGTCTTCTCATGCTTTGTTGATTTGAAAAAAGCTTTTGACTCAATTTGGCATGAGGGTCTGCTATACAAGTTGATAGGAAGTGGCGTTGGGGGAAACACATAAAACGTTATGAAATCCATGTACACAAACAACTGTGCGGTTAAAATTGGCAAAAAACAAATTTCTTTCCACAGGGCCGGGGGTTGAGCCAGGGATGCAGCTTAAGCCCCACCCTCTTCAACATATATATCAACAAATTGACAAGGGCACTAGAACAGTCTGCAGCACCCGGCCTCACCCTACTAGAATCTGAAGTCAAATGTCTACTGTTTGCTGACGCTCTGGAGCTTCTGTCCCCAACCAAGGAGGTCCTACAGCTGCACCTAGATCTTCTGCACAGATTCTGTCAGACCTGGGTCCTGACAGTAAATCTCAGTAAGACAAAAATAATGGTGTTCCAAAAAAGGTCCAGTTGTCAGGACCACGAATACAAATTCCATCTAGTCACCGTTTCCCTAGAGCACACAAAAAACTATACATACCTCGGCCTAAACATCAGCACCACAGGTAACTTCCACAAAGCTGTGAACGATCTGCGAGACAAGGCAAGAAGGGAATTCTATGCCATTAAAAATAACATAAAATTTGATATACCAATTAGGATCTGGCTAAAAATGCTTGAATCATTTATAAAAACCCATTGCCCTTTATGGTTGTGAGCTCACCAATCAAGAATTCACAAAATGGGACAAACACCAAATTGAGACTCTGCAAGCAGAATTCTGCTAAAATATCCTCAGCGTACAACGTAAAACACCAAATAATGCATGCAGAGCAGAATTAGGCCGATACCTGCTAATTATCAAAATCCAGAAAAGAGCAGTTCAATTCTACAACAACCTTAAAGGAAGCGATTCCCAAACTTTCCATAACAAATCCATCACCTACAGAGAAATTAACACGGAGAAGAGCCCTCTAAGCAAGCTGGTCCTTGGGCTCTGTTCACAAACACAAACAGACCCCACAGAGCCCCAGGACATGAGAAAACAAAAAATAAATGACTTGACACATTGGAAAGAATTTCGAAAAATCTGATCAAACTGGAATGCTATTTGGCCCTAACCAAAAAGTATACTGTGGCAGAATACCTGACCACTGTGACTCCCCCAAAATTAAGGAAATCTTTGACTATGTACAGCCTTGCTATTGAGAAAGGCAGCCAGAGGCAGACCTGGCTCTCAAGAGAAGACAGGCTATGTGCACACTGCCCACAAAATGAGGTGGAAACTGAGCTGCACTTCCTAACCTCCTGCCAAATGTGTGACCATATTAGAGACACATCTATCCCTCAGATTACACAGACCCACAAAGAATTTGAAAACAAATCCAATTTTGATAAACTCCCATATCTATTGGGTGAAAAACCAGTGTGCAATCACAGCAGCAAGATTTGTGACCTGTTGCCACAAGAAAAGGTCAACCATTGAAGAACAAACACCATTGTAAATACAACCCATATTTATGTTTATTTTCCCTTTTGTACTTGAACTATTTGCACATCATTACAACACTGTAGATAGACATAATATGACATTTGAAATGTCTTTATTCTTTTGAAACTTTTGTGAGTGTAATGTTTACTGTACATTTTTTATTGTTTATTTTGCTTTTGTTTATTATCTATTTCACTTTTTTGGCAATGTAAACATATGCCCTTAAATTGAAATTGAATTGAGAGAAAGAGAGAGAGAGTGAGAAAGAGGGACAGAGAGAGAGAGAGAGAGAGAATTTATGTCCATGCGGCCAGACAACCCAGAAACTGGAGAGGCACAAGCTCGTAAAAAAGCACTCTGCCCCTCCCCTTCGTGCTTTTATCCCTCTCTCTCCCACCTCTTCTCCCCTTTGGAAAGTGCCGCTCCTTGACTGGCAGGTCACCTCACTCTGATGTTCCCGCTGGACCGTGGGTAACCCAGGGTCACGGCAACCATATTCCCTTCATGGCGGAGTCAACCGTGTCAACTAGCCTGGTGGGCCAAGGTTACCAAACCAAGGGCAAGGGTTTATCCCAGGGGCTCCCTCCTCTTCCACAAGCAACTATGTCAACGGCCCACCGTTTTACCGTTAACATGCTGGACACGAGACACAGTCTATGTCAGAGATGGGCAACTTTGATGGGGCTGGGGGACCCCAAAAAATCTGATTCTCATCATGAGGGGCCACAGTGGTTCGCAGGTCTGCGTATCCTCAACCATACCCACACATGCAGTCAGTTGGCCCTAGTGTTTAGGGGGCTCTACGCAAACATTTTAGTGGCACCCATCTTGACATTAGACAGAAAGTGTTGAAGTTTTCGAGTTAAGGTCCTAGAATTCTACACATTTTGCCATAGGGTGGAGAGAAATCTTTTCAGTTTTTAATATGATATCTGAGTGAGAGTGACTAACAAAATCAATAGGGGCCCCTCCGGTCGATAATTCAACCATGATTATTACAAGTTTAGATAGCTGGCTAGACTAACTTACTTAAAACTGCTGATGCACAACCACATTTCAATATTGCAACTCTCAACAATAACTTCTTCTAGATCCCACCTGTTTTGAGACCCACATTTTTTGCAAACAAATAATAATAAAAAATAAATATATAAAAAATAAATATATATATATAAAAATGGGGGGCTTGCCTGTTTGGCATGTTATTTTGGCATTAATACGTGTCACATATCAGTTTGCAAACAATGTAAAAACAAATATATACAGCTGAAGTGGGAAGTTTACATACACCTTAGCCAAATACATTTAAACTCAGTTTTTCACAATCCCTGACATTTAATCCTAGTAAAAATTCCCTGTTTTAGGTCAGTTAGGATCACCACTTTATTTTAAGAATGTGAAATGTCAGAATAATAGTAGAGAGAATGATTTATTTCAGCTTTTTTTTTTTTTTTTCATCACATTCCCAGTGGGTCAGAAGTTTACATACACTCAATTAGTATTTGGTAGCATTGCCTTTAAATTGTTTAACTTGGGTCAAACGTTTCGGGTAGCATTCCACAAGCTTCCCACAATAAGTTGGGTAAACTTTGGCCCATTCCTCCTTACAGAGCTGGTGTAACTGAGTCAGGTTTACCTTGACTTAGTTGTCCTTAATCCATTTTGCCACAACTTTGGAAGTACTTCCGACTTCAACGGTATGCTTGGGGTCATTGTCCATCTGGAAGACCCATTTGCCACCAAGCTTTAACTTCGTGACTGATGTTCCTCATGGTGCCATCTATTTTGTGAAGTGCACCAGTCCCTCCTGCAGCAAAGCACCTCCACAACATGATGCTGCCACCCCCGTAATTCACGGTTGGGATGGTGTTCTTCAGCTTGCAAGACTCCCCCTTTTTCCTCCAAACATAACGATGGTCATTATGGCCAAATAGATCCATTTTTTGATTGCTCCAAAAAGTACAATCTTTGTCCCCATGTGCAGTTGCAAACCGTAGTCTGGCTTTTTTATGACGGTTTTGGAGCAGTGGCTTCTTCCTTGCTGAGCGGCCTTTCAGGTTATGTTGATATAGGACTCGTTTTACTGTGGATAAAGATACTTTTGTACCTGTTTCCTCCAGCATCTTCACAGGGTCATTTGCTGTTATTCTGGGATTGATGTTCACTTCTCTCACCGAAGTACGTTCATCTCTAGGAGACAGAACGTGTCTCTTTCCTGAGCTGTATGACGGCTGCGTGGTCCCATGGTGTTTATACTTGCGTACTATTGTTTGTACAGATGAACGTGGTACCTTCAGACATTTGGAAATTGCTCCCAAGGATGAACCAGACTTGTGGAGGTCTACAATTATTTTTCTGAGGTCTTGGCTGATTTCTTTTGATTTTCCCATGATGTCAAGCAAAGAGGCACTGAGTTTGAAGGTAGGCCTTGAAATACATCCACAGGCACACCTCCAAATGATTCAAATGATGTCAATTAGCCTATCAGAAGCTTCTAAAGCCATGACTTAATTTTCTGGAATTTTTCAAGCTGTTTAAAGGCACAGTCAACTTAGTGTATGTAAACTTCTGACCCACTGGAATTGTGATACAGTGAATTATAAGGGAAATAATCTGTCTGTAAACAATTGTTGGAAAAATTACTTGTGTCATGCACAAAGTAGATGTCCTAACCGACTTGCCAAAACTATAGTTTGTTAACAAGACATTTGTGGAGTGGTTGAAAAATGAGTTTTAATGACTCCAACCTAAGTGTATGCAAACTTCCGACTTCAACTGTATGTACAATAGCTTTGATTGGACTGATCATGTCAACATCTTACTTTCACAATCTTAGCTAGCAGTCATCATCATGAATTAAGTCTACTGGCAAATCATTTTTAATCCTTGTCATATGAAGAGAAAATATAGATAAAACGTA
The DNA here is from genome assembly GCF_002910315.2 of Salvelinus sp. IW2-2015. Lineage (NCBI taxonomy): Eukaryota > Metazoa > Chordata > Actinopteri > Salmoniformes > Salmonidae > Salvelinus > Salvelinus sp. IW2-2015. Next base: position 13,468,900 of record NC_036862.1, on the reverse strand, counting down.
TCGGTGCTCATCGGCCATTGGACATAAATATTACACAACAATTTGGAGATCGCAAATTCAACAATGAATGGTTTGTAAGGAATCGGTGACAGTGGCTAACTGCAAGCATTGCAACTGGGAAGTCGGGAATAAACAGCTCAAACTGGGAAAATACATTTTGAACAGTCATTCAACTTGGAATTTTAAATCCGGCATCTTTCCATGTGATGACTAAATTTGCCCACGAAGGACCACCGCGCCACTTTCCTGTTCAAGCACATCACAACAACTTGAGTCCAAAAATGTCTTATGCTGCTTCGTAAATTATGTAGGATGCAAGAGAGATATGTATACAGTAGCTAAGAAAGTAATATTACGTGTATGTTGTGTAGTAAGCTGTTAGTAGCACATGTGCCTCACCCTAACAATTTGGTCTATTTTCACCAAAGCGGGATTGTAAACACATCGTTCGTGGCCGGTGTGTGCTTGTTTGCTAACTTTTTTGTACAGCTTCGACAGTGCTACTGATAGTAGTGGTGGCACTTGGCTTGCACGTACAAATTCAGCACACACAACATTCTATAATAGAATTGTGTTATTTGACGTATCAAATTAAAAGCTTATTTAACGCTCAAATAGTGTTATATGACGTGTGTCTTTTTTTGACACACAAAGACCCAAACAGCTTTCAATGTGCCTCACCCTAATAATTTGGTCTAGTTTCACCTCTTAATTTCGCCTACTGTTCTAACTTGGTGGTGGACATGTAGCCTATAACCTGTTTTAGAGAAATGTAATCATCAAATATTGTAAGAGCTTTCATTGTCTACCATTTATTTATCCTACGGTTCTGACTTGTTGTACAGGGAGTACACTGTAAGACTGGCCCATGTTCTGAATTCTGTCGCTGTACATTTAAAAAAAGTGCTGAACAAATAGCTATATTAACTACGCCTGTCGTCGCTCGCTCAATAATGTCTTAATCAAAATTACGGATTGCCTCTTATCTGATTGTCGTCCCTTTATGCCATAGTTTGTACATCTCAATTGTCAGTAGAAACCACATTTGTTTAAGCAAGTCAGCCATATCAGCTATGTTTTTTTTAAAGCGCAGTAGCAATAATAAGCCTGAATGACTGTTTCGCTGCCAGACAAAGCTCCGCTGAAAGCCAGGTGTAGCAGCTTGTAAGGTGTTGGGACTGCAATTAGTGTATTGTTTAGTGTTGTGTTGTGTAGGCCATCATTGTAATAAGATTTGTTCTTATCTAACTTGCCTATTTAAATAAAGGTTAAATAAAACTTTAAAAGTAGTGGCTTTGCTGGCATGCATCCCACTTTTTTTTGCCCCACCAAGATTTAAATGCTAAAATCACCACTGGAAATAACACATATGGAATCATGTAGTAACCAAAAAAGTGTTTCATATTTATCTTTTTAAAATATATTTTTTTTTGAGATTCTTCAAATAACCACCCTTTGCCTTGAGACAGCTTAGCACACTCTTGGCATTCTCTAACCAGCTTCGTGAGGTAGTCATCTGGAATGCATTTCAATTAACAAGTGTGCCTTCTTAAAAGTTAATTGTGGAATTTTTTCCTTCTTAATGCATTTGAGCCAATCAGTTGTGTTGTGACAAGGTGGGGGGGGGGGTATACAGAAGACAACCTATTTGGTAAAAGACCAAGTCCATAATATGGCAAGAACAGCTCAAATAAGCAAAGAGAAACGACAGTCCATCATTATTTAAGACATGAAAGTCAGTCAATACGGAATATTTCAAGAACTTTTAAAATTTCTTCAAGTGCAGTCGCAAAAACCATCAAGCGCTTTGATGAAACTGGCTCTCATGAGGACCGCCACAGGAATGGAAGACGCAGAGTTATCTCTGCTGCAGAGGATACGTTCATTAGAGTTACCAGCCTCAGAAATTGCAGCCAAAATAAAAGCTTCACAGAGTTCAAGTAACAGACACATCTCAACATCAACTGTTCAGAGAAGTCTGTGTGAAACAGGCCTTAATGGTCGAATTGCTGCAAAGAAACTACTACTAAAGGACACCAATAATAAGAAGAGACTTGCTTGGGCCAAGAAACTCCAGCAATGTACATTAGACCGGTGGAAATTTGTCCTTTGGTCTGGAGTCCAAATTTGAGATTTTTGGTTCCACCGCTGTGTCTTTGTGAGATTTAGTGGGACTATCATTTATTTTTCAACAAGACAATGACCAACACACTCCAGGCTGGTGTAAGGGCTATTTTACCAAGAAGGAGTGATGGAGTGTTGCATCAGATGACCTGGCCTCCACAATCACCTGACTCAACCAATTGAGATCGGTTTGCGGAATGATGAACGCCGAGTGAAGGAAAAGCAGCCAACAAGTGCTCAGCATATGTGGGAACTCCTTCAAGACTGTTGGAAAAGCATTTCAGGTGAAGCTGGTTGAGAGAATGCCAACAGTGTGCAAAGCTGTCATCAAGGCAAAGGGTGGCTATTTGAAGAATCTCAAATATAAAATATATTTTGATTTGTTTAACACTTTTTTGGTTACTACATGATTCCATATGTRTTATTTCACAGTTGTGATATCTTCACTATTATTCTACAATGTAGAAAATAATAAAAATTAAAGAAAAACCCTTGAATGAGTAGGTGTTCAAAAGCTTTTGATCGGTAGTGTTTGTTTAAAAATAATAATAATATTATTGCCAAAAGAAATTCTAAAACTGTTTTTGCTTTGTCATTATGGGTTATTGTGTAGATTGATGAGGGGGGGGGGGAGAAACAATTTAACCCATTTTAGAATAAGGTTGTAACCTAACAAAATGTGGAAAAGGTCAAGGGGTCTGAATACTTTCCGAATGCACTGTACGTGGGTACCTGTGCTATCTACGTGAAAGCCACGCAGTAGAAATCATGACTATATGGACCGCTGAGGTTTTGTACTGCCATGGATGTAGAGGGAGAGAGTCCAGCTAGAGATAGGCCTAGTGTTAATAATGAGGAAATGCTGATTGTTTCTGCCTCTGGATACAGCAGGAGTGTATTCATTAGTGCACATTGCAGTAAACTTTTTGTTATGGAAAAGGTTTTGCAATAGAAACAAGCGTTTCTTATTGGACAAATTTAGGTTAGTCCCTCCCCGTTTTGGCCCATTTGCTTCCATTTGGTTCCTAGTGAATACGCCACAGTAGACCAAGAGATCTCCCAATGGGCTGGCTGATGTGATGTACAGGTCCAGTAGGGGCGGAGGGTTTGCACAATGTCAATAAAAAACATTTAATCAATGTAATGTATTGGCAAATTTTAATCAGTCTAGCAGAAAATTGTGATATTTGGTTAAGAAACAATTCTCAAATGACTTAGTTCTATCCAGAAAACACAAAAATAGACACACAGATGAACATGGATATGCAAACAGGTACACATACACACCCAAGCACATACTCACACACACCTTTTTCATAATCTCCTGCTGTTGTTTCCTGCTCAGCCTCTCTCTGCTCTTTAGCCTTGGGCAATGTCTGCAGTAAGGCCTAGCTTTGAATCACGAGCACCTTGACATTGACCCCCCCCCCCACACACACACACACAAATACACAGCAGCAGCTGCTCCAACCCTGACAGGGCCTGACAAACAACTGCAGCAGCCTTACCATATAGGCTACTCAGAACTACTCCTTTTAGCATCCTCTCCCTACACTGAAAATATCGTATATAGTATGACGTCCTTAGTACACCAGCATCCTTGTCAAAAGATTCCGACCCCTAATTGCATAGGTGGGTTGGACTTAAGCCTTGTTCACACTGCAGGCCTTAATGCTCAAATCAGTTTTGTTTTCAAATATATTTTGGAATACTGACTGTCCAAACAGCAAGTTACAAGTGACCAAATCAGATTAGTGTGTGGTTCAGACAGCAGTCATTTGCTGACATGGCTACACTAGTTGTCATAGTAACGACGGGTGTGTTCGCAGTGGTGTGGGCTGATTGGTGGTGGTGCTCACTTAGAAGTTATGTAGCAAGCTAAGGTGACAACAATGCCTGCCATGGATGTTTCCCAGTTGCTCGGCATGTTCAAAATCATAGTGTAAGAACACTTTTTTTAAACCTCAAAGGATAAGATGATTCAACTTTCAAAGTGAGTTATTTTTGGCTAGCCACAGCAGTCAACTAGCTAGCTAGCCACAGCAGTCAACGAGTTAGCTAGGTAGCTGTTTAACTTTCTAGCACATTAACGAATTTGTTTGTAAACCATTAACAAGCTAGTTAGTTACCACATGTTCTTGTCAAACTGTCAACAGAGTAGCTAGCAAGCAACAAAATATGCCATTGTAAAGTCTAAAAACCACTTGAAGGCAAATAAATCAGATTTGACTGTTCATGGTCAGGAAGTCACATGGCCAGGAATCAGATTTGTATCTGATTTCAAACTACTTACTAAGGTGGTTTTAAATGTGTATTTAAATATCCAATTCCATGTGCTTTTTGGCTGTTCAGACTGCAGGAAAAAGAAAAGATTTGAATCGGAATTTGCAACAACAACAAAAATGGATTTAAAATCAAATGATATTGGTTACATACACATACTTAGCAGATGTTATTGCGGGTGTAGCAAAATGCTTGTGTTCCTAGCTCCAAAAGTGCAGTAATATCTAACGATACACACAAATCTAAAAGTTAAAAAATTTAATTCAAAAATATATAAATATTAGGATGAGCAATGTTGGAGTGGCATTGACTAAAATACAGTAGAATAGAATACAGTATATACACATGAAATGAGTCAAGCAGTATGGAAACATTATTAAAGTAACTAGTGTTCCATTATTAAAGTGACCAGTGATTCCATGTCTAGGTACACAGGGCAGCAGCCTCTGAGGTGCAGGGTTGAGTAACCTGGTGGTAGCTGGCTAGTGACGGGAGTCACTTCAAACTGCCAGTGCTAAAGAGATGCTAGGCTGAGGCTATAAGGGGGCAATCTGCATCCATTGTTTGACTTTTAAATGAATGATATATAGGCTACCCATTGATTCTTGAAGAATATATTTTAGAAATGCCTCAATGCCTCATGTTCAACTGTCGTACTCCAACAGAACCCAAAATACATAGGGTGGCCGCTTTGTTGTTGTTTCAACTGCAGATTCCCCCTTTAAGTCCTGAGGCTTTACCTCTAAAGTCACTATATTGGTGTCAGAAACGGGATAACATGGACTTCATTGAAGCACAAGGGTGGGCTTCCACAAGGGAATAGTCTAGTGGTTCATCCCTACAACACCAGCAACCTCATCAATAAGTTTGGATCTTGTACAATAATGGCTTGGATGTTGGACTGACAAAGATAAGGGCATAGGGCACAAGTTCCACTCTACCCCCGAATTTGCTGCAGTTGGCTACTATGCACAAGTAATCTCTTCATGAAGCCCTACACACAATATTGAAACACGCACCATACATGCATCGATTATATTTATGTTTGTAAAATGTTGCCTATTAAATGTATACATTATTTTAACCCATGATGACAAACATAAAAAAATCTGAATAGAACTTGAAATGGATGTATCCCTGTCAATCAATTAGAAATATCCTATTAAGCCGTGTAGTTAGTGACTTTTCCTGTCCGTTCACATTTTTCATTGATGCTATGGATTCGATGTTAGTGGGGTCTAAAGGCTATGATCATCGCTATTGTGAATTAACCTCCCGCGGTGTTAAAAGGCCGCAGATTGGTTGATGTTACGGCGCTCGCTGGCTGCACCCCAAGTCATGCCCTAAGCCGCCCGCGGTGAAGCCTTGCCCCGGCCCATGTCCCTGCAACCGCGCTGCCGATTGAAGTTTGGCCGCCTGTTGGTCCCTCGCCGCGGGAGAGGGGAAAGAGAACCGTTTTCAATAATTATTATATTACTTTATAGTAATTTACAACACAAGACGAGGTCCACGGAGCTGTGAAAGTTTCCCCTCCAGTTAAAACGAGAAAACACGATTTTTAGAAGGCTAGCCTGGTTTTCACACATCTTCTGAACAATAAAATGGCCTGCTGTTCCAAGCAAAGTGGGGACATTAGGGCACTGTAATGGAGAAGACATATCAATTACATTAAGTCAACAAAAACAAAAACCCACTACTATAGTCATCATCAGCCAATAAATGTATTGCCATGGGCCTATCCTATTGAAAACTATTTATGACCTGATTTGTCATCATAAAATAATGTTATCATGCGTAAAAACTATAGGACATTTAATAGCCTATTCTATAATTACTTTTATGATACCAAAATACACTGTGGGGGGTTGTTCCAGAGTTGTTAAATTAACCTGGCTATACAGAAATGCATCAGAATTCTGAATTGTGCGGCCAATAACCAACATGGTAATATAGCCTATCAGAAAGAATCATCAGCATTTTCTGTGAATTGTACTTAATTTGACATGCTACTCAAAACAACAAACGCAGTTACTGAGAGTTGGGATACCGCAGATGCTTGAGGCGAGTGTTGGAAACAATACAGACATTATTTTCAGTAGCAATAACGATTGTATGGCGCCAATTAATAAATGCGCGCACTATCCTGCAGAGTATGGAATATAAAGACGACGAGATAATATTAAGAAAATGCTGTGTTCGAGCTCAAACCTTGGAGTTATCAGATATTAACTTGTCATGGCTCAGCAACGGTGAAAGGGAGCGAATAAACTGTGCTAATGCATGCTATGTGAGTGTAGAGCGTTCCATTGGAATAAAACGAGGGGATCCTGCGTTTGTAATGCGCGAGTGTGTGTGATAAGAAGGTGGGGGTTAGAGACCCCGTCGTGTTTTGACCCCCCAAACAACTCCCAACCACCATCTCTCCCCTCACCGTCTCTGCCTCTCTCAATGTCTAAAGCAACATCGCCCATGTCGCTGTGAAATTTTCCTGCCTGTCGCGACAGCCCATGGACAGCGAGAACGACCAAAAAGGACGCAATTTCCCCTCACCAAGCATCTCGCCTGCGAGCCGGACCCAAAGACATAACGTGCGGACCCAACAGCGCGCTCTCGAAACCGAAGCCAATGCAGGATACCACGAGCACCGCCTGAGAGTGACTATAACCTACACGTCAAATCTAGGTTTCGGTGGGATATTTTATGAAATCATATTTTTCTGAAATAGTGTACTGTATTTCTGTAATCTTTGATGCCTGCATGTAACATAGCCTAATGGTTTATATGTTCTTATTAGTGATAGCTGTTCAATACACATCGCTTTTATGGTCGTGCACCTCTAAGTTTGGATCATAAAGCTGCTTGATTGCAATAAAAGTAACGATTCGATTCACTTCGGAATTATATGTAGTGTATTGTAGCCCATAGTAGCCTCGGCTATTGCTATAGCATAATCATGGTACACTCTGGGTCAGCTGTTGTTTTTTATAACCAAAACCCTTCTTAATAATGATGAGATTAAATGTTTGATTCTACAACTGTTATAATTTCACCTCTATTCGTATATTAAAGAGCGCATTATTTCATCAGATAATCTATACAGGAGGCAGAACGCCTGCGCTGGACAGCCGCTCTGGTCTCATCCTTCCCGGAGTAGGATTGGCTTCCGTGTCGCATGGATAAGAGGGTATGATGGCTGTTTACTCTATTCTACTGCATACTTTACACTCACTCGTCGTTTGTAGTATCACGGTAGTGCGTATCCTTCTCTCCAGATAATAATCTTGCTAGTTTGGTTATTATGTAGCATTTTGCCTCTTTGCTCGGTCCTTACGTTTTGATGTAGCGCCCCTCGCTGCCTGTCTCTCCCTCCCTCCCTGTCCTCCCTCGCTGCCTGTCTCGCCTCCCTCCCTGTCCTCCCTCGCGTAGGCCAAAGCTCCCAGCTATACAGCGCCAACGAAGGCAGCAGCAATATGTCAAGGAGTTCACATCAAGCTATCAGAAGGAATGGTCATAATTATTGACATAATTGTGCATGCTCTGAATATTCCTTAATAGACTGACCTGAACTAAATCATTAGGGTCGTGTCGATATAATGTCAAGCAGCCTAGTTTGACATGTGGAAATATCCTATACATTTCATATAGGTTACATTTCACATATATTATCTTGCTTATAAATTTGCTGTTCATTTTTCTTTATATTTCAGTATAGGGTCACATATAAATGAACAAGTGTCAGAATGATACTATTCTCATTATTTTGCAAGGGCTTTAGGACTATAAACATATAGCTTTTATATAGGGTGTACAACGTCTCCCTTGATAGCCATAAACGTTTTCTGGATTTCAACATGTATAGTGAAATATTTGAAATATAGGTTATTTAAAAGTGAAAATGTGTGTTTCCTGCAGCAATTAACAGTCGATTATAGGACCAATAAAAGTGGTTGTGAAAGTGGAAAGACATGACATGTCCATATACAGTATGAGGTGAAGTGAGTAGGTCGAGGAAAAAGAGAGACAGGGAGAGGCAGACCAAGTCGTTAAGTAGGTCAACTCTTTTGCTACAGTGAGTCCACGGCTCGCGGATCTCGTTGCTATGTGCACTATACAGTCAGTGGCCACTCTTTTCCATTCTTAAAGATAATTGCCATAGTAGGCTACTCCTGACATTGTATCACACACACAACACACACACACACGTAACACACACGTAACACACACGTAGCAATAACCTGCTGAATATCAAAAGCTGCAGACATAGGGTATCATCTTCTTTGAATAACTTGTCAAACTCCCATACAGTGAACGGTTGCTCTTTTCTGTATGTAATTACAATTTTAAAAAGATAATAGGTCAGATGAAATTTAGGATATTTGTTATCTGTGTTTTAATAACACGTTCGGCTTGCAGTTGAGTGAGGAAATTAAGAAATGTTGTCATATAGCCCGAGTGTCAACGGCTTCGTGTCGTGCAAATCAAAGAAACTTTTCCGGATAGGATTTTTCGGTTTACTGTAATTAGGCCTACAGATGACAATTACACAGTCGCTTTTTATTTAYATTTTACATTTGCTTTTCGTTATATTAGTGTAATCCTGTTAAGAATTGAGTACTTTACGCAAATTAAAGTCAACAAAACAGGTACTTTCTTTGTCCAATTTGATTACAATTAATACATAGCCTATAGGCTATAGGCTACTTTAGTTCACTGAAACAAGGTCAAGAAAGTGTGTCAGTCAATTATCCATAATTAGCCTAATTCCGGTTATATGCAGCAATGGGAAGTGAATTTGATAAATTATATATGTTGTCCCATGCACTGTAAAATATACAGTGTATCCCACTGTTTACAATTGGTGACACTAGTCTGTCATTTGAGCATATGGCTATTAGGCGACCTTCAATAACGGAAAGAAAAGGCATCCGTTTGGAAACCTGCAGACCATTCTGTTTTCACATAACTACTTACGAATATTAGGCCTACATGTATGCTAAATGGAAAACTATTGACAACAACTCTATCACTTTTGATTGGAATAAGCAGGGTGTTGGGACAACATAGCATACGAATTTTAATTTACGTTCCCATTGTTGCTTTTTATTTTGAACATAGGCTACTCGAATGAAATACATTGCATTTGTCTGAATAATGAAACTGTGGAATGGATTTGGAAATATAGGCCTATAGTCGAATGTTTGCTAACTTTGTTTTTGCCAATAGGCAATCTGGTGGAAAGTGATTTGTATGTATTGAATATATTGGACATTGCAAGTTCAAACAAGTATTTGTATAGTTTATTCTAACGGTTTTATTACTTAAAACAACTGCAATAACAAAATATGAAGGAAGCGCATGCTGCTATGTTATCCATCCACTGGTCTGTGGTTAATTGTTAGCGTTAATATTTCTAATATATGYCATAGCCTATGTAGTAAAACACATGTTCAATTTAATTGCTGAATAAAAATGAACGATATAGCCTATCCCTATATATTGTATAGCAAACTAAGCTCTCTCTTTGAACTATCCTGATTACGATGAGGATTGCAGTAAATTATAATCGTATTAACACCGTAAGTATTTCTCACATATGAAGCCCTTCTCTCAGCCTCATGCCTTTTAGGAACATTTGAAGAATTMATCTTCTTGATTTTGGTGCTTTGATCAGATGCCGTACAGCCGCTACAGTTGCACTGTAATCAGAGAGCTCCTGAGTACACAAAGGCGCGGAATCTGATAGTGGTGATTGTGTTAATAGCGAGTATTCATAAAACAAAAGGTGGCACGACAAAACCGCAGAGCAGGTGCACGCTGTGATCACGCAGCCATATGGGACTATGATTGGCCATACTTTAATCCAGGAGAAAACCACTGGCTTTTGCTGAAGAGCCTTGGAGACTGAAGTCAGCTACAGTTGAACACACATCAGCTCTGTAATGTTGAGAGAGAGATATGAGACTGACAGCGAAATAGAGAGCATAGGCTCATGTTTATGTATGAATCTCTGTGTGTTTGTTTATCTCATGTCAATTGTCCCAGGGTGGATGTAGCTTTTCCCTCTGAAAAACTGCTCAGCAAGGAGCCTCTAGTCAGTGTTTATGAAGGAGGAGAGAAAATTAGATACAGCTTCGAAGTGATCTGCTTTCATATTCACAGGGGGCCTCATCTCTCCTAATTCTCTCTCTCTCTCTCTCTCTCTCTCTCTCTCTCTCTCTCTCTCTCTCTCTCTCTCTCTCTCTCTCTCTCTCTCCCTCTCTCTCTCTCTCTTCTCTCCCTCTCTCTCTCTCTCTCTCTCTCTCTCTCTCTCTCCTCTCCTCTCCTCTCTCTTCTCTCATCTCTCTCCTCTCTCTCTCTCTCTCTTGCTCTACTCTACTACACACACAGACCACACACATGTGCACACGCACGCACAGACCAACACACACAAACTTTCTCTACTTCTCTCAAAACTCCTAGGGTGTAAAACCAAAACAACACAATAGAGAGATATTGAAATACACCCCAACACACACGTTGAACATGTTATCTCCCCCCTGTTCCTCAGTATGAAGACCTGGTGCACTACTCAGGGTCAGAGGGCATGCCCGTGGGGGGGTATGGAGAGGCCATGAGGTCACTGCCCCCCCCTCACTATGGCCACACTGTCCCAGATTCCCTCAAACACCACAGGGACCAGATCTATGGGTGAGCAGAAAATAACTATTTCAGTGCAGAGTGTGTGTTTGTTTCATTTCATTCTAACAGTATGCATGTATATTTACTATCAGTGTGCTTTGTGCCTATATGCATTTTCCTGGATGTGTGTGTATGTATTGTGTACACGCATGTGTGTGAGGTGTGTGTGTGTGCATAATGTGTTAACACTGTGTGTGTTCTGTGTGCACAGTCATCCCCTGTTTCCACTTCTGGCCCTGGTGTTTGAGAAGTGTGAGCTGGCCACCTGCTCCCCGCGGGATGTCACAGCCCTCTCAGTGCCACCCCACCTCCAAGGCTTGACCAATCACAGTGATGTATGCTCCTCAGACTCCTTCAACGATGACATCGCAGCCTTCGCCAAACAGGTGAGTTACAGCTCTCCGAGCCGGCAGTGATTCATGATTGGATTTTAGATTAGAAGTTTAATAGTCACATGTACAGGGTTGCAGGTGTAATTACAGGGTACAGGGAAAATCTTAAACTCCGAGCTCCAACCATTATCCAAATGACCGTGGACRCCGTTCCTTGTGTGTTTCAGATTCGCTCAGAGAAGCCCATTTTTTCAACAAATCCTGAACTGGACAACCTGGTATGAAAATAAATACAAATGTATATATTGTAACAGCAAAAGAACCAAATGCTTATAGCCTACATGTATCGACACACACAGTAGAGATCGATTAAGAATAACTCAACGCATTGTGTTCATAGCTACCAATCTGTTCTTCTCCTCAGATGATCCAGGCCATCCAGGTACTACGGTTCCACCTGTTGGAGCTGGAAAAGGTGTCCTTCTTCACTCATCTTAAATCTATTCTCTCTCTGTCTCTGTCTCTGTCTCTGTCTCCTCTTACCCTTTATGATTCAGACTAGTGACTGCTGAAAGCAGGCAAACCAAATATGATCAGCCATCATACACCTAAACCATTACAGTACTATGCTATTTCCTGACAGCATCTCTTCTCCCTCTTCTTTGTCTTCTATTCTCCAGGTTCATGACCTGTGTGATAACTTCTGCAATCGCTACATTACCTGCCTGAAGGGCAAGATGCCCACAGACCTGATTTTGGATGACAGGGAGGGCGGGTCCAAGTCCGACGTGGAGGATTTCACTGGCTCCTGCACCAGTCTGTCGGAGCAGGTAGGTGACACCTGAATGACGATTGGCTAGACCAAGGAGAACATGAAAAATGAGCTCAAAAGTCTCAGATTTCTCAGTATATCTCTCTCTCAATATGTCTCTGAAAAAGACATTGATGAAGCCCTATTGGGCAAAATACTTGTCACTAAAGAGKGAATAAATGTTCATTTCTTTCGCTACATTCTCACATCTTTTCCTGTTAATCTCAATATGTTTCTATCTCTTTCCTTCCCTCCCTCTCTGTAGAATCAGTCGTGGTTGCGGGACCCAGATGACTGTGCGTCCACTCCACTAGGGACCCCTGGCATGTCATGTGGTCTGCCTTCACACAGCACAGACAACTGCAGCGATACGGGTACCTCTAACACACTAACTCATACACACACCTGCACAAACACACACTCATCTTTCCAATCACTTATGCTGACAACATAATCGACATACACACATAAACCCATAAACCTGACATCAATTGGACATGTTAACACACACACACACACACACACACACACACACAAACAACACACACACACACACACACACACACACACACACACACACACACACACACACACACACACACACACACACACCACACACACACACACACACATGCGTACTGTGCTAATGCCATATCTTATTGTCCTCTGGCAGGGGATGGTTGGATGGGGCGTGGCTCCCCCAGTACGGGAGAGGAGGACGAGACGGACCGAGACAAGAAGAAACAACAAGAAGAAGAAGGAATTTTCCCCAAACTGGCAACCACATCATGAGGCATGCTCTTCCACAGCATTTATCGGTGAGAAAAGAGAGACAGTAAGAAAATAGTGAGAGAAGAATGATAGATAGAAGCAGAGAAAAGCCAGAGGAGGGGAGCCGAGAGCAGAGAAAGAGGGAGGAAAGGAGGAAGGGGACATCGACAGGGTAATGCAAAAAATTAAGTTGAAAATATAATATATGACAGCGAGATAATGTGTGAATAAGACGTTAACGTTGATAGTTCTGAACAGAGAGAGAACAATTGATGATGAAATTGTAGTAGTTCTGATAATTAAGCAGTTATACTTAAAAAACTCAAAGTCATTCTCACTAATTATGAACTGTTCTAGAAGGAGAAGAGAGAGAAGAGAGAGAAGAGAGAGAGAGAAGAGAGAGAGAGAGAGAGAGAGAGAGAGAGAGAGAGAGGAGAGAGAGAGAGAGAGAAGATGGAGAGAGAGGGAAAACGCCATCCAAATTTTACAACCATCTAAAAACAAGTGACCCCAAAACATTCCATCACACAGCTCTACAATGTCAAGAGATGAAACAAGAGAAGAGTCCCCTCAGCCAGCTTGTTCTGAGGCTCAGTTCACCAACCCAAACCAACCCCATAGAGCCTCAGGACAGCCCTCAGAAAATCTGGCCCAACCAAATCATCACAAAACAAAAAGAAAAATATATCACATATTGGAAAGACACCACAAAAAATCAAAGTAAACTTCAATGCTATTTGGCTCTAAACAGACAGTACATGGTGGCAGACTATCTGACCACTGTGACTGATAGAAAACTGAGGAAAACATTGACTAGGCACAGACTCAAACAGACAGTACATGGTGGCAGACTATCTGACCACTGTGACTGATAGAAAACTGAGGAAAACATTGACTAGGCACAGACTCAGTGAGCACAGTCTGGCTATAGAGACCGGTCGTCACAGACAAACCTGGCTTCCCAGAGAGGACAGGCTGTGCTCACTCTGCTCCAGGGGAGRGGTAGAGACAGAGCTGCATTTCCTATTACACTGTGACAAATACTCAGACCTAAGAGAATATTTCTTTCCCAAAATTATAATTCAATACAAAGAATTTGAAACTATAAATGAAGAAAAAATCWAATATTTATTTGGTGAAAAGCCAAAATGTGCAGTTTTGGCAGCCAAATATGTGTCCTCCTGCCACAACCTGAGGGACAGCCAGTGAAAAGTGCAAAGTAATGTTGATAATATTTCCCATCTTGTTTTGTTTTGTCTTTCATACCAGGTCATGTGTCTTCTCAGTCATGTTGACACTGGTCTACTACCATTGCTTTAATGTTGTGGAGCCATTTGTGTGTGCTGTATGTGTGTGCCAAAATGATACATTTGATGACTTTATGGAATGATAATGTATGCCAAAAGCAAAGGCTAACCATGCTCTTGCTGAATCTCAACCAGTTTTGCAAATTCATAATGCCGTTGTTCTGAATGTCCCTTCGCAGCATCCATACCCTTCGGAGGAGCAGAAGAAGCAGCTGGCACAGGACACAGGACTGACCATCCTGCAGGTCAACAACTGGTCAGTACCCCCCTGATCAATAACCAATGATCAGCTCGTGTGTTTTACTACTGTACTGTGTCCCTCGTCGCCCGGTCCTTAGCGTGACCTTCACTGACCCCATCAATACTGATCAATCCATTATCACCCAGAGACCCATACGCCCTCTGTTCTAATGTGGCTTGACGGTGAACCATGAAAGGGTTTAAGTGGTTGAAAAGTGAAAGGTTAATATTCCACGCGTTAGTATTTTTCTCCATTAACTAGTGTTCTCTCCCTCTCCCGACTCTCCTTCTATTCCATCCTCCCTCTCTTTGTGTTCTCTGCTCCTATTCTCCCGCTTTTTCGTATCCCCTCTTTCCTCTCCAGGTTTATCAATGCAAGACGGAGAATAGTACAGCCCATGATTGACCAGTCAAATCGCTCAGGTAATAATACCATGTTATTACCACCGTATTCCCGCTCTAATGTATTGTTACTGATGTAGCTAGGTTGTATTAATACTATAGGTGTGTATTTTGAGTGAATATGTGTATAGCTGATCTATATGGACATTCAGGCTAGGTGAATGATGGGTGTGTGTTTGGTTGACCAGGTCAAAGCGGTCCTTACAGCCCAGAGGGAGCAGCACTGGGGGGCTACGGACTGGACGGCCAAGCCCACCTGGCTCTCAGGGCAGCAGGTAAGAGACAGAGATAAGGACGAMTGGGCCATGTTCATTTAGGCAACAAAGAGAATAAAACGGACTCCTTTCAGTTTTTCCGTTTTAAAAGGTTTCGCTATGGTGAACTAGTGTTTTATG
>NC_036862.1:13417869-13453532 GCF_002910315.2 Salvelinus sp. IW2-2015 | reverse complement strand
TGCCTATTATTCTACAATGTAAAAATAAAGAAAACCCTTGAATGAGTAGGTGTTGCAAACTTTTGACTGGTACTGTACATGGCACACATACACCTTATAGTAACCCCTTTCTGTCTGTTTCTCTCTTTTCTACCTTGTCTCTGTCTCTCTATTCTGCAGGAGTTACTACTTGACGTCCCTGTATGCCTCTCTCTTCTACATCAGCAGCTTCCGCCCCGTCTCGCACGCGCCAGCTCAGCACCAGCCCAGCAATCGCTGAGCCAATGGCATCGCCAGGCGCACCCTCGCACTGCAACCAGTCACGACGCCAGCACAATCGTAGGACCCTCCGGAGACCTGGCGCACAGTGAGAAGTTATGTTATGCAGGACTGAAACTGCACAGAACATGTAACTGACGCCCTACCGGCGCCCTCTGTTTGTGGCCAAGGCACTGCACATAATCTCGAGGTGGTGGTACGGAGGAAGAGGGCAGCAGAGCAGAGGGCCAAGGATCCCCAGCTGCACAAATCCAGGAAAGAGATTACAGTAGAAGAGTTGGACGGACATCCAGCCGGGAGTGAAGTGGACTTGGAGGGCGGTGGTCAACCATGGAGGTGTGTTGTAGAGGTTTAGAGAGTGAGGAAGGGCAGGCTAGTCTCCACCGGGTCCATGAGGAACTCTGTGCCAGGTCAAGTGGAGCTAGATGACCAGACAGCACACAGATAGTCAGCAGAGGTCAGAGTGGACTGGGCTGCCATTGCGAGACTGAAGACCCAGAGATCAGTCTGTCTAGACCCTGGGCTTTCCGCAAGCACTTAGCTGGCAAACGTAATGTAAACGTGTTAAGCAAACATTATTTTACAACTCCTGTTTCAGTTGCCATTGAAATACACCCAATAAGACAAAGATAATGGTCTGACTAGGTTGAATTGGGTCATTTTAATATTATGTGCTTTAAATTGTTTGTAGAAGATATTTCCCATGAGTGTTGCAAATTGTGACGTTTGTATATATTTCATTGACCATTCCTTAGAGAAATTACTCTGTGGGGCCAATTTAATGGTCAATTTGGGGCAAATGATGGAGGCTAGGCCATCAGCAGGCTGGCTCCATGGTTAGAACACTGTTATATTTTACATATTGACCACTAGGTTGCAGTTACCACACCTTTTTTGTCGTTTCGTCTTGGTTTTTAGTAGTCAAGCATGATACAGTGGAGCTCATAAGCGCATAAGGATGTTGAGAAAGGAGAGAAATGTGTTGAGATGCTGAAATAACATCTATAACGAAATGACTGTTGATCTGTATTATGTTGTGTGTAATATGCACTCTGTATTTTAACTTGTCATTATATTATTTTATCTACATTTTTGACCATTCATTAGAATGCTGTAATCGGCAAACTGCAAGACAGCATTATAGACATCTGCACAGTAGAATACTTTGATGCTAAAGAGTGAACAAGTGCGCAGACAGTCCTTATTTATACAAGCACATGTATTACAGACACATGGTACCACTACCATAGACAAAGTCCACACAAACCAAGCGCGCACACACGGACCTACTTAATATATACACACTTATATGCAAATGAACGCACGCACACGTCCCTCCCATACATTCATACATATGGAAGCCCTCAATTCAGAATTTTAATGAAAACCCAATCAAATTTGCCTAATGAGACATCTGGCATTCTGCCTGCCATTTCGATCTTTTAACCAGTCTAAGAAACATCTGGCTCTTCATAGCCCAGTCAAACCTGATGGGAGCGAGACTTAACATCTACTACAACAACCTCTTACATATAGGATCACGTGATATATTATGCATACATGGGCTACATTACACATTCATTCCAGCCATAAATTAGAATATATGGCGGGCGAGCGCACAGATGGCAGACGCCTGGGCATTTTAAAGCTGGATTCGCTAGCTAGCTGCAGCTAAACGTAGGAGCCGTCGCTGCAGAGAGAGAGAAAGAGAGAGAAAAAGATGGTCACCAAAAGTACCACTCACAATACGCAACGTGCATGCACATCCAAGCACAGGCACACCAGGACAATATACAGACACACACATACTGAAAAACATGAATATTCACACACTAACAGATATCACATTCACCTGTTCGTCACGCTAAAGTTATCCAGTATCAGTGTGCCTGGCTGTGTTCCCCCTCCTCCCTTTGATGGACAGACATCTAACGAGCAGCTTGCTGTAATGGCCTGCAGCTCTCCTAATAGTGATAAAAGAATGAGAGCAATTTGTGAATCAAAACAAAAACTTTTTCAATCACTTATTCACAACATTACTCCATATTATATCATCAAGGCTGTACACATCCGGTTTGTTCCAGGCTGGAACAAGTGTTTAAACTCCGGTGGTTAAATACAGAAAGCGCTACAACTCTGGTTTTCCCCTTCGGCTGACAGTAATATGGTTCCTTTCTTTTCATGCGCGTCCTGCATGAGTTTTTTAAATGAGGCTTATGAAAGTGAGTGGAGCGTCATCGTACGTTCCTGACTGTCTGCTCTGACTATGGTGTCCATATGGGACATCACGTCACCGAGCTGCTCAGTCTGTCACTGTCTCTCTGCCTTCACTCTTATTTTGGTTTGTCCCTTTGTCCTTATTTCTGCGCTTTCATGTCGGTTGTCACAAACCGCTTTCCCTTTGTGAGGCATTGTAAGTTGGGACACTTTTCCTCTAGCGTTCTCTTTCTCCCTCCTCCCTTTGCGCTAGCTTCTCCCCCTTGTCTGAACCTGACAGTGTGTAATTAATGATTAATGAATAAACCAGAGGCCCTCCTCCTCCACACACAAACACAACACATTAACGTGCGCGCACCCAAATTCAACATTTTGCATTTCCGCTTAAAATAACAACCACATTACACACAGCATCTCAAAAAAAACTTTTCTAATTTTTTCCTTCGCAATAGTTTATTTGTTCGTCTTTCCGTGCACATTTTCCATTCAATTCAGACTGGAGGCTTATCATCAGAGTATGCATAGTTTTCTTTCTCAAAACACAATCTCAAAGCAATTTGTAACACAATCATCCTGTAACCAACACGTCTGCCAAAATATGCGTGACTTCACTATATTTGAGTTACAATTCTGTCACAAATATTGAAACATTGGTTTTAGTTAAGGCTTCAGTTATATTGAAAGAGCTGTATGCCCCAATGTGTTTATAATATTTCCTCCTGCTCTAGCTCGAGTTCCTCAGTTTTCGAAGCGTTATTTCATTAATTAAGTAACTTCGTTGGCCATAATGACTTCACACATATACGTTTTCCTCAACGGGCCTCATGTGGCTGTAACACGTTTCTCTCTCCCTTCTTCTTTCCCCAGTATTGGCACATTTAGCATGCAATTCTCCACTAGCTAACTGCGATTTTGTGTTTGTGGTGAGGCTACGGACTCTAGCTATCAAAAGCAATCATAAAGTGAAAACAGTATGAATAGCATCTCACTTGTCTGTCTGTCTGTTGGCTCTGAGAATCTCTTCAGACTATCTATACAGTCAATTATTTTCTTTATGGGACCATAGTGTTTAATAATATAATATACATTTTATTTTAAGTGCTTTTCAAGTCCAAAGTCACTTTACATAAGTCAAGAATAATAAGAAAGAAGACACATTCATAAATGACTCATGCATATGGCTATGGTCGGAAGCTCGGATGTGAACCATGACCCTGCAGTGCCAACAAGATTATGAACAACTGTGTGTCCACGGATTGGGGACAACATTACAGCTTGACATGACTAGCCCATGTCTGTGAGGTAGCGTGACAAGATGGACAAGGCGAATGAGTGTGTGGACAGAAAAATAGTGATGGACTTAGGGCTCGAAAGCAGGCCATCTCCTGTTGACCCTTGTCATGAACTCTGACCCCTGCCTGCAGGGCTGCATCCTATACATGAACAGAGAAGGTGGGGATTGAATGGATGGCCGTGGAGGAGGAGGTTTTAGGCCAGGCAAAATTGCATTTGATGGTGGTTTGACATTTAATGAGTAATCACTTTGGCTTGGATTTGACCTTGTTGCACAATGCCCCTGCAGATGGAGGAGGCTAATGAAGTGAATGAGGAAGGAATGTGAAAGACAGAGGTGAAAGATGAGGATACAAAACAAAACAAAAGCTAACTAAAGGAGAGGGGAGAGAGTCAGGGAGGATGCTAGGCTAGTGAGAAACAAGAAAGAAGGTGATACACATGCTGCTTCAAACATTCAGTTGAAAATGAGCCAAATAGCATATCAGTGGAAACATTGATTGTCCAGAAGAAATAAGGAACTATTTTCAAGATTACCTAATACCGATTTGTTTATTTCACTATGTGTATACCTTTCACATCTTAACTGCAATAATTAGGGCAAACTCAAAGAATAATAATTCACACATTTTTTACAAAAGAAAGCTTTTAATTACTATAAGTAGTAATCCATAACTGGAACATCCATTATCATCAATTATTCATCATTAACATTTGTGAAAATAAAATTTATTTGATAACCCATAAGAGACTGAGGAAGATGCAGATGTGTAAAGTCCTTTGGCTGTCCTCCTTAAAACAATGCAGACAACATGGACCATGAAATGGTCAAGTATCGTGATGATCGTGTGCTGTGTGTGCGTGCGTGTCCCCTTTGTGTGCGTGTGCTGTGTGTTGTGGTGTTCACTGTTTGGCCTATGATGTGGATCCCACAGTAAACCCTTACGTATTCATGTCTCACAGGATCTTTAAGGAGGTACAGTGATCAACTCATTCCAACGCTAATTTAAACAAACCAAATACTTGAGAGAGACAAAATTGAAGCTCATTCATTATTGTATTAGATCATTGCAGAGTGACCCCTGGCAAGGTCGCTGTTCACAGACTTTTGTGAGGTCGCGGTCTGTCTGACACGAACATGATAAATACAAAAATAGATCTAAAAAAACTCAAATTAAATAAATAAGGTGGAGAGGTCAGAGTGCATTCACTGTAGCGTCCTGTCCAATCACAAAACACTATCAAGCCTGGGCATGGGAGGTCATAAAAACTGGAGAAGGAGGGCGTTGGGGTATATAGAGAATTATAACGGTGACACAAGCAGATCGGAAGCTGGTGTGTCCGACATGTGTCCTTCTGTCTTTGCCGACTGGTTTGCCAGTAGGCCAAGGTGGGGAGAGAGAGCAATTGGTCCTATCATGTCCGTGTGGCGTGTTCCTTATGCTCCTAGAGGGGCCTTATCCTGGAGTTCAGACAGCTCACTGTCACCATAGAGTATGTAGAGAGGAAGGGGCTGAGGACGGCTCGCCTCTTCCACCCTGAAGTGGGCTTGCTCACACTCAAGCTCATGTGGTGTGATGTCTTTGTCTACGTCTTGAGATGGAATGTAAGTATGTTATTGATGTATAAGAGGGGCCAGCGGTGGTATGTTAAGGCAGTGTATAAATGTTGCAGACAGTGGGGTTGAGTGGGTTGAGGTGGACATATTGTGAGGTTCAGGGAAATGACATTTGGACTGCGCATGCTGATCGTAAGTTAGCGTGTGTCGGTGTGTGCCCCCTCTCCTCCAGGCACTGGCCCCTCTCTCCCCCTCATCCCCTCTCCTTCACAACCCGTCCTTCTCCAGTTAGGTACATTGGGCGATGTTTCTCATCCCCCCTGCCTATGAGGAGTCGGCCGGCAGTTGTCAGGATGGAAGCGTCGGTTGCCAGCCCCCAGTCATGCGCCCAGGTGGTGGGGGCCGGTGGCTATCTGCCCCAGTTAACCCGCCGCCCGGCCAGTTGGGTAGCCAGAACCTGGGGACAGCCAGGCCAGGTCTCCCAGCCCGTTACTTCTTGCTGGAAGAGACCGGCCAATTCGGAAGACTGCCGGGGGCGGGCGGTCTCAAGGGTTGGTAGGAGGCGGGGTCGGAGAGAGCAGAGAAGAACGGAGAGACGAAAAAGAAAAAATTGAAAATAAAATAGAGGATTACCCGTAACAAAGAGAATATAACACTGAAATGTGCCGAACAGATGAAATTGAAACAGAAAGCGGAATTGGAAAAGAAGAATGGAGCGTCTGGCCCGAGACATGGTGTTTTTCTCCTCCTACTCTCCTACTTCTATTCTCTCACCAGCTCCATTTTCCATTCCCTATATAGTGAAGTTTACCAGCGAGATGCTAGTGACTTTCCTCCCCGCCCATTTAGATTTCCCACCAACCTAACCCCCCAGGGACTCAAGATGTCCATTATGAGCCAAGAGCCTAACTTTCAGAGAGAAAGGAGCCGGAAAGTAAGACTTAAATGCAACCGTTTATTCAGCCCTAAATGCCACCCTCAGCCTCAGCCTCAGATCTCCCCCCCTTTTAAAGGAAAAATCCAACCCAATACTTTTTGCGTATTTTTCATAGTTAGTCCACTGTTGCTACAGATGATTGCAAAAAGCCTTCATCATCATGATTTGATGTGGCAAAGTGACACTTTGTGTTCTTGAAAGTCCAATATCGTTGAACACCTGATTGCTGGACAATGCCAAAAAGTGGGACTGTTATCAAAGCAGACGAATGCAAAAAAAAATACAAAAAGAAGTTTTGAGTGGAGTTTTCCTTTAATAATCATGGTTAATCCTAGTATGCTTGTTAGCAGGAATATCCCCATATCTGCCTGTTGGACCATGCCACTTTCTTCTCATCTTGTACAGTTAGAGCATTGACTATGTCCCCTGAGCACTCAGCCCAGGATTCTCCTTGAAGCACGGGTCTTAAAGGTCTTAGGTTTATACTAGACATCAGGTCTCTCACCCCAGCCCCATCCCCATTTCTCTAGTAGTCTATGGTGCTGGTCTCAGCTCTCTCAACTAATGGCTTTTGCTGGTTTGACCCAAAGACAGGAAAAAAGATTCTCCCATCCTGTGTCTCGTAGAAGGAACTGTCTCCTAATGCACACTTCACTTTAAACGTTCGTTGTTCAAAGAAACAGCTGTGTAAGAATCACAGATGGACTTTATTCACAGTTAGATGATTGATTATTTTCATATGAGGAGATCAGGAGCTGCAACTAAGGATGTAAAAAACATAGGGTCATGCCCACCTGGCATAGACCCATAACAGGTTTCTTCAATTGCAGTTGCAAAAAGTATCAAGAGCTTTGATGAAACTGGCTCTCATGAGGACCGCCACAGGAAAGGAAGACCCAGAGTTACCTCTGCTGTATTAGAGTTAGAGTTACCAGCCTCAGATATTGCAGCCCAAATAAATGCTTCACAGAGTTCAAGTAACAGACACATCTCAACATCAACTGTTCAGAGGAGACTGCTTGAATCAGGCCTTCATGGTCAAATTCATGGTCAAATTGCTGCAAAGAAACCAATT
The DNA here is from genome assembly GCF_002910315.2 of Salvelinus sp. IW2-2015. Taxonomy (NCBI): domain Eukaryota; kingdom Metazoa; phylum Chordata; class Actinopteri; order Salmoniformes; family Salmonidae; genus Salvelinus; species Salvelinus sp. IW2-2015. The sequence goes on along the minus strand of NC_036862.1, from coordinate 13,446,194 downwards.
CTAAAGGACACCAATAATAAGAAGAGACTTGCTTGGGCCAAGAWATACGAGCAATGGACATTAGACCGGTGGAAATCTGCCCTTTGGTCTGATTAGTCCAAATTTGAGATTTTTGGTTCCAACCGCAGAGTAGGTGAACGGATGATTTCCGCATGTGTGGTTTCCACCGTGAAGCATGGAGGAGGAGGTGTGATGGTGCTTTGCTGATGGCTACTTTGAAGAATTTAAAATCTAAAATACATTTTAATTTGTTTAACACTTTTTCAGTTACTACATGATTCCATATGTGTTATTTCAAAAGTTTTGATGTCTTCACTATTATTATTAGAAAAATAGTAAAATGTAGAATGTAGAAAATAGTAAAAATAAAAAACCCTTGAATGAGTAGGTTTGTCCAAACTTTTGACTGGTACTGTACACTTTTCTGTGGGTCTGCATGATACGTCTGTATAATTCGTACCCTCTCCCTGCAGCTGTGTGGGGTCCAGTAGCTCCATCATGTAGTTAGTGTCCAGCTGCAGAGTGACCACATCACTACGCAGAAGCACCCAGGTCAGACACGGCAGGAAGTCATCAGCCCCATACACCACACCTGAGACAGAGGAGAGGAGGGAGTCAAAGGTCAAAGAACTCCAAACATTATCCTTAATAGAGAGAAATACCCTAACCAACTCTATTCATACACATACTGAGGCTGAGCAGGTCTACCCTGCACCACCACCCACCTGGGTTGGCATTGGCCGTCATGCTGTGGTAGATGGTCTTGCAGACCTTGAGCAGGATATGGACCTTCCTGCTGGGGGAGTAGGACTGGTGCATGGCTGACCACCTCTGCTGGATCTTCTCCAGGGTGACAGGGTCAGGGACCCCCGCCCCAGGCGTCCCTTCCAGCTCCTCCACCCCCCGGCCCTCCAGGAGCCGCTGGTTCTCCCTCAGCTTCCGCAGGCTACCGTCATGGTCCCAACAGCTCTGGAGGCAGGTGTACAGGTGGGCGCTCACAGGCTTTAGGGCCACCTTGTGTAGGGAGAGCTCCAGTATKGCATCTAATGTAGATAGAGGACAGAGAGAATGGAGGATAATGGAGGATAAGGAGAGACTGAGGTGTTCGAAACCAATTCTGGAAAATGATGTAGTTGAGTATTTGTCCGTTTTGGCTTTGTAGTGCATCCTGAACTAAAGCTGAACCGTTGTTTTGTATAATAGTAGTGATATTCTGTTTTCGAACACTAATTTGTTAATGGATGGACTCACCCAGCTCCCCGTCGGGTGTGTCCGCCATACTGTCTATGAGGATGTGTATCTCAGGACAGTCCAGCAGTGTCTCTCTCAGGGCAGTGAGAGCCGTACGCACCTCCTGAAGCAGGTCCGCACCTGTCATTCCAGGGCTAAACCCAACCCCCAGGGTCATCTCAACGAATCCCATCACTGCCTCGGCAAACAAACCGCCCCTCCGCTTGCTGAGCTCCTGCACCCGCTTGGTCAGCCTCTTCTGTGAACGCCCCAGCCCACCAATGGCGAGGCCCACAGCCGAGAGGCGGTGCATCACCTTGTCGGCCAACCGATGCGAGGGGTGGGGGGAGTGGGAGGAACTGGTGACCGACTCCGGTTCCTCCTCGACGCTGTTGATTGACAGCGAGTCTAGCTCCAGGGAGGGAGGGAGGAGGAGGGAGGGGGGTGGTGGTTGGGAGAGCCATACATTGTCCTCAATCCAGGACACCCTCTGAGGCGACTGAGGGGCAGGGCTGAGCAGGGGCTTGGGGTCTGAGGGGGGCCTGGGGTTGGTAGTGCGGTCCTGGGTCCATGTTCTATCGAGTGACTCAATGGAAGCATCCCTACTGGGCCTCCTCAGAACCACCCCTCCTGTTGGGGTGGGGGGAGACGGGGTAGCCTGGACTACAGGAGACCCTGGAGATAAGGAGACAAGACCAAACATATCAGTTAGTCGTTGGTTGATCTTGGCATAATGGCTCTATGATGTCTCATTAGCTCCTACAGTGAGAAGGGTGATTAATGCGGTGACATTTTCCCACAGACAGGATGGACAAGGATAATAAAACAAGGTCCAATGCAGCCATTTTTTWAAATCTYAAGATCAAATAATTTCAGCTCTTACATAATTTTCACAATTTTATTATTCCAACCTCAGTGTGGAAATAAATATAAATCATAGGTAAATCATGTTTTTGACCACACTGGGCCTTTAACAGCAAAATCACTTTACCTGGATTATCAGACCTGGAGCTGTAGGACTCCTGCTCCATTGAGATAGCTCTCTTAGTAAGAAGGCCCGCCCCTGACCAAGGTCTTGTTGTACTCAGTCGTCTCTCACGCCTATAATTCGCTGGCCGATTAACTCGCTGTGGGCTGGTTGGTTGATGGGTCAGCCAGTCATCGCCATGCTCATGGAGATAGAGTGGGTTGATGATGCACAGAGCACCATTGGCTGCTGTCAGCTATTGAACAGAAGACACASTTGAGAGGGAGCTTGACTGTGTATTTAAAAGGCATGAACCACATGAGGATCTTTCCGAAAATTTGATACAATGGTTTATGGTTTCAGTATTAAAGGCCATTTTTATCTCAATATCAAATCATTTCTGGGGAACAAATAAAATACCTTACTATATTAGTTTAGCATTAAAATGGTCAAAAAGAAACAAAAAAACGTTTTTTTTTAAGCAAAACAATCTTTCTCAATCAAGAATTTTGCCAGGTCTGTCTGGGAGAGGTCTGAGTGGAGAGGGGAAGGGCCCCAAAGCAGAGGGGCCTAATGAGAGAGAGGTTATTGACAGAGAGGTTTGGTACTCTCTTTGTCATTAGTGTATTACACCTTATTCCGCCTGGTGTTGTAACCAGGCAAGCCAAAACTTTACCCATGCAAAACTCCACACATGCATCCTGTATATGGGAGCCAGCAACTATCAGGAAATAACACTAACCACGTTTCCTTCCACAGTTTATGTGAGTAAAGTCATACCGTATAAAAAAAAAGTAATGACAGCTTTGATGGAAACAGGAAGTTTCGGTATAATTCTTAAAATGCAGACAGATAATTTGTTTGTTCGACATGGTGGGATCTTTTTGTGTCTGTAAAATGTATTATTCGAGAAATTGCGGTGAAAATGCCTTTATGCGCAAATATTGGTATAATAACCATAATATTGAAGTAAAATCACACAATGATATGGTATGTGGTCCTCCTACTATGACTGGGGAAACCATGCCGTTTGATAGGCTACAGATTAAATACATTATGATGACCCTCCCGAGCAGTGGTCTAAGGCACTATCGCAGGGATTGAGGCATCACTACAGACCCAGGATCGGTTTGGCGGGGGGGCTTTACTTGGCTCATCGCCTTCTAGCGACTCCTTGTGRCGGGCCTGGCGCCTGCAGGCTGACWCCGGTCATCAGTTGAGCTGTGTTTCCTCRACACATTGCTGCARCTGGCTTCCGGATTAAGCGGGCGGGAGTTAAGAAGAGCGGTTAGGCGTGTCATGTTTCGGAGGACGCATGACTCGACCTTCGCCTCTTCCGAGCCCGTTGGGAAGTTGCAGCGATGAGACAAGATAGTAATTTGATCGCAATTGGATATCACGAAATTGGGGAGAAAAAGGGGGTAAAAAAATAAATATTAATAAGTTATGATGAACTTCACAGRGTGRTGAAAGTGCAYGGTGATKTTRATGCTCCTTTCCAATAAATATCGAGGGTCTTATTCTGGTGACATGATGATCGATACTTGACTGCCATTTGATAAATACAATTATTCTTGCTCTTATCCATAATAATCTCATCATGTAAAGTAGCCTATCCTCACTGTATCTGTGAGCTGTTGGCTAGAGCACACGTGCCAAGACCAGAGTAGTCACATTTGCTATTTAACGCAGCACGTTTTGTGACAAAACTATCAGYAGACTTGAAAATGCGATGGAAGCACATTGAMCTTTCAATTTTTGTTCTGTACTTGAAAACTTAAGCGAAAATGTACATTGTGTGTGCACTATGTCATCGCGCACTGATTTCTATCCACAACAAGTCCGTTTGGTGGAAACACAGCACTGGTGGGAAAATGTGCAAATTTTCTTTATGCAGATTCTAGAATATTCACTAATTGGAAGGAAACCTAGCTACTGATATAATTACAGTGTTAGCTTTGTAGCGGTATTTATTAGAGAGGGGCAAAGAAAGATTTTGTTCGGGCGCCAGGCAGGTATTAACCATGCCGAAAGGAAAAGAGTAGAATAGAGAGAGTACCACTACCARACCCACACACATCAGCAGAAGAAGAGACTGCCTAGAGTGTAGCCTGTTTACCAGATAGCCAGTGGAGAGAAAAGAGAATACACACCCTATAAAACCCACATCACAGTACAGGGGTAACCCCACCAAGAATACCTCATACAATAATAATAATAATAATGGCAGAGCAATTGAACAGCAACTTCATACCAGAAAGAACCCAGTCATCAACAGAGGATTAGCAATAATCTGTATTCTCTTCCAGTGGAGGAGTGCAGAGGGTATGAATGTGGGGGGTGTTCATCGACACAACAAAGGCCTTAAAAATGTCCACAATCTTCTCGGCCACATGTCCTTAGTACACCCCACCTCAATACAGTTCAAATAACAATACACAACTTTAAAGCAACCTCCCTTTTAACTAAAATGTCCACCCAAATACTTCTGGCAGGGCAATAATAGTCCAGCTCCAATGAACTTCAATGGGAAGTGCATTAGGAAAATAGAGAGTCTGTTTCAGGGTAAAGCACTGGGATGATGGAGGGAAGAGAAAGAACAAGAGAGATCTTAACTGTGGTCTTCAGGCGTGCCGGTGTACTGTCTGACTGTCCRATGGTTTGTTGGTTTGTAGCTTAAAGCTTCGCAACAATGTTGCTACTAATCMATGCGATCCATAACCGTCGCGGTCCCWAACGAAAACAACCACGACGTAGCGCGATCACACCGATGATTGAGTTAAATACTTTATAACTACATACGCTGAAAACAAACAAAACTTCTGCAGCATAGCACACCCAATCAAACTGTCGCGCCACCCAAGAGCTCCTCCCCAAAGAGCTGAACGAGCTGTCTTWATTTCCTCCTTCCTTRCTGCTCATGCGCTCTTAAAGTGGCAGCRCACGGTGAAGGCTCCGTGCAGGATTTCGCCACAGCTTCTTCAGCTGTACAATATGACATCAAAACACAATAAAAACATAATTTTTACTGACTGCCCTGGGCCTTTAAAACCTATATAGATTTGAAAAAGGGCATACAGTATTCAAATGTAAGATACAACTCTTTGAATGAAGAGCAAAAGGACCTGTGACGTCAGTCTGAACTGAGGTACACTGCATCTCATCTATGATGCTGAGAGTGACAATTGACTGGATAACATTACAAAGCACTAGGAGAACCCAAAGCAGACATCTGTGTGAACCACATGTCAAACCATGGCAACACATCCACTAGAGTGGGTCTCTAACTACATGTCATGTTAAAGCGGAATACAAGACAGTGAATAGGTCCCAACCTTTATAGACAAGTTATGAAGCTATGAATGCAACTGATTACCTGTATGGTGCACATGGCAGTACCAGTAGCCCTCTGAGTCATGTGATCAGGCTGGAGGTCAGAAGTGGGACACAGCCAGGATTCTATATACAAACAGACACACAAAAAGAGAGGGAGGAAAATAGATGAAACATTAGAACGAGAGAAGAGGAGGTGGTAGTCGTCAAGAGGAGGTAGAGGGAGGGCGAGTAAAAAGAGGAGCACATAGAGGACAAGATGTTTGACATGAAGTGACTAGGATGGATGGCAAGGAGATAGTTGTGCAGAAGGAGTGAAAGGAAGATGATAAGTGGAAGAGAGCGTGGGTGAGGAAGAGGAGAGATGGAGAGGGTGGATTCAGACTTACTGGGACCCAGCTGGGACAGACTGTTGGACTGTGGCTGATCTGTTAGACTGTAGAGCCACGGAGGGATGAACAGACACACTGGCAACACGTCCCTGGGAGAGAGAGAGAKATTAATGAAATACATCAGATGCATAACTGATAAATACTGTAGTTAGTATACAGTATATACCGTAGGTTGTTGTAACTCACCTGCTCATAGAGTAGAAGGCCACTAACTGGGCCAGATCAGAGAAGCCTAAAAATGACTGAGATAGCTGATAAGCTGAGAGAGAAGAACAAAGAGGTTATTATAAGGCGTACAACAAATTTGAGATTAACTTATTTTTAAACAGGGAAGTATATGAATGTTGAGGTTCTGGTCAATAAAAAATGCATGCGTGTCTGTCTTGCCTACCTGCACCAGTGCGTTGTATGGGGTTGTCTCTGACATGTCCACTCTCTCCTCCAGTGACCACACACAGCAGGACGGGCTGGGAGGCAGAGTCCCTCAACACCAGGAAGCTCTGTGAAAGGAGAGAGAGAGGTGACGAGAAGCCTCATTACTCTGTGTCTGGGCGTTAGGAAACATTGACTGTGCAGAGCAGCTTCACAGAAAAGGACAAGATGGATTTACATTTTTCTGTGGAACAGTCATTCAAGGCCTAGAGAAGTGAGCAAGCCAGGCTAACCTCACACCAACGCTAACTAAGTGGCAGAGAATGTGCAAGCACAAATAACACACACATATTCAAATACATGTACGCACCAAAAACTCACAGCGAAATAAGTGAGCATGCGCACACACACGCAATAGACCTACATACACACTGCAGGAAGTGGGTTTGATGAACAGTGTGTTCAGGAATAGATGACTGACTGTGATAGCGAGAGACACATTGGTATGTTCACTTTGAGTCAAGTCAAAAACAAACTATAGGTATCAGCAGTTTGATGCAAGGCAAGCTATATTTAATATCAAGTTCTCTAAATATCGATGCATATCGTCAACTAAACCTGCGGAAGAGAAATTAACTTTGTTCACATCATCATTTGCAATGACTAGATAGTGCCTTCACAAAGTATTCATACCCCTTGACTTATTCGACACTGTTGTGTTACAGCCTGAATTCAACATGGACTATAGATATTTATAAACTGGGTGGTTCGAGCCCTGAATGCTGATTGGCTGACAGTCGTGGTATATCAGACTGTATGCCACGGGGATGACAAAAAACTTATTTTTACTGCACTAATTAAGTTGGTAACCAGTTTATAATAGCAATAAGGCACCTCGGGGGGTTGTGGTATATGGCCAATATACCATGGCTAATGGCTGTGTCCAGGCACTCCACGTTGCGTCATGCATAAGAACAGCCCTTAGCCGTGGTATATTGGCCATATACCACACCCCTCGTGCCTTATTGCTTAAATATATTCTCACCCATATACACACAATACCCCATAATGACAAAGTGAAAACAKGTTTAAAAATATTTTTGCACATTTATTGAAAATGAAATATTGAAGTATTAAATTTACATAAGTATTCACACCCCTGAGTCAATACTTTGTAGAAGCACCTTTGGCAGCGATAACAACTGTGAGTCTTTCTGGGTAAGCCTCTAAGAGCTTTCCACACTGGGATTGTGCAACATTTGCCACTTATTATTTTCAAAATTCTTCAAGCTCTGTCAAATTGGTTGTTGATTATTGCTAGACAACCATTTTCAAGCCTTGCCGTAGATTTTCTAATAGACTTCAATCAAAACTGTAACACGGTCACTCAGGAACAATTGATGTCTTCTCGGGGTAAGCAACTCCAGTATATATTTGGCCTTGTGTTTTAGGTTATTGTCCTGCTGAAAGGTGAATTCATCTCTCAGTGTCTGATGGAAAGTAGACTGAACCAGGTTTCCCTCTAGTATTTTGCCTGTGCTTAGCTCCATTCCTTTTCTTTTTTTATCCTGAAAAACTCCTCAGACCTTAACGATTACAAGCATACCCATAACATGATGCAGCCATCACTATGCTTGGAAATATGGAGAGTGCTACTCAGTAATATGTTGTGTTGGATTATGTTGTGTTGGCCCCAAACATAACACTTTTTATTCAGGACAAAGTGAATWGCTTTGTCACATGTTTTGCAGTATTACTTTAGTGCTTTGTAGCAAAAAAKATGCATGTTTTTTAATACTTTTCACTGTCATTTAGGTTAGTATTGTGGAGTAACTGCAATGTTGTTGATCCATCCTCAGTTTTCTCCTATCACAGCCATTAAACTCTGTAACTGTTTTAAAGTCACCATTGGCCTCATGGTGAAATCCCTGAGCTGTTTCCTTCCTCTACGGCAAGTGAGTTAGGAAGTACACCTGTATCTTTGTAGTGACTAGGTGTATTGATACACCATCCAAAGTTTAATTAATAACTTCACCATTCTCAAAGGGATATTCAATGTCTGCTTTTTTATTTTTACACATCTACCAATAAGTGCTCTTCTTTGCGAGGGCACCTCCCTGGTCTTTATGGTTGAAACTATGTTTGAAATKACATATAATTGTGTGTGTGGGGTACAGAGATGAGGAAGTCATTCAAAAATCATGTTAAACACTATTATTGCACACACAGTGAGTTCATGCAACTTATTAAGTGACTTGTAAAGAAAATGTTTACTGAACTTATTTAGGSTTGTCATAACAAAGGGGTTGAATACATATTGACTCAAGACATTTCAGCGCTTATGTAAAAATGTCAAAAAACACAATTCCACTATGACACTATGGGGTATTGTGTGAAGGCCAGTGACAAAAAATCTCAATTGAATCAATTTTAAATTCAGGCTGTAACACAACAACATTTAGAAAAAGTCAAGAATAACATGTAAGTGTTGCTCGTTCTTACAGTGCTACTGCCTATCCACATGGATAATGTGTTGGGGGGAAAAAACGTTGTTAAAGTGCTTTTCTTATCCCACCAATTCAACCTAAACCCTGACATACAGTCGTTTTTACAGTGTAATAGGATGCTGTATCCAGATACTGGATCCCAATTGTCTCACCGTACTCACCTGTCACAGAGGCTGATCTTGTTAAGAAAGGTTCGTAAGATAGCTGGGGTTCTTCAGCAAACCGAAAATATTTTCTGCATCGATCAACTTCTACGCCACTACTCAGTTTGCTCCTCTTTCTTTCAGTCCATCTGTATCTCTCCTCTCTTACTCTCTCACACATGCAACACTTCTGCATTAATTTGCTTTTATGCAAAGTAAGGAGAACTACAAGTGCAACTCGACATGCTGTAAGTGCCTGCTTCCATTTCATCTGTAATATCGCAGCCTGTCCACATGCTAACCTAATGTACCACGGTCACCTGGAGACTAGGCCTAAGGGCCTGAATACAGAGAGGTCAACCATGAGGTCAGATAGTAGATAGTGGCATGGACCTACACAGTGTGTGTCCGTCCCAAATGGCAGCCTATTCCCTACATAGTGCCCTACTTTTGTCCAGAGCCATATGGGCCCTGGTCAAAAGTAGTGCACTATATATGGTATAGGGTGCCATTTGGGACGGACACACACTGTGTAGGTCCATGCCACTATCTACTATCTGACCTCATGGTTGAGGGTAGTGGGGGGAACTCACCCCAGCAGGCCGGCCCCAGAGGGCAGCATGGGCACCGTCTCTATCCCAGGGGCCCCCAGGGGCCCAGGCGTCCTGACACAGTCGCAACCTGTCTAGCAGGGTCAGAGTCCTCCTTGAAACTCCATCAGTAACCTCATTCTCTGTCCTCACCGTGCCACTCACACCTCTAGAGATAATGGCACAACAGGGGGTAATTAGAGGCTCCATAATATGCTGTTACAGCATACAGGGGCAGTTTACCAGCCTAGTCCTGTACTAAAAAGCAAGTAAGATTTAAAATGCCTTTTAATCCAGGACGACGTTTAATCAGTGTCCTGGAAACCGCCACAGAGCTTGTATAAAACTGAGATCTATACCCCGAGTAGGTCCCATCCATGGGGTGGAGAAAAGATCCTCACCTGTGAGAGTCATCCTTCTTATCCTGATCTTCCAATCCCCTCATCATCCCAGACTAAAGAGGATACCACAGAAACATAGTTGTACAGAATGTTTAGTGTATGCCAACCGCAAATAGATTACGATTAAATCCAATATATCAACATTAGACTTTTTTTTAAAGAACATTAGAAAAAAATTGCCATTTGAAAAAGTTATTCTGGAATAGAAGAGTGATTACATCCTTCTTCAACACACATTTAAAGGGATAGTTCACCCAAAATACATTATTTGTCATTAAAAAGGGTTACTTACTGTTAATAGGCCCTATATGGCTGTTTTCAAAGTAGCTGTGACTTTATGTGGCTTCCCTTCAGCCTGACAGAAACTCCACAGATCTCTTCATGTTGTAACCTTGTGCCAACAGATTGTCCTTTCACATTCTAACTACGTTGCTCAACAATTTATCTTATTGGTGAAAAATTACAGGGTAAAAAAACTTCGTACCTTAGCAACATAGCATTTCGCTGTTCCGTCAGAAGTATATATTGTGTCGACGCTTTACCTGCCTCTACCACACTCGACTACACACCTTGACATTTGATGTTGCACTTTCACTTGCTCACAAGTTCTCAACTTATTTTTGTTTTCTCATTCTCTCCTCCTCCATCTCCCCCCCCCCATGTGGTTAACCTTGCTAACACATTTAACATAGAAAGAAATGAGTCTGCTTAGCCTTTTTTTTCTCAAGACCTGAATAATACTGATCTCCCTCTCTTTTACTCACAGACAAATCTGTGTGTTGCACTTTATAGAGGTGAAAACACAGACAAAATGGATTCACAGACACTGCCATTTAAAAGCTGAGTCAGGGAAGTGGTGTGAGTATGGTGGGTGAGATGTGTGAGATGGTGAATAAAAGATGGGATTCTAAGTGTAAGTGTACAACAGTATTTTCTGTTCAAATAATGGCTACAATACACTCTACATATAAACAAACCATGCACCCTGTCACAGACAACATCAATTGTACCAATCAACATCAGTTGCACCAGCTGTGTTTGAGCTCAATGCTTAAATGTACTGTATGTGTATGAAAAATACCAAATTCAGCGGGAGACTGACATTTTATTTCGTGTTTTTACTTGTATCACACGCAACCTTTTAGAAAGCATCGAGTTGCATTTGGTCAACACCAGAGATGTACTGCGACATCATCTCACACCACTGTGGTAACTTCCTGCTGCATCATTTGTGCTGAAATAGAAACCGTCCTACACCAACAGCTACAGGAAGTAGAGAAACTAAATGTCACAGGTACGCTTAATAGATTAAAACATATTGTTAAAAATAATTATATTCAAACAATTGATAGAAACAAGGAGCACAGAAAGCAATGTCATGAAAAACAAATCCATAATTATAATTGATTATAAATAGTAAGTCATAATATGCTATATTATACTTTTTCCCCCATTTTATTTACAGTAGTTGTGTCACTGCATCAGCAGATKAATCAGATATTCATCATCTTTGTTACCCTGCCATGCCCTCTATACTTTGTCATTTCAGTCTAAAATCATCAACTATATGACTCAACAGAGCTAGTTGGCATGCTGACAGCTCAGTGTCTGTAGGTCTCTCCCTCARAAGGAAAAGTATAATCATTCTAGTGTGTATTGCTATAAACTCCATCTGTGGGAACTGTCAAAAGACAGACCAATACACACAGTAGGAGTCAGGAGGTGGGTTTATGTCAAACAGAGGTTGGAGAGGAGAGAGAAGTTAGTAAAGTGCAAACTAAAGGGAGAAAATCCAAAACAGACAGTAGAGCACAGTCCAGGTTAATGTATGGAACTCTGCTTCCAGACTGAAGCCAAGTGATGGGTTGGAGCCGGCCGGCCTCTCATTAGTTATTCTACCTCCGCCTTCCCTGACTCCGCCTTCCCTGACTCCGCCTTCCCTGACTCCGCCTTCCCTGACTCCGCCTTCCCTGACTCCGCCTTCCCTGACTCCGCCTTCCCTGACTCCGCCTTCCCTGACTCCGCCTTCCCTGACTCCGCCTTCCCTGACTCCGCCTTCCCTGACTCCGCCTTCCCTGACTCCGCCTTCCCTGACTCCGCCTTCCCTGCAGCTCCAGAGCTCTGATTTGTCTGTTTCTCTTCGGCTTTGCTGTTAATCTTCTCATGCTCCCGTTTCACCATCTCTTCCAGCTCCACCTTGGAGAAAGATAGATAATGGAGAGAGGGAGAGAGGGAGTGTGAGAATGGTGAGCGAAAAAGAGAAGGAAAAAAAGACTACTTTAAGATTTCAAGAACTTTCATCGAATTCAACCATCTCTGTCTCACTCTTATCACGAATGGGTCCATAGAATATGGGTATTTACTAAGCATGTACAGTATATTTACCTTCCATCCCAGTAGCTCAGCAAGTGCCAAGCATCCATCATCACATGTACTAATATGAGCCACATCCCTGAGAGAGACAAATCATAACCAATTAATATTCATCAGCAAAACTTCCAACACCATCTCCACCATCATCATTATCACTGTAGTTCAAGTGAAAGTGATAGCTTCTCGCCTGTATGCTTTCGCTGAGTCAAAGTCCATCCCTCCGCCAATGCCAATCATCCCTAATAGAGGATCTGCCTACAGGGAGACGCAGACAGACAGATATACACATTAAAATACAGAGGTGGATAGAGGAAGGAAAGTCTAATGCAAATCCAGAGGGACAGGACAGAGGACTTACACCACCTGCTTTCTCCAGGTTAATGAGTAGTCTGGGGCAGCTGTTTGAAACCCTGCAAACACAAACATATATTCCATCACACACCATTTATGAGCTTGTTGATGCTTGAGTACATGGCTGAAGAGGACAAATGTTGAAACGCAACACTATACCAATATAGTAGTCTATCAGATAACATTATAATCATGGTTCTGTGAAGAGTCAGACAGAAAGACTCACCTGCCAACCAGAGCAGCAAAGGGCTGAACCTGCAGGGAGGTCCCCATTATAATCAGCAGATCACAGCGAGGAAAGTCCTGGAGTAGAAAAGAAACAGGAGACGACGGTAACAGGAACCAGTACTGTGCCTTTCATTATGGTTCATCACTTCATTAAGGGTGTACACACTCAAATCTGCACATTCATGGAAAAGACAGAGGCACCTAAGTAGTCTATCAAGTCAACACCCAGACCACACTCACCACGGTCATTGAGGTGAAGAACCTCTTCGGTAGATTCTCACCAAAGAAAACAATATCTGAAAATGGAGAACAAGGAGAAATCAAGTATTTTACAAAGAAAGTGTAATAAACAGGTATGAACTTTGAACTATAAGGAACTGAAAAGGGAGAGAGCATATTCAAGTAAGGAGGGATAAGAAGTAAAAGGAAATGACAAGGCAGTCACTCACCTGGTTTCACCAGATTGCTGCACTTGTCACATTTGGGGATGTCATCCGAGAAGATTTTCTCTGCAGGTCAGAGGTAAACAAGATTAGAATTCAACACTTATTTTAATAGCACGAACACTCCTTTTAAATGACAACTTAATTAGCATATACATGTAAATGAGTGTCTGCCTAGGTGGTATAACAGCGTTTTGTTAAACCACCCCAGTTAGATATTACCGTACCACATACACTAACCTTTCATCCAGTCCAAGTCATACTCTTTGCGGCACATAAAGCTGACACAGTGTGAGGTGTAGAAGGTGCCGTGGGCTTCAATCAGGTCCTCTCCCTCCAGTCCTGCTGCTACACTTTCCAGGGTGTGAATATTCTGCACAAACCGAAATGGATGACCCCGGTAACAATTCAATACAGGCTGTGGGTGACTAACTCAGACACAGAACAAAGGATATGAAAGAATACCGAACCTGTGAGTAGCAGCGTTTGAGTAGCCCCTTGTCCTTCAGCAACTTGATGAAGTAGTGACATACAGTGGGCTTAACATACAACAACACTGCTGTTAGTGATACCTAAAAATACACAGGCACCTACTGCACAATTCAGGAAATTAAGTTAAGAAAATGAAAGGCCAGAAAATAAGCTAGATCCTACCTTAAATTGTCCTGGGTACAGCTCCCTGGCCAGGGCAAAGAAGGGTTCAGGGTGTTTCTGATATAGAAAGAGGTAAATCTTGAGTGGTGATAGCAGCAAAGAACAAAATAATCTGTGCAGATCGTTAGTGTAGCAAGCTAATTACTTTCTTAAGCCAAAAGAATCCGACAGAAAGTTTCAGACCTTAAAGTAGTCTATCTGGAAGATAGCCTCAGGGTATGGCAAGCTGTACTTCTGCAGGTTAGCATAGAGCCCCGTGTCTGGGGAGCGGAAGTCAGGGATCCCAGCCGCTGAGGGGGACAGAGGGGCAGTGTCATCATCACAAAAGTGGTGGGTACATTATACACATAATTTAGAGGGAAATCTATTTGTATTTGGGCTAAGTGTCTTATTTGTCCAACAAAACAGGCCTCGACTAATTATGTTATGTTCAGCCCACAGTTATGCAAGATGGGGAGTTACTCACATGTAGAGATCCCTGCCCCCACCATACAGATTATGTTTTTGCCTGTGGAGGATAGAGGAGCAGAGAGATTCCTTTAACTTCCTGGATTGTACCGTTTGTTAACCATTGAAGCAGTATCACATAGTCAGGTAGTTGTAGTAACATACTTAAATATTGGTATGTTGTTCAGCAAATTATATGGCCTCAGGCTAGACAGATTATGTTATTCCTAATACAGTCTGTTTTCTTGTGTTGACTAATGGCACATGTACACTAGACCTAGATGCTGACAGATGCACTGTTTGCTGGGCTACATAGTCATCAACCCCTACATGAAATGTGTACACACTGGGTTAGAAATTAATAATATACTCACATTTGTCACTCTGTATGTAACTGGCCACCCCCTCAAGAGTCAGCTCATCCAAAACCTTCTCTCCAGATATGCCCAAGGTTTTAGAGAAGAGATTGCGCAGGAAATCCACTGTACGAAATAAACAAATAATTATTCTGATGAAAATATGAGACTTTGGTGTTGACAGCAAAACCTTGAGGTTTTTGACACCTACTCTCTGTGTCCCCTGATGCCTCGCCGTCGTCACTGCTATCGTCTGACTGCTCCTAGCAGAAATCAAGAGGAAATTCAGTGTAAACATGGAAACATTAGTTTGATCAAGAACATTACAATATAATCCTTGCTTGGTTTTATGCACATCATAAGAAACTATACATTGTATTGCATGCCAATACAGTGTCGGTGTGTCAACATGTCAATGGATGCAGAATACACAGTCTACGATTGGTGACAAGTCATGACAGGTTCTCTACTAACCGTGTGCCTGACAAACTAGTCGTGACAACTAGCTACTAGCTAGTTATTGGCTAACGTTAGCCAGCCAGGTATCCATCCATAGGGCAAGGCATGCACACACAATGACAATTCCTAACCACAGATGTAGTATTTCTTACCTCTGGTTCTGGGGTGTTGTCCTCGACCTCTTCTCTGTTAGAAGCTTCTGGAAAATACGAAACAAATCCATGTCATGTTACTATTTACAAGTAGCTAACCACAATGCTGAACGCTTTAGTTGACTAGCTTTACCTAGGCAGCTAGCTAGCAATGTAGCTAGCTAAATTAGCTAGCTGGCTGGCTGGCTGCAGTTAATTTTCAAGCAAAGGCCAGTCCAAGATGAAAAACGGTATACCTGGTACATCAGACATTTATTCGTCTAGACTAATCCTACACAGATGTGTATGCTATTGTGTGTGTTGCTCCCGTATGTTTAACTTAACTTGCTAAATATGCAAGTTGATTCGTACAGTTGCGATATGATTGTTGTTGTCCGTCGCGAATTAATTCCGTGTTGCTAACTTCCGCATAAGAACTATTCCAACAAGAAACAAGCACATGCGCACGCGTTGCCCTACTTTTGCAGATCGCGGTTGGATTTATATATTAGCCGAGCTGTTTTGTATCGTGCAAGTAAAACACAATCGGTTACATTGTCATCATTTAGCAAAGATAAGCAAATAATATCACTGAGATGACTCAATATGGTTATATGTACCTGCAGAAGTAGTTTAAGCATGAGCTCATGACAGCATTTTTTTGTTAAAGTATGATTGCAACAGTATATCATGTAGTTAATACACAATTACCTCAATCTACAAAATATGTTCATCCCTCTGTTTACCTCTTGAATGGTTATTCCTATTATTCAACCGCACCTTTAAGGTCTCCTCTCCACTCTTCAGTCTCAAAGGATTATAGGATTTACATCCCTCACTTATAGTTAATAAGATTCACACACGTTTTAAAATGCTAACCATAACATCTGTCCATTTGGTTTTCTGTGTCTGCTCTATAAATGTCTGTATTGATCCAGATGTACAACACGAAGCATACTTTACAAATAAATATTTAATTGCGTCACCAATACAATGTATAATAATAATCCGTACCATCATCATATATACAGTACCACACCTACTCATTCCAGGGTTTTTCTTTATTTTTACTATGTTCTACAGTAGAATAATAGTGAAGATATCAAAACTATTAAATAACACATATAGAATCATGTAGTAATCAAAAAAGTGTTAAACAAATCAAATTATATTTGAGATTCTTCAAAGTAGCCACCCTTTACCTTGATGACAGCTTTGCACACTCTTGGCATTCTCTCAACCAGATTCATGAGGTAGTCACCTGGAATGCATTTCAATTAAGGTGTGCCTTAAAAGTTCATTAGTGTAATTTCTTTCCTTCTTAACGAGTTTGAGCCAGTCAGTTGTGTTGTGACAAGGTAGGGTTGGTATACACAAGATAGCCCTATTTGGTAAAATACCAAGTCCATATTATGCCAAGAACAGCTCAAATAAGCAAAGAGAAATGACAGTCCATTAATACTTTAAGATATGAAGTTCAGTCAATACAGAACATTTCTAAAACATTGAAAGTTTCTTCAAGTGCAGTCGCAAAAACCATCAACGCTATGATAAAACTGTCTCTAATGAGGATCGCCACATGAAAGGAAGACCCAGAGTTACCTCTGCGGCAGAGGATAAGTTCATTGGAGTTACCAGCCTCAGAAATTACATCCCAAATGCTTCCCAGAGGAGAATGCGTGAATCAGGCCTTCATGGTCAAATTGCTGCAAAGAAACCACTACTAAAAGACACCAATAAGAAGAGACTTGCTTGGGCCAAGAAACATGAGCAATGGACATTAGACCGGTGGAAATCTGTCCTTTGGTCTGATGAGTCCAAATTTGAGATTTTTGGTTCCAACAGCTGTGTCTTTGTGAGACACAGAGTAGGTGAACGGATGATCAATGCATGTGTGGTTTCCACCGTGAAGCTTGGAGGTGTGATGGTGCTTTGCTGATGACATGTCTGTGATTTATTTAGAATTCAAGGCGCACTTAATCAGCATGGCTACAACAGCATTCTGCAACGATACGCCATACCATCTGGTTTGTGCTTTTTGGGACTATCACTTGCATTCCAGGTAATTTTGATAGCTTAAGGAGGACAATGATGCTCAACAAATAAGTAAAACACTTATCTGTAAATTTAGATTTTTTTTCATCAGTAAGGTTCTACATCACAAACTAAATTGGCATCCCTCCCAGCCTGTTTGTCTGTGTGAGTGTTAGTTAAAGAGACAGAAAGAGAGTGAATACGATCAGACTGCTTGTATGTGCATTTGTCACCATGCCCAAATTTAATTGTGCCTCTCCACTTCTCTAGTCTGTCTTTGAGGTCCTGACTTTATCTGTGTCTAGGCCTCTATCCGTGTCCGGGAGTCTGTCTGTGTGGGGCTGTAGGTCAGGCTGTGGTCGTACACAACAGCAGTAACATGGCAGTGAGGAAGCATCTCCTCCAGCAGGATGGCGACCAGCCCAGGGTTCTGGAGCCTGGGGAGGGAGGACACATCCAGCCACCGCAGACCCCTGATACAAACCTTCCTTCTCTTCCTCTTGTGTATCAATTAATGAAGTTAAGGAGTCCATTGACCCCTATATATACATATGCTAATATATCTTAGGCAACTGCCATGAGGAGGTGCATGGACATTTGAGTGATTTTGTCTCTTTCTCAATGAATCTTCCCTTGATTCCTTGTGTCCTCTCTCCTCACCTTCTTCTCAAAACACATGGGAGGAGAAGGTCCAAAGAGAGGGACGTTGTATTTTTTTCCTCCAATACATTTTAAGGACGAAGCGAGTGGGTGACTGTACCTCAGATTCTGCAGTGTGGCCAGGCCCCCCACAGAGATTCAGGGACAGTTGGAAATGTCCAGCTCCTCCAGGGTGTCTTGGGAGATATGGAGGCGGGACAGGAACCAGTCATCCACCACAGCGCAGCCACTCACAGAGAGAGTAAGCAGCCCCAGCTGTATCACTGAGAGAGAGAGAGAGAGAGAGAGAGATGAGAGAGAGAAGAGAGAGAGAAGAGAGAGAGAGAGAGCGAGAGAGATGAGAGAGAGAGAGCGGAGAGAGAGAGAGAGAGAAGAGAGGAGAGAGAGAGAGAGAGAGAGAGAGAGAGAGAGAGAGAGGAGAGAGAGAAGAGAGAGAGAGAGAGAGCGAGGGAGAGAGAGAGAGAGAGAGAGAGAGAGAGAGAGAGAGAGAGAGAGCGAGAGCGAGAGAGAGAGAGAGAGAGAGAGAGAGAGAGAGAGAGAGAGAGAGAGAGAGGAGAGAGAGAGAGAGAGAGAAGAGGAGAGAGAAGTAGAAAAGGAGTTACGTTTTACAGCACAGAGCAGTGGTCCCAACCTTTTCCATTCCGGGGATCACCAAAATCACTGCGAAAGCTTGAAGGACCACCATCCGCAGAGTCGTATAACTTTTTAACATAAAATCATGCGGTCAAATTAAGAGTAATTTTATAGTGAATATGTAACAGATTAAAGGCCTATTATAATTTTTAAGAATCAATTTTCATTGTGAAAAGTAATGTAAAATTTCGTATAATACTCATTAATACTCCCAACTGTTATTTATTGTTTAAAAAAAAGAAAACGTGGGGAAAACAGGTTGAATACCACTGGCATAGGGTACAGTAGTGGCCAAAAGGTTTGAGAATAACACATATTACTTCCACAAAGTTTTCTGCTTCAGTGTCTTTTAGATATTTTTGTCAGATGTTACTATGGAATACTGAAGTAATAATTACAAGCATTTCAATAGTGTCAAGGCTTTTATTGCCAATCATATGAAGTTGATGCACAGAGTCAATATTTGCAGTGCTGACCCTTCTTTTTCAAGACCACTGCAATCCGCCCTGGCATGCTGGTCAATTAAACTTCTGGGCCACATCCTGACTGATGGCAGCCCATTCTTTTATAATTATCTTGGAGTTTGTCAGAATTTATGGGTTTTTGTTTGTTCACCCGCCTCTTGAGGATTGACCACAAGTTCTCAATGGGATTAGGGTCTGGGGGAGTTGATTGGCCATGGACCCAAATATCGATGTTTTGTTCCGGCCACTTATGGCAAGGTGCCCATCTATGCTTGGAAAAGGCATTGTTGTCACCAAACTGTTCCTGGATGGTTGGGAGAAGTTGCTCTCGAGGATGTGTTGGTACCATTCTTTTATTCATGGCTGTGTTCTAAGGCAAAATTGTGAGTGAGCCCACTCCCTTGGCTGAGAAGCAACCCCAACACGGAATGTTCTCAGGATGCTTTACTGTTGGCATGAGCACAGGACTGATGGTAGTGCTCACCTTGTCTTCTCCGGACAAGCTTTTTTCCTGGGGCCCTCCAAACAATCGTAAGAGGATTCATCAGAGAAAATGACTTTACCCCAGTCCTCAGCAGTCAATCCCTGTACCTTTTGCAGAAATATCAGTCCTGTCCCTGATGTTTTCCTGGAGAGAAGTGCTTCTTTGCTGCCTTCTTGACAACAGGCCATCCTCCAAAAGTCTTCGCCTCACTGTGCGTGCAGATGCACTTACACCTGCCTTCTGCCATTCCTGAGCTAGCTCTGTACTGGTTGTGCCCCGATTCCGCAGCTGAATCAACTTTAGGAGACGGTCCTGGCGCTTGCTGGACTTTCTTGGGCGCCCTGAAGCCTTCTTCACAACAATTGAACCGCTCTCCTTGAAGTTCTTGATGATCCGATAAATGGTTGATTTAGGTGCAATCTTACTGGCAGCAATATCCTTGCCTGTGAAGCCCTTTTTGTGCAAAGCAATGATGACGGCACGTGTTTCCTTGCAGGCAACCATGGTTGACAGAGGAAGAACAATGATTCCAAGCACCACCCTCCTTTTGAAGCTTCCAGTCTGTTTATCGAACTCAATCAGCGAGCCTTGTCCTCGTCAACACTCACACCTGTGTTAACTAGAGAATCACTGACATGATGTCAGCTGGTCCTTTTGTGGCAGGGCTGAAATGCAGTGGCCATGTTTTTTAGGGGATTCAGTTCATTTGCATGGCGAAGAGGGCCTTTGCAATTAATTGCAATTCATCTGATCACTCTTCATAACATTCTGGAGTATATGCAAATTGCCATCATACAAACTGAGGCAGCAGACTTTGTGAAAATTAATATTTGTGTCATTCTCAAAACTTTTGGCCACGACTGTACATAAATAAAAATACATATGAACCAAAATGCAAAGTTACCCATGAATATTTATGAAGGGTAACTTGCTTATTGATCCTGCATGCTGAAATAAATACAAATCCCCACCCCCCAGACATGAATAAAGTGGTATGTACCCAGGTTTTCCAGGCCTGTGTAGTTAATGAGTGTGTTGCTGACATCCACTTCCTCTATGGCGCTGTCCCGGCGGTTCATGAAATCCCAGTTGAACTTCCCTCTTCTGTCTGATCGGAACCACTCTGACTGTCTTGCAAACCTCGAGGGACAACAGACTAGTCATCACTAACAACAAGTGAGCGACACAGTGATCAGCAAATAGAAAAACAACAAAAAACATCCAAAAACACGACAAAAAAAGCACACTAATACTCACCAACAGGTCAAAAAGGGGGCATGAACAGGCAGTTATGGGCAGCCCAAAATGGCATAACAGTTACCTGAATCCTCCCTTGAGGCTAATGATGTAATAAGCAGCTGCAACGTTGTCCCCATAGTTCTGCTGGGTGTAACCATAGAAACTGTGAGGGGAAAGAGACAGGGGTTGGGCTGAGGGCAATGTTTATGGAGTTGGGACAGTCAGTTCCACTTCGCTCCCTACACATTCCCCTTAGCCTTACAGATCGTGCATTGAAGGGTAAGGCGCAAGGGGGAGGGATAGGGAACGATTTGGGACCGGAAGATAACACACATTAATCTTAGACCATGGCGTGCTGATAGAAATGCATGTAGCTAGAATAATCTGTGTGTTTTCCTGTTACACATACAAATTCTTCTGACGTAGACCTCGGTTCTTGAACCAGAAGTTCCAGCTGAGGAGATTCTCGATGTCATGGAAATGCTGGCTCAGGAAGAGGAGGAGCCTGGCTTGTAGTGAGGGCGGAGCCACAGGGATAGAGCTCGCGTAACGCGATGTGGCGACCAAGAGGGTCCCCTGACTACAGCTTCGCCGCATCAACTGACAGACAGATACAAAGGACATGGACAGTGAGAAAGAAGAGAGACAAATGCACAATGCAAAGAAGAGGGAATCTACTAGGCATGTTGATATGCTGTAACCATAAACCCAAGAGTGGTGAGAGGAGTGCTTTAGTTTGCACCTCCACTCTCATCCGTGTGTGATTTCGCATTATTTGGATTTGGACTTCATAGATCAGTTCCTGTTCCTGTTCCTGGAGGGCCTCACGTATGTGTAGAGTCTTGCACTCCAAAAATGTTTTGTTGTTGATTTGATTAGCTAGTTACTTTTCAGCTCTCAACGGCCCACCCTGCTCGAGTGTGGAGGACCAATCATATCACTCGATCCCCAAAAGTATATGATTAGACATCACATCTATTTTATTGATCATCTTGAAAAATGTGACAGGTAGGACCTTTCTAGACCACCACTAATTTGTCTGTGACACTATAAAACAACATTTGAGCAGGCAGAGGTGAGAAGACCATTTCACTGGGGTCATAGCTACGTGCTATGTGCGAGGAAAGTCTCACAAAAAGTCTCACAAAAAGTGCAACAGGTGATTTCACCAAATTATACGTTGTACAACCCTTGCCTTCAAGAAGCTATTGTAATTTGACACCAAGGTATGTTGTGATTTAGGCCTTTCCATAATAAATGAGGCCTGATACTCCATCATCACAGATATTGTTGTTGTTGAATCATTCTCTTTGGCAATAGCACTAGACATTCTGTGAATCTGTTAAGTCTCTGCCCTTTCCTCTCAATGTCTCCTACCTAGACCACAGCCAAAATAACTTGAAGAATGCCAGTAAGGTAAGCTATTATTAACCGTCTGAGAGAAGGTCAGTCCCTCTAGATTAATTTTAGGATATGGAAATTGGTGGATGGGTTAATCATTTGGTGGTGCAGGACTGTAGGTGGTGTGTTGAGTGAATGATTTTAGAAAGTATGACTGGGGAATACAGGCAACATGAAGAATTGAGAGTTGCAGTAACTGAAAGAGACTGATAGAATAGCCTAAGTAAGAATGTAAAAGGGAGGCAACATCTCCCCTGTCTCATTCCAATCCATTTATTCCACAATCCCATTCTCCCAATGGCTTCTCTCCATCTCCCATCATCCCCATTTCCACATACGTTGCCAGCATAGGAGAAAAACACGTCTGACAGATGAGGGGACGGCTCGATACATGGAAGAAACACTAACATCCCCTTCGTCTCTCCTCCTCTCTTCTCCCAGGGTCCACTGGGGCAGCTCCGGACCAACAGACGGCTCTCCCCTGTTGTCACTGGCAACTAGCAAATAGGATCAGCCTCGCTGGTGATTTACTCAGGTGTTGATTATAGAGGGAGAGAGATGGGAGGTGGAGGGATAGCGGTAACAGTTTACTATGGTGGGTGTACTTAAGGCATTCATAACACCTTTATGAAACCACGATCCCTTCATGAATGTTGTAGTATCATTCACAACAACCTTCATACTCAAAACCCCTTATGAATGTTGTTGAATAAAGAGTCGTGAAGGTTGTCATGAATGATACAACGACACCCATAAAGGTGTTATGACTGGTTTCATGAGTGTGTAATGTGTACCCACCCCTATAAAGTAAAATGTTAACTAGAAGACTGTTAGAAAAGCATCAAATTCATTGAGAGACAAGGCAGTGTCAGTTGCATGTGATCTGAAGCCCATCATGGAGGATAACGTGTGAAGGGATTTCTAATCAGTGAATTGATGAATAGATGGGTGGGTTGTTGGAATGGAACTACTGTAGCAGATGGCCCAGGAGGAGGTGGTATAGAGAGTATAGACTTCGGSGAGTAGCCTAGTGTCTGTGAATGTCTGGACATGTCTACAGACTATTGAGAGACGGTGCAAATTCAAATCTGGACCTTGAAACCAGTTTCACTGCTTTTTTCCCCCATTCTTCCCCTAATATGCGATTGATATAGAGCTGGGACACCAAGGTGTGTGCAATTCATTATCAGGTAGAACAGAAAACCATAAGTAGTCCTGACCTCATAGGTACGTGATACAGTACACACACACTCACACTCACACACACAAACAATACGTCTGGTTGTTTCTCAGTGTGTTGGATGTTATTGATGCTGTTATTGAATGTCATGCAATCTATGCGTAGTGGGTTCCGGAGTCAGGCGCAGGAAGCAGAGGGTAAAGAACAGTGTTTTATTCTGGCGCAGGGACAATGGTCACGCCAAAACACCAGGCGCAAATAACAAGACCGGCCCAAAACCAGGACCCAACCAGTCCGGAGGAAAAACAAAGGAAATCGCACAACCACAAACATGAACAGAGGAAAAATAAGCCCGCACAAAGAGCAGGCGGGCATACCGGCTTAAATAGCCCAACTAAAACCTAAACAAGAAACAGGTGTAACCAATAAGACAAAACCAACAGAAAAGGGAAAAAGGGATCGGTGGCAGCTAGTAGAACGGTGACGACGACCACCGAGCGCCGCCCGAACAGGAAGAGGAGCCACCTTCGGTGGGAGTCGTGACATTGAAGCTTCCCATCATTAGCTCTGACAAATTGAAAACCCTAGTCATTGGCGACTCCATTACCCACAGTATTAGACTTAAAACTAATCATCCAGAGATCATACACTGTTTACCAGGGGGCAGGGCTACCGACGTTAAGGCTAATCTGAAGATGGTGCTGGCTAAAGCTAAAACTGGCGAGTGTAGAGATTATAGAGATATTGTTATCCACGTCGGCACCAACGATGTTAGGATGAAAMAGTCAGAGGTCACCAAGCGCAACATAGCCTCAGCCTGTAAATCAGCTAGAAATATGTGTCGGCATTGAGTAATTGTCTCTGGCCCCSTCCCAGTTAGGGGGAGTGATGAGCTTTACAGCAGAGTCTCACAACTCAATCGCTGGTTGAAAACGGTTTTCTGCCCCTCCCAAAATATAGAATTTGTAGATAATTGGCCCTCTTTCTGGGACTCACCCACAAACAGGACCAAGCCTGGCCTGTTGAGGAGTGACTGACTCCATCCTAGCTGGAGGGGTGCTCTCATCTTATCTACCAACATAGACAGGGCTCTAACTCCTCTAGCTCCACAATGAAATAGGGTGCAGGCCAGGCAGCAGGCTGTTAGTCAGCCACTAGCACAATCAGTGTAGTCAGCTCAGCTATCCCCATTGAGACCGTGTCTGTGCCTCGACCTAGGTTGGGCAAAACTAAACATGGCAGTGTTCGCCTTAGCAATCTCACTRGAATAAAGACCTCCTCCATTCCTGCCATTATTGAAAGAGATCGTGATACCTCACATCTCAAAATAGGGCTACTTAATGTTAGATCCCTCACTTCAAAGTTAGTTATAGTCAATGAACTAATCACTGATCATAATCTTGATGTGATTGGCCTGACTGAAACATGGCTTAAGCCTGATGAATTTACTGTGTTAAATGAGGCCTCACCTCCTGGCTACACTAGTGACCATATCCCCCGCGCATCCCAGAAAGGCGGAGGTGTTGCTAACATTTACGATAGCAAATTTCAATTTACAAAAAAAACWAAACGTTTTCGTCATTTGAGCTTCTAGTCATGAAATCTATGCAGCCTACTCAATCACTTTTTATAGCTACTGTTTACAGGCTTCCTGGGTCATATACAGCGTTCCTCACTGAGTTCCCTGAATTCCTATCGGACCTTGTAGTCATAGCAGATAATATTCACATTTTGGGTGATTTTAATATTCACATGGAAAAGTCCACAGACCCACTCCAAAAGGCTTTCGGAGGCATCATCGACTCAGTGGGTTTTGTCCAACACAACATGTCTCTGGACCTACTCACTGTCACAGTCATACTCTGGACCTAGTTTTGTCCCATGGAATAAATGTTGTGGATTTTAAAGTTTTTCCCCATAATCCTATTGGACCACCATTTTATTACGTTTGTAATCGCAACAAATAATCTGCTCAGACCACAACCAAGGAGCATCAAAAGTCGTGCTATAAATTCTCAGACAACCCAAAGATTCCTTGATGCCCTTCCAGACTCCCTCTGCCTACCCAAGGACGTCAGAGGACAAAAATCAGTTAACCGCCTAACTGAGGAACTCAATTTAACCTTGCGCAATACCCTAGATGCAGTTGCACCGCCAAAAACTAAAAACATTTGTCATAAGAAACTAGCTCCCTGGTATACAGAAAATACCCAAGCTCTGAAGCAAGCTTCCAGAAAATTGGAACGGAAATGGTGCCACACCAAACTGGAAGTCTTCCGACTAGCTTGGAAAGACAGTACCGTGCAGTATCGAAGAGCCCTCACTGCTGCTCGATCATCCTATTTTTCCAACTTAATTGAGGAAAATAAGAACAATCCAAAATTTATTTTTGATACTGTCGCAAAGCTAACTAAAAAGCAGCATTCCCCAAGGGAGGATGGCTTTCACTTCAGCAGTAATACATTCATGAACTTCTTTGAGGAAAAGATCATGATCATTAGAAAGCAAATTACGGACTCCTCTTTAAATCTGCGTATTCCTCCAAAGCTCAGTTGTCCTGAGTCTGCACAACTCGGCCAGGACCTAGGATCAAGAGAGACACTCAAGTGTTTTAGTACTATATCTCTTGACACAATGATGAAAATAATCATGGCCTCTAAACCTTCAAGCTGCATACTGGACCCTATTCCAACTAAACTAATGAAAGAGCTGCTTCCTGTGCTTGGCCCTCCTATGTTGAACATAATAAACGGCTCTCTATCCACCGGATGTGTACCAAACTCACTAAAAGTGGCAGTAATAAAGCCTCTCTTGAAAAAGCCAAACCTTGACCCAGAAAATATAAAAAACTATCGGCCTATATCGAATCTTCCATTCCTCTCAAAAAAAATTGAAAAGGCTGTTGCACAGCAACTCACTGCCTTCCTGAAGACAAACAATGTATACGAAATGCTTCAGTCTGGTTTTAGACCCCATCATAGCACTGAGACTGCACTTGTGAAGGTGGTAAATGACCTTTTAATGGCGTCAGACCGAGGCTCTGCATCTGTCCTCGTGCTCCTAGACCTTAGTGCTGTTTTTGATACCATCGATCACCACATTCTTTTGGAGAGATTGGAAACCCAAATTGGTCTACACGGACAAGTTATGGCCTGGTTTAGATCTTATCTGTCGGAAAGATATCAGTTTGTCTCTGTGAATGGTTTGTCCTCTGACAAATCAACTGTACATTTCGGTGTTCCTCAAGGTTCCGTTTTAGGACCACTATTGTTTTCACTATATATTTTACCTCTTGRGGATGTCATTCGAAAACATAATGTTAACTTTCACTGCTATGCGGATGACACACAGCTGTACATTTCAATGAGACATGGTGAAGCCCCAAAATTGCCCTCCCTAGAAGCCTGTGTTTCAGACATAAGGAAGTGGATGGCTGCAAACTTTCTACTTTTAAACTAAGACAAAACAGAGATGCTTGTTCTAGGTCCCAAGAAACAAAGAGATCTTCTGTTGAATCKGACAATTAATCTTGATGGTTGTACAGTCGTCTCAAATAAAACTAGTACCTCGGCGTTACTCTGGACCCTGATCCCTCTTTTGACGAACATATCAAGATTGTTTCAAGGACAGCTTTTTTCCATCTACGTAACATTGCAAAAATCTGAAACTTTCTGTCCAAAAATGATGCAGAAAAATTAATCCATGCTTTTGTTACTTCTAGGTTAGACTACTGCAATGCTCTACTTTCCGGCTACCCGGATAAAGCACTAAATAAACTTAAATTAGTGATAAACACGGCTGCTAGAATCTTGACTAGAACCAAAGAATTTGATCATATTATTCCAGTGCTAGCCTTTCTACACTGGCTTCCTGTTAAGGCTAGGGCTGATTTCAAGGTTTTACTGCTAACCTAGCATTACATGGGCTTGCTCCTAACCATCTTTCAGATTTGGTCCTGCCGTACATACCTACACGTACGCTACGGTCACAAGACGCAGGCCTCCTTACTGTCCCTAGAATTTCTAAGCAAACAGCTGGAGGCAGGGCTTTCTCCTATGGAGCTCCATTTTCATGGAATGGTCTGCCTACCCATGTGAGAGACGCAGACTCGGTCTCGACCTTTAAGTCTCTATTGAAGACTCATCTCTTCAGTAGGTCCTATGATTGAGTCTATTCTGGCCCAGGAGTGTGAAGGTGAACGGAAAGGCACTGGAGCAACGAACCGCCCTTGCTGTCTCTGCCTGGCCGGTTCCCCTCTCTCCACTGGGATTCTCTGCCTCTAACCCTATTACAGGGGCTGAGTCACTTTGAGTGGGGCTTGAGTCACTGAAGTGATCTCTTGTCCGGGTTGGCGCCCCCCCGAGTTTTCCGTGCCGTGGGGGAGATCTTCGTGGGCTATACTCGGCCTTGTCTCAGGAAGTAAGTTGGTGGTTGAAGAATATCCTCTAAGTGGATGGGGATGTGCTTTGGCAAAGTGGGGTTATAATCCTGCTGTTAGGCCCTGTCCGGGGTGACCGTCCCTAGGTGGGGTGCGTCACGTGAGTGGCTTGAGTCACTGGACGTACTTCTTGTCCAAGTTGGCGCCCCCCCCTGAGTTTTTCGTGCCGTGGGGGAGATCTTCGTGGGCTATATACGGCTTGTCTCAGGATATGAAGGTTGGGTGTTGAAGATGATCCCTCAGTGTAATGGGGGTGTGCTTTGGCAAAGTGGGTTATTCCTGCTGTTAGATCAGTCGGGCCGGGGCCAGCTACACAAAGTGGTCTCCCCGACCCTCCTGTCTCAGCCTTCCAGTATTTATTGCTGGCAATAAGTTTTGTGTGTCGGGTGGGAGGGCTGGGGTCAGTTCCTGTAAT
>NC_036862.1:13414886-13416370 GCF_002910315.2 Salvelinus sp. IW2-2015 | reverse complement strand
ATCCAGTTGGAACCCCCTCTGATCCAGTTGGAACCCCCTCTTATCCAGTTGGAACCCCCTTTGATCTAGTTGGAACCCCCTCTGATCCAATTGGTTTTGTTGTCTATAGCAGAGTTGGGATTTATTTCGTTTTCAATTCAGTCAATTCAAAGAGTGAATTGAAATTCAATTAAAGACGTGAAAATTGGCCATAGTTTTCACTCACACGCACACTCACACGCGCAGACACGCATGCACACACGCACACAAACCTAGTCCTACCATTGCCTTCTGCAATTAAGTGTGTCAATTCCATTCAAATAAGATGTGGCTGTATCTCATATGGAGCGCTCAGTCCCCAGGTTCTGTGTAATGGCGGCATTACCTCGGCTTGGTGTCTCGCTGAACCACGCTACTATAGCGATTAGAGCTGACAGCTGTAATTACCACAGTGAGGCATGCTAATGACTGCAAGATGCTGAGCCAGTCTACTGTTTAACTCAATTAAATGACTTCATTATCTCCACAGCTGTCTGCCGCTCAAAATGGCCTAGCTGTGTTGACGAAAATCACAAAATACTGTAGAATCCACTAGATTTGAAGTCTCCATAAGAACACTTCATGATTTCATTTGTGAAAGGGAATGAAACTGCAGATCCGCACGCACACACACTACTTAAACATCCACCATCTGAATTCTTCTGATGTGCGGCCCTGAGAGCTGAGTGTGTGTGGCTGAGTAACTTTGAACTGTAATGAGAGAAAGGTTAGAGTTGCAGCGGCACTAACTCGTTAGATACAAGTTCCTCAAGCCCATAACTCCTCTCTGATCATCCAGGCCGTCTCTGAGAGAGATGTCAGGGATTCCCTGAGGTACCTCTGTTTGAACGTAGCGTTACATCGCATGGCGCAGGATGAATAATGCATTGGGGATAAAAGGCTACATGGTGCTGTGATATAGATATAGGTTGTTGTGTGATGCTACGGTTTATGGGTCTGCACATTTAAGCATCCGTCATGCCCATTGTGTGTGTAAAAGGTTAAATGACTTCTGACACTGATAAAGCTTTGTTCCAGTTGATACTAAGGGGATCAGAGTCTAAGTGGTTTGAGGTGGTTTGGTGGGTGTGGTTACATGCTTTCAGTTCAGTTTATTTGACTTTGCTAAAACGAAGAAACATAGCTTTTAATTGATTAATTTGCACAAAGTTATTCTTTACATTACTGCTATTCCCTTGCTTTTCCTCGCTTATTCCCTTGCTTTCCCTCTCTTATTCCCTTGCTTTCTCTCTCTCATTCCCTTTCTTTCTCTCTCTTATTCCCTTGCTTTCTCTCTCTTATTCCCTTGCTTTCTCTCTCTTATTCCCTTGCTTTCTCTCTCTCATTCCCTTGCTTTCCCTCTCTTATTCCCTTTCATTCTCTCTCTCATTCCCTTTCATTCTCTCTCTACGGCACGCACACACACACACCACAACCACACTACACAACAACCAACACCACACACA
>NC_036862.1:13406201-13413798 GCF_002910315.2 Salvelinus sp. IW2-2015 | reverse complement strand
ACACACACACACACACACACACACACACACACACACACACATACACACACACCCACTCCCAAAGTGTATATAGCCAAGTTATCGTTACTCACTGTGTATTTATTATTACTTTTACTAATATGTGTTTTACTTTTCTATTATTGCTGTATTGTCTTTCTCTCTTCAATGTTGGGAAGGGCCTGTAACTAAGCATTTCCCTGTTAGTCTACACCTGTTGTTTACCAAGCATGTGACAAATAACATTTGATTTGATACACATATTTAGGAAGCATTACAAATGACATTGGCTAATAAATACTTTATGACATATTCATATTCTATCAGAGTATGCAAGGAGTCAACATCAATCATATATGCTGTCTTCTCCGACCCGGTAACAAATCACAATAACAAGTGCCTTAGCTATACTTATTGAAAAATATTCCTAATTGTACATCCCTCGTGCCATTTCCAATATCACCATCTCTACTAGGCCTATATATCACAATATGTCATTGACCTGTTATGTGAGAGTAAGTGTCATACTATGGATTATGGATTTGTTGTATAAGCATCCAGTCTGAACTCTCATTCCCCCGTCCCTTGTTATTGGGCAGCCCTGTGCTCTCTCAGGTGATAAGCTGATTAATGACCGTCTAATTACAGTAAGGTAGCGGAAAGGCCAGGCGATTAGCCACAGCCTCGTTAGGTCATCATGACATCCTGCTACTGTCATCCACCCAGATATTACTGTCAATGCAGTCACAGGATGCATCCCAACTGACACCCTGTTCCCATGTAGCGTAGTGCACTATAAAGGCAATAGGGTGCCACTTGGGATGCAGACACACAGTAACAGGAAGACAGGAAGATAGTCAGTGCCCCTGGCTGCAGACTGGCTGGCCTTTCTGAGGGGCCATGGTGGTGAGGGGACAGACTGACAGATCACCCGTCACTCACTCTCTTATCCATAGTTATGAAAGTCAACCTAGACCTCTGGTGCTCCCTGCCTTTCTCCACTCTGTCTCTGTTTTCTCTTCTCTTCTTCACTCTTCTTATTTTATCTCTCTCCATCTTATTGTCTCCCCTCCCTCCTCGACTACTCATTAATTCACTCTGACACACTCCATAATGTCTTCCCTCCTTCCCCCCGTCCTCCCATCTCTCTCTGTCCTCCCTCCTTCCCTCCTTCCTCCCGTCCTCCCATCTCTCTCTGTCCTCCCTCCTTCCCTCCTTCCCCCCATCCTCCCATCTCTCTCTGTCCTCCTCTCCTCCATATCTGCTGTCAGGGGTGTACTCTGTCATGTTGAAGGGTCTTGGTTGAAATGTAATTAGCTTTACACATATTTCCTAGCAATTCCTAATTAGAGTGGTAGGTTGATGTCATTAAAACACCAGGGATTGGACTAGGGAGTAGCCTAGTAGCCAGCTCCTCCTCCTCCACTGAGATATGGGTCCCCCAGTCACAGAGCAGGACGTGAATAGACTGGAAATAGACTGGGGTTAGGATCATTATCTTTCTATTAGAGAGGAAAACAAAGACAATCTATTTTGATTTTCCATAATGGGGCTAGTATCGAACCGGGAAAGACAAGAACACATAAAACCAGAAAATTGTCTGAGGGCCATCTTTGAGTACATCAGGAAGCACATCCGTGTTTTACGTAAGCACTGCCCTCCGATGCTCTGTTTCTGATGTAACGGACCTTCCTGTTGATTTTCTAATGATGTTATCTGAAGCAGCTCTCGGCCAAAACCACTTTAAGCTTGCCTTGCTACAGTTTCACTATTTCTCTCATGTCCTCAGAAACAGCCACTGTATTAAGCCTTGTGCGTTTTGGTGTGTGTGCTTGCGTGTGCATGTGT
Source organism: Salvelinus sp. IW2-2015 (assembly GCF_002910315.2). Taxonomy (NCBI): domain Eukaryota; kingdom Metazoa; phylum Chordata; class Actinopteri; order Salmoniformes; family Salmonidae; genus Salvelinus; species Salvelinus sp. IW2-2015. Next base: position 13,411,953 of record NC_036862.1, on the reverse strand, counting down.
GTGTGCGTGTGAGAGATAGATACTGTTATTGAAATTGACTGCACATTCAAGGACAATGTAGAAAGCGAACATATGCTTAATCCATTTAATATCCCTGTTGAAAAATGAAAACACTCTTATGAAATCCTCACAGAGTTTTACGTTAACCTAACAAAGCCAGTAGACAGACAATATATTAAGTAAAGATTATGGTAATGAATATTATCATTGCATATTCAGCAATAGAAAATGGAAAAAGCTATTTTAAGGTGAAAATGGCAGAATGTTTTGCTTCGCATGAGTAGTCTTAGAGGTAGGTGCATTAACAAATCATGTCCAGCATATGCAGCACTTGGAATTATGTTGAGTAATACATCGAATTGGAGCTGACAGTTCAACTATACAAAAAATAGGGATTTGTTTAATAATTTCTGAGTGGAGGAAATTACTCTATGTTACTGGTAATGCATAGATGCAGATATAGTAGCTACATTGCAAATGATGACATGGAATGATACAAAATCTATGGAAAATGTAACTGCACTCATTATGTTCAATCATGGAGCGCTATATCAGGACTGCTTGAGTAGTCTGTGGACGCTATTAATCTACAGTATGATTTTGGTGAATATTGTATCTCTCTTGTGAGCTGTTATGTAAACTTGTAAATCCACAATATTAAATTTGTTGCGTAAACTTTATGGTTGAGGCTTATTTTCAATGGAAGACAACTGAACCTCTCCAGTGGCTAAGGATGATCAACGTCAAGACCAAAGATCCAATCAGAAACCGCTGACTATCCGTTTTCACTGATCAATATTTCCATGTGTATTACTACCCGCCAGTGTTACACACAACAAGAAGACAGGACCATCACTCATCAAACACTCTCTGATCTTTTGTCTAACAAGGACTATCACCACGGTCTGCCATAGTATTCCCTATGGCCCTAAAGACTTAGAAAGCTAGCAAAAGTGGTTCCCTAACTGAGGGGCCAGCCTTAAAAGCAGAGGATCTGAGCTGACTGAGAATTACATAAGGACTGTACAGCTCTCAGAGTTCTTATGACAGAGAGAGTCCAGTGTTCTTTTGGGAGATAATATAGGCCTATATTGTCTCGCCCTGTTCCTCTGGTTATGTAAGGACGGTCTTGTTTACAATGGGTTAGGTCGGTTTTAGGGTCACATCAGAGGAATACAAGATATTAGGACAACATGGAACCATGGAACCTGATATATGTAATCATAACTTCATGTTAAGTTATGGACAATCTTTTTAGTAATGTGACTAATAGTAAGATGCTGTGTGTATAGGCATTTTTCTACCCTTGTGTTAACTTCTAGATGTGTAGCCTATAGTATCCCAGCCAAGCTCTAAATGGTCCGTCCCCGGCATTCACTGCTTGTCAGCCTGACGTATCTCTGCCATGTCGACAGGCAGGGTGGCGTGCAGCGCTGAGTAGAGGACCAGACATCGCCCGTGTCGTGCCACGGCAGCCTTGCCAATCCATCAGCGTGTGTGAAAGTGTGCGAGGCCGCCAAGGAAGGCTAGTGTTTCATTGGTGTGTGCAGCTAAGATCTGCTGCTTCCTGTTAGGACACACTTCACTTCCTGTCAGCCACCCCACAGCGACTGCCTCTGTCTCTCTGTCTAAACCGCTCGCTTGCAATTTCTTTGTCTCTCTCTCTATGTTTCTCTCTCTATGTTTCTCTCTCTCTCTCTCTCTCTCTCTCTCTCTCTCTCTCTGCTGCTCTCTCTCTCTCTCTCTTCTTCTCTCTCTCTGCTCTCTCTCTCTCTCTCTCTCTCCTCTTTGTCATGGCTTAATGGGACCAATGCTTCATCGCTTTTCTACCTTGATCCTTTTCATTTCTTCTTGGTCATCACCTTCAATGAAGTTGCCACTTATCGCTTTTCATTCTCCCCACCTCTCTCGCTCTCTCTCTCTCTCTCTCGTCTGAATGCCCTCTATGTGGTCCTGTAGTAGTTGGCCCCTCCCCTTCTCCCTCCTCCTCCCCTCTGTCTTGTGGCCCACCTGTGCCCTGCCGTCCTTCAGCTGCTCCCCCTGAAGACAAGGCAGAAGCACCCAGGCAGAACATTCCAGCCTGTTCCCAGCTCTTGCTGCCCTCTAACCCTCTTCCTTTTACCTTCTCCGTCCTCCTCCCTCCTTCCTTCCTGAGTTTTCCTCTAGCCTCTACTTCATCCTGTAAACTCCTTTCTTCTCTCCTCTAACCCTTCCCTTCGTCATCTGCTCACCCTGTTAACTTCTTCCCCCATGTACACTCTCCTATTCCTTTTAACCTCTCTCTCTCCTTGTTCCTTTAAACCCTCTCTCGTCCTGCTTCTTTAACCCTCTTCTCTCTCCTGTTCTTTAACCCTCTCTCCTCCTGTTCCTCTTTAACCCTCTTCTCCTCCTGTTCCTTTAACCCTCTCTCCCCTGTTCTTTAACCCTTCTCTCCTCCTGTTCCGTTTAACCCTCTCTCCTCCTGATTCCTTTAACCCTCTCATCCTCTCCTTCTATTCCTTTAACCCTCTCATCCTCTCCTCTGTTCCTTTAACCCTCTCATCCTCTCCTTCTGTTCCTTTAACCCTTCTATCCTCTCTTCCTATCCTTGTAACCCTCTCATCCTCTCCTCCTGTTCCTTTAACCCTTTCATCCTCTCCTCCTATTCTTTAACCACGTCTCATCTTCTCCTGTCCTATTCCTTTAACCCTTTCATCCTCTCCCTCCTATTCCTTTAACACTCTCATCCTCATCCTCCTATTCCTTTAACCCTCTCTCCTCTCCTCCTGTTCCTTTAACCCTCTCATCCTCTCCGTTCCAGTTCCTTTAACCCTGCTTATCCTCTCGTCCTATTCCTTTAACCCTCTCATCCTCTCCTCCTGTTCCTTTAACCCTTCTCATCCCGCTCCTCCTTCCTTTAACACTCTATCTTCTCCTCCTATTCCTTTAACCTTTCATCCTTCCCTCCTATTCCTTTAACACTCTCGATCTCTCCTCCTATTCCTTTACACGCTCATCCTCTTGCCTCCTATTCCTTTAAACCCTTTCATCCTCTCCCTATTCCTTTAACACTCTCATCCTCTCCTCTTATTCCTTTAACCCTCTCATTCCTCTCCTCCTGTTCCTTGTAACCCTCTCCATCCTCCTCCTATTCCTTTAACACTCTCATCTTCTCCTTCCTATTCCTGTTACCCTCTCATCCTCTTCCTCTGTTCCTTTAACCCTCTTCATCCTCTCCTCCTATTCCTTTAACACTCTCATCTTCTCCTCCGTATTCCTTTTAACCCTTTCATCTCTCCTCCTATTCCTTGTTAACACTCTCATCCTCTCCTCCTATTCCTTTAACACTCTCATCCTCTCCTCCTATTCCTTTAACCCTCTCATCCTCTCCTCCTATTCCTTTAACACTCTCATCTTCTCCTCCTATTCCTTTAACCCTCTCATCCTCTCCTCCTATTCCTTTAACACTCTCATCCTCTCCTCCTATTCCTTTAACCCTCTCTCCTCCGCTAACCGTCTTACCCCCAACCCCCTCTCCTCCTCCTCCCTTTCTCCTCAGCACCAAGAAACCTGCTTGTTTTCATCAGGGTACATGTAACATTGATGGTTATGGTTTTTGCTTGTCTTAGTYMTATGCTCACATTTTATCATCCWTATTAGATGCTGCCCTGCAATGTATTGCATATTATGTCTTTTTTTTTATAATAGATGTTTAGAGTAGATCTGCAATTTAAACCTAAATCGGCATAGTACTGGGATACCTCTATTATGTGGCCTGGGTTATGTAAGAATAAGGGAGATTTAATGATTTGCCAGTTGGTGAATGTATTGATTGTTTTTACGAAGATGATTTTGATAATAGCAATGATGATGTGAATGATCACATTTGTGATGAACGACACAAGACGATGGCGAGGATGATAATGATAATGATAATGATGATGAAGATGACGGAGACGTTTATGATGATACTAGTCTTGATGGCAGTGATGATGATGATTATGATAATGATGAAGATGACGAGATTGATGTTGATGTTTATGATGATACTAGTCTTGGTGACAATGATGATGAAGACGAAGGCCATATTGCTGATGGTGATGACGCTGGCCACCACAGTGGTCAGGAAGAGATGCTGTCCCCCCGGCCATCTGTGTACAGATTAATCCTTGCTGGGTTTAGAGATATTACTGCCAGGCTTATTGCCGTGGCAACCAGCCCTCAATCCCAATTCAGCACAGCGAATTGGGATATCAGAGACACACACATACACACACATACACACYGCACACACTTTCTCTGTTGACAGTGCTGCTGTTTAGTGCAACAGAAATTAAAGAGGAATGATCACAAACGCACACGCACGCTCACACCAAGGTTATGATAGTTTTGTGTTTTAATATTATTTTTTTTCGATTCGTTTTTTCTATTTTTTATTTAAGTTCTCCAGAGCCAGCTGCTATCGCACTGGTGCCAATGCGAGAGCCATAGGATTCTACCGAATATTACAGATTGCCCACACACATAGTAACTGTAGTAGATTTTCGGGGGATTTTATGAAAAGCTGAATGAGTTCTGAGCATTCTGAGCCCAAATTGACATTCTTTCCAATAAGTAGATTAGTAGAAAAACAACTTTGTTTTAGTTGTCAAAGTGGCTGAAGCAGTCGCCTCTGCCTGCTGGTCGCTAGGCTACCCGAGAAAGCACGCTCACAGGAGAAGGGTAACGCTCACTTACACAGACCTGAACCGTGACCCTTTTTTTCAATGGGAATCTGCCTTTTTGCTTCATCTTAATTCCTCCATAATATCTGGTCCTAACTAGTAATAGTGATGCACAAACTAGGTCTATTTGAAACATCGCCATCTCCTGGCAACATTTACCCACCAGATTCAGTAGCTTGAAAACCTGCAAAAAGCTTGAAAACCACATTGAAAACCTACATTGAAAACCTACATTGAAAACCTACATTGAAAACCTACATTGAAAACCTACATTGAAAGTTTAGGGAAAAAGACTTAAACAGAACATAGTATGCTTTTCATTTTAGTTCGTTTTGGAATCAAAGATAATAGTTTCAGTATAGTTTTATTTTTTCCAAACGTGTTTGTTAATTATTTAAATGAATTTAGTTTACTAAATAGTTTTTTCATAAAGCACGCTCACAGGAGAAGGGTAACGCTCACTTACACAGACCTGAACCGTGACCCTTTTTTTTCAATGGGAATCTGCCTTTTTGCTTCATCTTAATTCCTCCATAATATTCTGGTCCTACTAGTAATAGTGTGGCACAAACTAGGTCATTTGAAACATCGCCATCTCCTGGCAACATTTACCACCAGATTCAGTAGCTTTGAAACCTGCAAAGCTTGAAAACCACATTGAACCCTACATTGAAAACTACATTGAAAACCTACATTGAAAACCTACATTGACAAACCTACATTGAAAGTTTAGGGAAAAAGACTTAAACAGAACATAGTAATGCTTTCATTTTAGTTCGTTTTGGGAATCAAAGATACATAGTTTCAGTATAGTTTTATTTTTTCCAAACGTGTTTGTTAATTATTTAAATGAATTTAGTTTACTAAATAGTTTTTTCATTGATTATTTTATTGTTTAGTTTCAGTTTTAGTTTACTGTAAGAACCTTTGCACACACACACACGCACGCACGCACGCACACACGCACAGCACGCACGCACGCACGCACGCACGCACACACACACACAACACACAACACACACACACCACACACACACACACACAGTTTT
>NC_036862.1:13387416-13406176 GCF_002910315.2 Salvelinus sp. IW2-2015 | reverse complement strand
TATCACAGTTTTATCACTTCAGCAGCAGCACATTTTGATGTGTCATATTATAACATACTGCTTTTGTTTTTCGATTCCATTCACGTGGACAATCTGACATTTTGGTTTCCCATCTCTCTCTCGGTCTCTGTCTCTCATGCACACAAACACATGCAGAAAATGGTTTGATATTTTGACACCTACATCCCTCCAGAGAGGGCTGCACACTGTCAATCACCACAAGGTCAAGCTCAGCATGTGTAACATTCAAGGTTTTATTCAGTATTTACATACAGTACAGTACAAGTCAGACACAATGGTCAAGAAACCTTCAAATAAGCTCAGTTGGATATAAAATAAAATCTGCAGTCAAAACAACAGATTTTCCGTTAAAAATCACAAACAAGTGTTTTTTTCTTTCTTAGCATTTTTGTTATGTCCACTTCGGTGTTGGAGACATACAGAGCTATGATGAAACAATCACATGTTCTTCTACAGCTAATACATTTCCCTTTCTGCTCCTTAAGAAAACATATACCTGACGTTCAGTCATTTTAGTACCCTGTGGTTGCAACCGAGCCAAATATAGACATTACCTCGTCCTCAACCCACTCTCGTACCCGAACACGTTCTTGATATTATTTCTCATGACGTTACCGTAGCAACCACTCCTATTAGGTAGCTTMATTTCATTTGACAGTGCAGTGGTGGTGTGGATCAAGAATCATAAGCTTTATGTAAATTGTTTACTCTAATTTGTATGCTACTTTATGACTCAAAGGGGCCACTGTGTCAGGTGAGGGGACAGGTAGTCGTTTTCCCCACACTAAAGCTTCTCTTCTGAAAAACCTCACGGCCTTAGCCCCGTCCTCACTAGATCAAGCAGCACTCAATTTAATGAAATTGCCTAGTTACTATTGATATCATGAGAGATTAAAGGGTTTGAAATTGCCCCCATAAACKAAATATTCCTAATCCAGCTCGGTGTGGCTGTTTGTGTCGACTACATCAGCACGTCAAAGCCTCAGACTCAGTGGGTGTCATGTCCTTCACATGACAAGACAGAGCTGGCTTCATCATGGCTCAGACTCTCAGAGTGGAGAGTGGGATACTAAAGGCATGTAACAAGTATCATCAATACCAATTCTCATGTTCAAATTCTTATGACACGTTCTACTAATCCCTTGAACGATGCAAGTCTGTCTTGCATGAAGTAGTGATTTCCTTGCTTATTGTGGCCAATGAGAATACAGATCTAGCAGGCTAGGGTCCATTTTAAAAGCATGTTTTGACACAATAGACAATGTTGGGTATTTTTGCCAGCCTTTAGCTGATAATGTAGTTGATCATCATTGTCCTCCACAAAGAAAATTGGGGAGGGGACTGTGGATCTATACCCGTCCGTTAGTACGTTCGTCACATGCGATATCTCAGACAGCACTGGCCTAATTTTGACGGAACTTGGGTGAATGATGCATCTTGCAATAGAGATCCGCCATTTACAAAATGACACTGTTTGGCCAGACTGTGGCGTTATAACAAGTTATTGAAAATGCTAACTTTAAAAGGTCACACCCCTCACTCYATTTGACCAAAAGTCATGTAATTCTGTACATACAGTAGGTCCCTCTCCTCACAAGAAACAAATAAGGTCTGCTATGATGGATTTTCCGCCATTTACAATATTGTGAAAAAGACTTACAACTCTACTCCTCTGGCATCGAATTACCAATCTGCATGAAACTTGATATGTGGCATCTATGGACAAAGATCTCTCAACGCAATATTTTCCAGACTAGTACCTAAAACAACATGGCCGCTCTTGACCAATAAACATTCACGTGGGCGTGGTCTGGCACATAAATGCATATAAATCAGTCACAGATATTCGTATTGTAACAAAATCTGGTAAACATGTTGCAAACACTGTCACAACTCATCATACAGTGCCTTAGGAAAGTATTCAGACCCCTTGACTTTTTCCACATTTTGTTACRTTACAGCCTTATTCTAAAATGTATTAAATCGTTTTTTCCCTCATTAATCTATACACAATACCCCGTAATGACAAAGCAAAAACGATCACATTTACATAAGTATTCAGACCGTTTAATCAGTACTTTGTTGAGGCACCTTTGGCAGCGATTACAGCATCAAGTGTTCTTGGGTATGACGCTACAGGCTTGGCACACCTGTATTTGGGGAGTTTCTTCCATTCTTCTCTGCAGATCGTCTTGGATTGGGAGCGTTGCTGCACAGCTATTTTCAGGTCTCTCCAGAGATGTTCGATCGGGTTCAAGTCCTGGCTCTGGCTGGGCCACTCAAGGACATTCAGAGACTTGTCCCGAAGCCACTCCTGCGTTGTCTTGGCTGTGTGCTTAGGGCCATTGTCCTGTTGGAAGATGAACCTTCGCCCCAGTCTGAGGTCCTGAGCGCTCTGGAGCAGGTTTTCATCAAGGATCTCTCTGTACTTTGCTCTGTTCATCTTTCCCTCAATCCTGACTAGTCTCTCAGTCCCTGCCGCTGAGAAACATCCCCACAGCATCATGCTGCCACCACCATGCTTCACCGTATGGATGGTGCAAGTTTTCCTCCAGACGTGACGCTCAGCATTCAGGCCAAAGAGTTAAATCTTGGTTTCATCAGACCCGAGAATCTTGATTCTCATAGTCTGAGAGTTCTTTAGTTGCCTTTTGGCAAACTCCAAGCGGGCTGTGATGTGCCTTTTACTGAGGAGTGGCTTCCGTTTGGCCACTCTACCATAAAGGCTTGATTGGTGGAGTGCTGCAGAGATGGTTGTCCTTCTCGAAGGTTCTCCCATCTCCACAGAGGAACTCTAGAGCTCTGTCAGAGTGACCATTGGGTTCTTGGTTACCTCCCTGACCAACGCCCTTCTCTCCCAATTTCTCAGTTTGGCTGGGGCGGCCAGCTCTAGGAAGAGTCTTGGTGGTTCCAAACATCTTCCATTTAAGAATAATGGAGGCCACTGTGTTCTTGGAGACCTTCAATGCCTGTCTCTTATACACATCTAGATGTGTATAAGAGACAGGTCGACTACATCTCCACACCCCCCCCATGCCACTGGTTTGATGCAGCCCTACATGTGAGGTTAGGACAGGTGGCGCTGGTGGTAGTAGTGCGCTAGAGTGACAGTACAGCAGGCTGTCTCTTATACACATCTAGATGTGTATAAGAGACAGGACGGGTCCCTTTGTCTCAAGAGTCGGTGGTGCCAGACCTGATGACGTAAACCTGGGTCTGTTACCTCTCCACACCCCCTATGCCACTGGTTTGATGCAGCCCTACATGTGAGGTTAGGACAGGTGGCACTGGTGGTAGTAGTGTGCTAGAGTGACGGTATAGCAGGTATTTAAAAGTGTCACAACCTCTAAGGTTTGCTCTCTGCCACCACAGATGGTGTCCGTTCCTGCCAATTGGAAGAGTGCGTGAGCTGTCTGTAGGTCCTTGCTTCCATCTCCTCGGAAATATTTATCTGAACTTGTAAATGACCTTCCTTGTCACTGATTCAATGCAACCCATGATGAGGGTTGATAGCACCAACGTTTTAGGCAAGAGGGCTGGTTTAGGCTTGGATACAAGGACGTGGCCACAGAAGTAGGGTTATGGGTCTGTTTTGCCGTAACTCTGCAGATTAAAGGGATKTTCTTGCCATCAAACTAGTCTTGAGAATGTGTATGTAGTAATACATTAACTTTCTCATGTGTGTACTGATTGACAATACTTGATGTGCCTTATTATCTATATGATGTTTCCTGATGGGTTTTCTGTGTAAGAAAGGATGCAGATGTTGTCTGACAGCGTTTAGAAAAGTTTTGTTGTATTAATTGTAGAAATATGAATAAAAAGCCTAGTTTTAAAAGATTGTTAATCATTTAGAAGTGCATAATTCCTGAGACTGTTTGTATGTTGTGCAGTAGCCCTCAATGTGTTGACCTGAAGCAGAGGGCTACACAGTCCCCATAATGTTACTGTTGTCTTAGGGCTTCACTGYTCCTTTCATCAGACTTAATTCATTCAGTCGTAATTCATTTGCATTACTCTGGAATGTTTTTTCCTTTATTTTGTCAATGTACTGTTGTATTTACCCTGAAAAGTGTGGCTTACAGTACACACAAGTACAATTCAGAGTATCCACATCTTAAGTGTTGTTGTTGAAAAAAAATCTTAATCTTTTTATAGCAGGTAAAGTACCTCAAAATGCTGGTAAAAAAACAGCAGGGCTGAATCCTACCCTATTCCATTTAGAAATGACCTATTGGGTTGGTACTGACTTGTAAAAGAGTTGGAAATTAGAGATTCTTGACATCAAGACTTAATTACACGTTTTATCTCCGAAGCTTGGACGACAACTAAAAAAACTCTTCTTTCTTTTAAAGATTGAGTTTTCAAAAACAGGTAGAAACATGCTTATTTTAGCCATTGTGCATGCCTTAAAAAAGAATACATTTTAAACCCCATGTAATTTGTATATCACTTTGGCAAGGGATACAATACATGTGATCACATTTCAACACACCCCCCCCAGTTTGTACATTTAAAATGTTTTGTTCTTTACATAGGAAAAAAACTGCTTTTTCGATAGGTCTTTCAATTACATCACTGTACAAAAAAGAGAAAAAGACAACAAAATGAATCCACAAGCCAGAAAAAAGGAAACAAATTAAGAAAAGAAAATTGCATAATTTTCACATATAGACTGGAGAGAGCATTGGACCACTAGAACCCTGTGAAGTGTTCACTTTGGGAAGTGTCCTTATCCCAACCCTGTTATATAACCCTCAATGAGACCAGACAGGAGAGCAGGAGACAGACACATGGGGACTGTACATGTACACTACTATACTACTGTCACGTTCCTGACCTTATTTTCCTTTGTTTAGCTTTGTTTAGTTGGTCAGGACGTGAGCTGGGTGGGCAGTCTATGTTATGTGTTTCTATGTTTAGGTTCATTGGTAATTAGCCGTATATGGTTCTCAATCAGGGACAGGTGTTTGACGTTTCCTCTGATTGAGAACCATATTAAGGTAGGCTGTTCACACCGTTTGTTTGGGGGTGATTGTCTTCCGTGTCAGTGTTGTTACCACATGGGACTGTTTCGTTTGTTTAGTCTGTTCCTGTTCGTGCGTTCTTTGTGTTCTATAAGTTTTCATGTTCAAGTCTGTCTACGTTGTTTTGTAGTTATTCAAGTGTGCTTAGTGTTCGTCTTGTTTAATAAATCAACATGTATTCATCACCAGCTGCATTTTGGTCCGATCCTTGCTCCTCCTCAGACGAGGAGGAGAACATTCGTGACAACTACACTTCAGACCAACCTTCCCAAACCGTTTTCTTAAAGAGAAGCGCCCAGGATAATTTAGAGAAAGCCCGGCCTTAACCTCTATTATTACGCCTTCTCAGCAGTCTTCTAAGAACAAGGCTCCTCCTCATCCAATCCCACGGCCATTCAACGAGCTCTGAAGAAGGGGACTAATTCTATACTAGAGATTATCTACTAGTATCAGTGGGTTAATCACAGACAAGACTGAACGAATAAAGAGCCTTCTCTGGCTACTTCATCAGTCACACCTCAGTAAGACTATACAACCACACCAGCAGTGTGCTCAGTGAGGATAGAGAGGAGGAGCGTGGATAGCTGGACTCATACATAGAGATACAACTCTAGAGAGGCTGATTTCGTAGAGCCGCATTTTGTCGGCCATCTTACATGGGGACAGTTCTGAACGGTTYTATCTCCATAAACGTGTCTCTCTGCGGTTGTAATCCTCTGTCATTGTGTGACTAGCGGGGACTTTGTCATGGCTTTCTGTYGTTCTGTTTAGGACATTTCCTGTTCTTTTCAAACAAATGTGCAACTAGAGGCTTGGTGGCTTTCCAGGTTCCAGCCATATTTCTTCTCCCATGTCTGTTTTCTCGGCTTGGCTTGCGAAGTTGGTTTGGTCCGGGCCCAGCCGGTGTCACTGTAAACCCAAACATCTCCAACCTGAGCTGCCTACTCTGTTTTACAGTGTACCAGACGCACGTGCCAAAAGAACACATGCTGTTGATGTCAATGTCTCCAGCAACCCCCCTCTCCCTCTTCTCTCTCCTGCTCCCTACAGAGTGTTTCGTAGAGCCTGTACGTTACACACTCCAGGCTGTGTGTCCCTGGGCAGTGCTTGGGGTGACTCCCATTACAGGGTTCCTATATGACCTTGGGGTAGAACACCAGGAGAATGTTCCGGCCCAAACATTTTCACTCAAGCAGAACCATGCTGATGGGGATTCTCTCTCTGGACAGGACATAAACCAACGAACACACACGCCTGCACGTGGAGGCACAATGTACAGTATGGTGATGTACCTCGCTGGTCATGTTTGGCCTTCTTATAATGTTATCGCCATGGACACTACTACTGCTCAGTGTGCACACCCCTCCCTCAATACATCCACAACAAGGACACCCCCGCCCTCCACCTCCCGTGTCTGGCCTCACTGCAGGGTCAAAAGGCATTGTGCTGTAAATGTGGGATCCCTTTTAGAGTGTACCACTGTTGCAGAAAAGCTGAACCGTGTCTTCAGTGGTGTTGAGCGAGTGTGTTGGGTTTTTATTGCTGGTGCTACAGAGCTTTTCCCAACGAGCGTTCCTTTCTGTCTGCCGCTCTCCCGCCTGTCTTCAGGGATCATGCTGCAATACTTATTTTCCATCGTATTTTCCTCAATCTTTTCTCTTCTCTTAAAGGCATGCCTGCTGATCACCACATAGGAGAGAGATGCAGCACAAACCAGTAGATTAGCATGTTCTCTGTCAAGAGTACAATCCATGATAACACTTGGTTCATTCTAGAAACACTGCTTTGTAAACCTGCCTTTTTCAAATACCTCTTGCAATCCTCCTCTCAGACACAAATTCAGTTCCATCGATCAGAAACAAAATGCTTTGAAATGAACAAAAAAAAGACAAGACTATTTATACATTTTAAGTACCCCCATGATCCCAACCATGTTTTTTTGCCTCCCCTCCCTCCATAAAGATAAATACATCTATTTTGATATACTCTCTCAACTAAAAGATTAAATAATATGCAGGAACTTTCAAACAAGAAGTAAATCCAAAGGCTGGTGCCAACTTTGTCACGAAAGGAATAAATCAACTCATAATAATGATATCGTTAACGTTTACATTTGGAATAAAATGATCTGGTTCCTCTCCGTTGAGATTGCAAGGAGAAAGTTCCTATTCTACTCTCCTATTTCTCTCTTTCACTTTATTTGTCTCTTTCTTTCAGTCAGTCACAAACACACGCAATACATTGGAGTGCTGGAGAGAGAAGCTCGGCGTAGGGGTGTTTTTGTGTGGAGGGGAACGGTTTGTGACTGTGGAGGTRTCGTTTATGCGTGGCCTCTTTGGGTTCCTCTCTAAAGTTTACACGGAGGAGAAGAGGAGAAGAAGACATTACTGTCATCCACCCTCAGTCTCAATGGTGCAGGTGCCAGCAGTGGAGAAGTAGAGAAAAAATGTTTTCAGTATTCCTTCATGGTGTTTGTGTTAATAATTGTTTGCCAGGAGACAAAACGTAAACAGCAGCTTATTCTGGCACCAGCTCCAGGACTCCCGAACACTGTCTCTCTCTGTCATCTTAATCTCTGGAGACTAGCTTGAGAGGAACATCATTCTCTCTCCACAGCAGGAAAGAGAGGCTAGAAAGTTGACTCCCTGTACGCAGCTTGTGGAGAGTCGATCATCGTTGCGACAGCTCTTCCTCTCTCTCTCTGTTAACGACCCCTCCTGCTCTCTTCATCGTGGATGAAATAAGCCAGAACAGCACCATGATATAACAAACCCCTCGGCCCCCTTCACCGTCCCTGGCCCCAAAACAGCCAGAAGCCTCTCCTCAAAGGCTCCCACACAGCCCTTTGGGACCGTCCCAATCAAAACATCATTCACATGACAAGTTATGACAAGAACAGGTGCAGCTGGTCCCATAGTAAAARAAAATGCACCAAATATTCCGTGGCAGCTTCCCCTCCTCCTCCTTCTCCTCCTCTTTCCATTAAAACTAAAAAGAGATACAGTGGAATGTAGTGGTCGTCCCACTCGTTCCCTACCCTGCCCCCTCACTTACCCAGCATTTAGCCCTGTCTCCATCAGACGTAGGCGGACTCGCTGGACTGGGTCCTGCCCATGTTGGGGGGCTGTGACAGGTGAGACATGTCCTTCTTGCGGATCTCGCAGATGGACTTYCGGCGGGCCTGCACGCCCCGGATGGCTGCCTTGATCTTCTTCCAGCCCAGRTGGTTGAGCTCTGCCAGGTTGAGCAGCACGCAGATGCCGCTCACGGCGAACATGAAGACCAGGAAGACCGTYTTCTCGGTGGGCCGYGACACRTAGCACTCCACCTCCTTCAMGCAGGGGTARCGGTCGCACTCGAAGATGCCCGGCACGCTGAAGCCGTATAGGAAGTACTGTCCYACCAGAAAGCCGATCTCCAGTGCGTTACGGAACACCACCTGGATAATGTAGAAGCGCGAGATGCCCTCYTGCTGGCGCTGCTTGGACTTCTTGCCRTGTGTGAGCCCCCGCGRCRCRTTGGGGATCTCCTTCACCTCCATGCAGTCATGCTCGTCCTTCCCGCCACCGTCGCCGTGGTGCACCAGGATGCCGTTGATGTTACGAAGCTTCCTGGTGCYRCTTTGCCCRTAATCCGAACGCTCCAGCAGTGGGTAGAGGAAGGAGTAGCGTCTGTCACGCTGCTTKGCCGACTGGTGCACAGAGTAGGTGATGAAGCACAGGCTGGGCGTACACACCAGAATGATCTGGAAGACCCAGTAGCGGATGTGGGAGATGGGGAAGGCCTTGTCGTAGCAGGCCTGGTTGCAGCCCGGCTGCAGGGTGTTGCAGATAAACATGGTCTGCTCGTCCTCGTACACCGTCTCGCCAACGATGGCCACGATCAGAATCCGAAAGATCACCACCACGGTCAGAAGAATCCTGTCAGAGAGAGAGAAGACAAAATAAATATTAGATACAATTAACAACTGGAGGGTGTGGTGAAGAGAGAAAGGATGGTAGAAGACCAATAAACCATTTTGGATTAAAGAGATTGAAGAAGATTCGGGCGGGGCAGGATCAAGAGAGAGAGAGAGAGAGAGATAACTTGGATAAGAGATGTGGAGTTCTGCGAACGATGAGCAGTGATTGGACATGATGTCACTGTTCCTTTAGATAAGGTAGAAAAAAAGGGATTCATCTAGAGCACATTCATCTGCTGAGCACAATATCTATAATAGAGAAAGAACAATTATTTTTTCCCATACTTCTTCCAGTCATTTCATCTCCAGCGCAACAGCCATTTAAAACAGCGACATGACACATCTCTCTGCTTCATGGTCTAAGTTTAGCATCAGGCTCATTTAATATGGTAACCCTCATCTCAGTCCCTGCTAAGGTGGATCTTGCTCTAATTAATTTTGTAACACACAATCTCTGTCTTCCCATTTTTCCTCTATCCCCTTAGCAACCGGTGACACTGTGCACCTTGTTTGCGGCTTACGTGCTATTTCTGTGCGTGTGAGAGAGAGAGAGGGGAAAGAGAGATTACTGGGTGTGAAGCAATTCACTGTGTTTTTTCAGTGGTGTGCTTAATGTGACATGTTGARAATATTCATTCTGAGAATAACTATTATAGCCTGTGAGGGGGCATACATATGTACAGGGCCGGCCCTGGACGTTCTGCCGCCCTAGGCGAGACAAAAATCTAAAATAATCAAATATTTATCTCAGCTAAAAGTCGGAGGAACAGAACATAACAGCAGCCCAAGTCATAGGTCATATTTCTCCAACGTCAAACCAGAGTGTCTTGCTAGCAAAAAAAAAAATCTTAGCCATCCTCATGAATCTAAGCATGGCATTTTCAAAAGTGACATTCCCACCCAGACAGATGCTCCCACGAGGCAGAAAAATGTAAGCTTCAACTGCTGATGCGTTCTGTCTCATAGAGACTAACGTACTTTGGTGCGAAAAGTGTAAATCAATCCCAGAACAACAGCAAAGGACCTTGTGAAGATGCTGGAGGAAACAGGTACTATAATATCCTGTTATGAGAATTTTGTTATCAATGTTCATAAACCTCAATTCATTTACTCAGTCTGCAACCCAGAGTTTGTAAGATTCTGGTTGAATGAAACAGACAAAAGTCCCAATTTACAAAAATCTAAAGGTTTATTCACGAGAACGTTCTAACATCAAAAATGCAAACCCCAGTCTTTATAACACACACAAACAAGTTCAAATCTTAAGCTACGCCTTGCTTAGACAGTCCACTACACAGATACATTGTTTAATCTGCAACATGTTTTATAATTTTCTGCAAGCCTAACAGTTTCTCCCCTCCACGGGTGGAGACAGAATGTCCTGTAAGGAACACAGTATTACAACTCGTCTGTCGATAGCTCCTCTTATCATTTGTTTCACACTTGCACCCTGCTTACATACTAAAAAGGAACAAAAGGTCCTTGTTCTAATTCTGAATAAAACTACACACATCATCAGATTATAGTTTTGTGATTCTAATAAATGTCATACAATTATATGGTTTCAGAGTGGAAATATTTAATCATTATCTTTAGACATATAAATAATTTTATCAATCCACAGTAAAACGAGTCCTATATTGACATAACCTGAAAGGCTGCTCAGCAAGGAAGAAGCCACTGTTCCAAAAACCGCCATAAAAAAGCCAGACTACGGCTTGCAACTGCACAGGGGGACAAAGATMGTACTTTTTGGAAAAATGTCCTCTGGTCTGATGAAACAAAAATAGAACTGTTTGGCCATAATGACCATCATTATGTTTGGAGGAAAAAGGAGGAGGCTTGCAAGCGGAAGAACACCATCCCAACCATGAAGCACAGGGTGGCAGCATCATGTTGTGGGGGTGCTTTGCCCCAGGAGGGACTGGTGCACTTCACAAAATAGATGGCATCATGAGGAAGGAAATTTATGTGGATATATTGAAGCAACATCTCAAGACATCAGTCAGGAAGTTAAAGCTTGGTCGCAAATGGGTCTTCCAAATGGACAATGACCCCAAGCATACTTCCAAAGTTGTTGCAAAATGGCATAAGGACAACAAAGTCAAGGTATTGGAGTGGCCATCACAAAGCCCTGACCTCAGTCCTATAGAAAATGTGTGGGCAGAACTGAAAAAGCGTGTGCGAGCAAGGAGGCCTGCAAACCTGACTCAGTTACACCAGCTCTGTCAGGAGGAATGRRCCAAAATTCACCCAACWWATTSTGGGAAGCTTGTGGAMGGCTACCYGAAACGTTTGACCCAAGTTAAACAATTTATAGGCAATGCTACCAAATACTAATTGAGTGTATGTAATCTTCTGACCCACTGGGAATGTGATGAAATAAATAAAAGCTGAAATAAATCATTCTCTCTACTATTATTCTGCCATTTCACATTCTTAAAATAAAGTGGTGATCCTACCTGACCTAAGACAGGGAATTTTTACTAGGATTAAATGTCAGGAATTGTGAAAAACTGAGTTTAAATGTATTTGGCTAAGGTGTACGTAAACTTCCGACTTCAACCGTATCTTCAGAAAGCGGAAAGCTAAATTAATAGCTTCATTTTTTTAAATCTCCTCGAATATTATAGGCTGCAGCTCAACTTCAGAATGTCATAGAGAAGAATCAATATATCCCCATAAGCATCAGCTGCTTATAGTAGGTAGCAGTTTCTTACTAATAATATGACACCTGTTATCACACATGGCACGACACCACAATTGTTACAATTAGAATAAAAATAACACTTTTATTTAACATATTTAACATATTTGAATATTCCTGTAGAACTGTAAAAAGAATGATACATCATTTGAGCTTTGGAAACAAGTGCTTTCATAAWTGCATGGCGGGTCTCGTTTCACTGGAGCAGTATATAATAAGCTTTATGTCAATGACCCAGCCTTAACACATTTTGTTTATTTACATATCGAATTTGATTGTCCAGCATCAGTTTCAGCATCTATTTTTTCCATGCCCTGCCTAGAGAGGCCTCTTTCCTCTGCTGTGTTGCTGCCTTGCAATCAGCAATGTTTTCTCTCGGTAACTGTCCATGGTCCTGAAATCAAATCATCTGCGAGAGACAGAGAGAGAGAGAGATGTAGTCTATTTAAATAAATAAAAATACAAAAGTAAACAGGTGATAGATAATTTAGTAATCTTACAAATGACTCTGTGATAGAATTATTGTGAGTGTATGATCAACACTTACCTTTCATTCCAAGACAAGTTGACTCGCCTGGCCTTCCTGGCAGCAGAAGCATGCACTGCTTGTTGGAGGTTGATTTTGTAAGACAACTCGTGCTCAATTGATATGGTGGAGAGTCCATTGACTCTCTCTTGATTCATAGTAGAGTGCAGGTAGTTTTTGATGAGTTTGAGCTTGGAGAATGTGCGCTCTCCACTTGCCACTGTCACGGGGAGGCAACAAATGCATTGGGATACAAGTAGGCCATTTGATATCTGGATATTTACTCCAGTGCATCAAGTGGTTTTGCCTCACTGTCCAGTCTCCTGCTCAAGACTTTGAGCTCAATACACAGCTCTTTTGCGCCGATGTCCCTGGAATCCCTGTACGTAAGGGCCCTCTCCAGTGTTGCGCAGTCAGTGATAAGTGCTGCAGTGTCCATGTCCTTGATGGTGCGGATGTTGTACAGGATGCTGAAAACACTGCTGTGCTCTTCGAGCTGCGTAAAGCGCTCGTTGACAGACTGGATAGCAGAATCAAGAATCTGATTAAAGAAATGTACTTTGAATTTCTGCTGAGGTACAGTCACAGGCTCATCCTCAGTTACGGGACGGACCGTGGGCTGCACTGGGAAACAGGACTCAATACCCATCTCCTCTGCCAACTCTTTTGCGCTTGCTAATGCGCCAGCGAAAGCTGCATCAGATCGGTATGCTTGGAGGAATACCCTGGTTGAGTTCAATTGAGCCGCTGCTTGTGAAAGGTTCAAACTCACCGCCAGCAAAAATTCAGCAGGGAATTTCTTTGGTTTAGAGATTGTGCCACTTTCTCATTTAAAAAAAAAATAGTCGCTTCCTGTTTCTGTCTCTTAGAAATGGTAGCAAATTTAGTTTAAAATCTCTGTAGCTTATTATTATTTCCACTAGTAGCTAGCTAACGTGACTACTGCCTTAATCACTAATCTTCTTCCTCACATACAAACTTAAAAAAAAAAAAACATCAATACAATCATTTAAACTGGCAGATTCATTTTTAATGTTTCACAATTGGATAATCCCATATAAACACACACATCACTATARCTATCAAGGATAGTGGGAGTGAACTACGGGAGAAGCGGGAAGGGGGTGGAGGCGGGAACTGCAGCAACGGCTATGAGCTGGTGGCTGGGGCGACACCGGCGGTGTAGTAGCCGATCAGGGGCGGCAGCCAATTGCCAAAATGTCGCCCCAAATTCAATCTTGCCTAATGGGAGGGCCGGCCCTGCATATGTATACAAGTGTATGCAGCTGTTTTTGTATAGTGTAGCGCTACAGGTTCATTCTGTGAGTGGGCTTCAGAGGTACTCTTTCACTGTCAGTTGAACTCACACACTCTCACTCAAAGCATTCGTCTCGTTCGTTTTTCAGACAAACACAGGAGGCATTTTAACACTTCGAATGAACTTCTATTAAGGTCATAAATCATCATAATTACTCCAAGCAGATTTAACCACCTCCGTCTGACAATACCAATCCATTAGTCCTGGAACTCATTAACAGTATAATGAGAACTTTTATGAAGTGATGAYGACAATAGAAGAAAGTGGGRTTGTCACTTTAGCTGCCAAATAGTTGGATGTGGTTTGGCTGCTGTGGGTGAATTTGTAATCTACCAATCGGAGCAGCTTTACTGGCCTGCACATGCCACAGCTGTGGTTTCAGAGGTCATATTTAATCTGACCCAAAGTCAGCCGCTATTCACATTTAGGCATACTTCTCATAGTAGACAGAGACTGCAGAGGTAAAAAATGAAGCCTGGAATAAAGGAAAAGGAAAAAACTGAAATACATGCTCCCAATCCGCCCACCTGTAATCTGGATGAAGTTGCAGCAGAAATGAAAAAAAGTCATGCTGTTACCCTTGTAGTGACTCCATGAAGGAGTTTAGGACACAGTATCCACTATAGCCGTTCTGTAGCATTGTGCCAGCTAGCGCACTGTATCAGTCAAAGGCTGTGAAAAATGATTAGGCACAGAGGGAAAACATCAAATTACTGTGGAATTAGTTACAGACAGGGATAAAAAGGCACCCAAAAATGTAGTAGACAGAGATTTAGATGAATAAAAAAAACTGCCAGTGCGGTAAAAAAAAAAGGGATGAGGGAAGAAAATCTCATCAGGGAGAATGAATTATATAATGGCTTCCACACGCAACCCACAACCTTAATCTGCACCAGGGCCAATGGAGGATTCTTGCATTAGGCCTAGTAGTTTGTTTAATGCCATCAAATAGCTTTAGATGATCCAGGCCCACAGCCCCCACCTGTTCCTTCTCCTCTTCTTCTGTCACGAGCTCTCTTTCTGTCTGTCCATTCCCTGTGCTCCTGCTCCTACCATCTCCCTCCCTAAACCCCCTCTCTTCCTGTCTGTCCATTCCCTGTGCTCCTGCTCCTACCATCTCCCTCCCTCCCTAAACCCCCTCTTCCTGTCCTGTCCATTCCTGTGCTCCTGCTCCTACCATCTCCCTCCCTAAACCCCTCTCTTCTGTCTGTCCATTCCCTGTGCTCCTGCTCCTACCATCTCCCTCCTAACCCCCTCTCTTCTGTCTGTCCATTCCCTGTGCTCCTGCTCCTACCATCTCCCTCCCTAAACCCCCTCTCTTCTGTCTGTCCATTCCCTGTGCTCCTGCTCCTACCATCTCCCTCCCTAAACCCCCTCTCTTTCTGTCTGTCCATTCCTGTGCTCCTGCTCCTACCATCTCCCTCCCTAAACCCCCTCTCTTTCTGTCTGTCCATTCCCTGTGCTCCTGCTCCTACCATCTCCTCCCTAAACCCCCTCTCTTTCTGTCTGTCCATTCCCTGTGCTCCTGCTCCTACCATCTCCCTCCCTAAACCCCCTCTTCTTCTGTCTGTCCATTCCCTGTGCTCCTGCTCCTACATCTCCCTCCCTAAAACCCTCCTTTCTGTTCTGTCCATTCCCTGTGCTCCTGTCCTACCAATCTCCCTCCCTAAACCCCTCTCTTTCTGTCTGTCCATTCCCTGTGCTCCTGCTCCTACTACCATCTCCCTCCCTAAAACCCCTCCCTTTTTCTGTGTTTTCCATTCCCGTTCTCCTGCTCCTACCATCTCCTCCTCCCTAAAACCCCTCCCTTTCTGTGTTTCCATTCCCTGTGCTCCTGCTCCTACCATCTCCCTCCCCTCCCTAAACCCCCTCTCTTTCTCTCCCTCCCTCCCCCTCTTTCCCTCCCCATCTCTGCCTGGCATTGCAACAGAATAAGCTCCAAATAGAGACAATTATTTTATTTTTTGGTGAAGCATTTTTGCTACCATTGTCGGAAGAACCTGTTTAACATTAAAACAAAATCTCCTTTGTGAATCTTATGAAAATGTCCACAACCGTCTGTGTGTGGCTCTGCTGGCCTTGCCCCCAGACCCTTATCATCGTGTCCTCCCCCCTCAACAGCCTGCATCTGGTTGCTAAATGAACACCCTGTCTGTGCTTTCATACAATGCTCAGTGACTATGTAAAAACATTATGCCCAGAACCCAAACTGCTTCTTTTAATTTGATCATGGTTTCCCTCTCAACAGCTAATGACAAAAGCCAGGTTGATTTGTTTGAAGTCCTATTTGTATCTACAGTGATCAGCGCGCACCAACATGTTATTTCTCGGAGGGAARCGTTGTCACAACCGTCCGCTCACAGACAACGGAGCAGCTTGCATTGTTGGCTTGCTAAACAACCAACAGAGATGCCATTTGAAGTGATGCTACTGTATTGTTGTTGTTGTGGAGGAAGAACAGCCCCTTTTATACTGTACGTTCATGATTGTCGCTCTTCCTTAAGTTTGACTTACCGATTCTACAGTGTTTCTTTCTGTAACCCTGGAGATAATATGTTGATCGAGGAAAGGGGGTAAGTCAGGAGGTAGGGGGGGCTCCCTGGTGCCTTTACCCACAAACCCCCTACATCCCCCCTACCCTCCCTCCCCTCCCCTCCCCTCCTTCTTCTGACAGTTACCATGGCAACAACAGATGGGCAGAAAAAGGAACGGTGTGCTCGTGAGCTCTGATTCGAGCTGAGGACCAGCTGTAGTGAAGACTAAAGGCAGCTTGACTACCCAGGAAGCTGAGAAGAAACACCAGCAATAACAATGCTACCAAAGCAGGCTGGAACTGTCTGCTGTCATCTGTGGATGGAAGCCAGATGAAAAATCATTCTACACCCAGGAGAGAGAACATCTCTTACAACCTGTTGTATAAAATGTTGCAGACATGGTTGATCTATGATAGACTCTTATTGATAACCACAAACACGATCGATATACACTATTATAAACTGGGTGGTTCGAGCCCTGAATGCTGATTGGCTGACAGTCGTCCCTAAGCACAGCCCTTAGCTGTATATTGGCCATATACCACAACCCCTCGGCCCTTATTGCTTAAATACAACAGACACTAGAGAAGTGTATGTGTTCCGTCTGTCTTATCCAATGCATAGGCTAGATCACGTTATTGAAAAATATTCAAGTCCTTTTCATTAGGTGATGGCTGAAGAAGCCACCCATACAAAAGAAGCTGTGACGAGTCAAAGCTGGCTTGTTTGCCCCATGATTTCAATGTTCCCCATGTGATACTGTGGTGTAATCCTCTTAAAGGGCTCCCTCTTTCCCTGTTGTCTGGGCTTCTGCTGCGGCTTTACCTGGCCTCATCCCTTTAACTCTCTCTATAAAGCATCTCCCTGGTTTCCCCAAGGTTTATCATCAATAGGACCTGGTTGACTTGACAGCAGGCTATTTGGCACATAGCCCACGGCTACGTCTTGCTTCAGGTAGGGTCAGAATCTTGGCCGTTTAACTAATACTGTATCGACTCTCCCCAGAGAATCCTGGGCCTATTTCCTCTGCCGCTCACACACGTCCACACAGGCACGTCCACACACACACGTCCACACACACGTTCCACACCACAACGTCCACACACACACGTCCACACACACACACCACAAGTCCACACACACACGTCCACACACACAACACACAAGTCACCACACACGTCCACACCACAGGCATGCACGCACACACACGTCCACACACGCACGCACACACGTCCACACACACACGCACGCACACACGTCCACACACTGGTTGTGCGTCAGGACAACAGCTTAATCCCAGCAGGATGAGACTCCAGACATGGAGGAAAACTAAAACAATTGAGAGAGAGAGAGTGGGGGGGGCTGCAACCTTCAATCCAGGTTATTTGACAGCATCTCACACGCAACCATGAATACTGTATATACTGGCACACACACATACATACTGTATATAAAACATCCCCACCAACACAGACACATACCCAGTGAAGCATACACGCAAAATACATGATGCAAATATATTTAGACAGTAGTGATATAGAGTTCACCCTGAGATGGAGCCTGAAAATCATCCATCCACTTTAGAGAGCACGGGAAGAACACAGGAATGTCAGACMGTATAGACACAATCAGCTTGGTAAAGCTTGTGTGTGGATGGCACTCTGTTGGCAGGGGACCGCCGCCCCTCTGCTCCTTCTGTCACTGGAATGTGACAGAGATGGAGGAGGTCCAGGATAGCCCTCAAGACCGGAACACACTCTCTGCTAAGTGTGTGTGTGTGTGTGTGCGTGCGCGCGTGCACGTGCGTGCGTGTGAGTGTCACTGGGTGTGGGTTTTGGTGTGGTTTGGTGTATTTGAGAGAGATATAGAGCCAATACTATATGTGTGTGTGGGTGGAGAGAAGGGAATGATCCAGTCTGTGGTTCTGTGTGTCTCTCGGTCTAAAGTCAGAGCCACACAGATGTAAATCTCATCCGTAGACCTCTGACGTGAGACAGTACCCACTTATCCTCATCCACTTCTCATCAAGTCCTCGCCCCACACTCACAATATCCACAATCTCCTCCTCAATATCCCAGTACAGCTGATCAGTACTGAGAGACAGACTGGGGCCGTAGCACACTGGTGTCCTCTCTCGTTGCACACACACTAGAGTGACTTGAGCTGTTGATTTAATTACACACAGCACAGCAGTGATTAATCCCTATTTACCACTTGAGTAGCTCCAAGTCCACTCGCAGTCTCACAGCAGTCCTTTACAGCACCGCAGAGACCTCCACTCCACAGTAATCAACTGGTAACAGTATAGGTGTGCAATAGGGCTGGCAACACAGCCATCAGAGCCGAGCGCTGGGTTTGGGAAGGTCATGAGTTAGGAAAAGAGCAGCAGTCAGAGATCGGGATGGGAGCACGGCTGTAATCCACATTTAATCTTCTGTTTTGGACAATCCAGGGCCTGCGAGTGTGGCCCCTGCCAAGGCCAAAACCCAAATCACTCTCAGTCACACATGTTGGAAGCATTCTTCACTGACTCCAAGCCACACATGGTTAGCACACACTCCTCTATCACTCCTAAATCTATTCTAAACATGTACAGTACAGAGAAGTATTCTAAATCTATTCTAAACATGTGCAGTACAGAGAAGTATTCTAAATCTATTCTAAAC
>NC_036862.1:13358962-13380876 GCF_002910315.2 Salvelinus sp. IW2-2015 | reverse complement strand
AGAAGTATTCAAGGACCCAGACGTTCTGACTCACAAGACATTTCCCATCACGATTGAAGTGTACAGTTAGTGAATCAGTGTAAGAAATAACAAATTGCTAGTTGTGCATTTGAGTGTGATAAACATTTTGGGTGAAGGTTGTGTGTTTACCTGTTTATAGCTCGGAATGTGTGCGTGTGTTTGTGTGGGGGGATTATATGAATTTAAGTTTGTGTTAGTGTTGCTGTGCAAAACCAATCTCCTCCACCACAGTATTCTCTAGAGCAGGAATTCCCAAACTGGGGTACGCAATGCCGTCGGGGGTACGCCAAATAAAAATGTGATTCACATTTTATTTTAATAAAATCTAAATATTTATTATTTTTTAGACTTTTTTTTCTTCACATTTTCAAACAGTCCATTTATATTTTCCAACGGGGCTATACATTTAGTAGCCTCGTTTCACTGCCAAAAATAAAATACAATTATCTAGTGTTCAGCGAAATAACAACACAATGTCAAATACATGTAGCTTAGTCAAATAATTAACATCCAATCACATTAACCGTTACTCTCTCGCGGGAATTCCACTAACGGTCCGTATGTAGCCAAACGTAGCTGCTGCTCATACAGGTATCTGTACTGATGGCGCAAAAGCCATGACAGGGAGACATAGTGGAGTGGTAACGCGCAGTTGCTCCCGATGCCACTTGGGTAACACTGCAGCATCCACCGAGAGGCTCTTGCTGCCAAGGGAATGCCTGACAGCTTGAAAGATGTTTTGTACACTACAGTGAAAATGGTTAACTTTGTTAAAGCAAGGCCCCTGAACTCTCGTGTATTTTCTGCACAATGCAAGTATATGGGTAGCGACCATGTAACGCTTTTACAACATACAGAAGTGCGCTGGTTATCAAGGGGCAAAGTATTGACACGTTTTTTTGAATTGAGAGACGAGCTTAAAGTTTTCTTTACTGACCATCATTTTCACTTGTCTGACCGCTTGCATGATGACGAGTTTCTCACATGACTGGCCTATCTGGGTGATGTTTTTTCTCGCCTGAATGATCTGAATCTAGGATTACGGGGACTCTAAACAACTATATTCAATGGGTGGGACAAAATTGAGAACCACTGGGAACCACTGCTATAGAGCAGGGCTTCCCGACCAGGGGTACTAGGACCTTGGGCTATCCACAGCGGATACTTGAAAGGACTCAGGAGTCCACAGGGTTACTGGTAAAATGCACATGAGGGGGTACTTCAGGGGTACTCCGGGCAGAGCAACAATCAGTTGGTGGTACAATAACCAAAAAAGGTTGTGAACCACTGAACCATCATTTATCAGACTCAGCTTCACTAAGGTGTGATGCTCCGATCTGCCTCTACTCCCCATCTGAGGCCTAAGGAGATCAAACCACTGCTCTCTCCTAGTGTGTGGTGTGAGAGAGGAGAGAGAGAGAGAGAGAGAGGAGAGAGGAGAGAGAGGGAGAGAGAGAGAGAGCAGAGAGAGAGGAGAGAGAGAGAGAGAGAGAGAGAGAGAGAGAGAGAGAGAGAGAGAGAGGTTGTGCCGTGTGCATTACAATACACATCCCAAATGTTTGTAACACAATTTGCTTGGAAAGAGTGGAGATCAATTCAGTATATTATTGCCAGTCATTGGCCTCTCTCTGTCTCACTCTCTCTCTCTGTCTCTCTCTCTCTCTGTTCACTCTCTCTCTGTCTCATCTCTCTACTTCTCTCTTCTCTTCTCCCTCTCTCTCTGTCTCACTCTCTTATGTCTCACTCTCTCTGTCTCACTCTCTCTCTGTCTCACTCTCTCTCTGCAGCATGGTGAGTTGAATGCTGAATACTTAATGAAAGATAAGTGAATGTGATCGGTGGTAGTGTGAAGTCGTTGTCACATTTAGCATGCTGTTTATTCATGTTTGGCTGAACAGTGTGTGGCTTACTCAGTTTTGGCATTGGAAACATTTGCCGAGAGTGTGAGAGTAAATATAGCATCCACACTGCAATTTGCTCACCCTTGTGGTTGTATGTTTGGCCATCTGGCTGTATGACTGTGTATGTGTGTCTATGTGTGTGTGTTGGGGGATGAACTTGAGAGTCAGAAGAGGATTCTATCACACAAGTGTCTGTTTATGTTTGTCTATCTGTGTTGGAGGGAGTGTGGCGCATTGTGCTTATTGGTCTGTGTAAGGTGTTTCACTGGTGTGTGCGTGTGTGATTAAGTTGTATTTGTGTGTGGTGTGTGTGTGTGTGTGTGTGTGTGTTTGAGTGAGCTGTTTGGTCTCTCATCCGCTCCTATCACTTTTACTCAACCAAACACAGCAGCTGCTGCTGCCAGCCCTGAGGGACAATGTTGGACACAGTGGACAAACAAGTATACACACACGACCCAATGCCATATCTCCCCATGCCCTCATCATCGCCTATAGCCCAAAATTGCAGCAGAAGGATAGGATGCAGGTTCTGTTCAGCGAATGAGAGGAGAGAGAGAGAGAGAGAGAGAGGAGAGAGAGAGAGAGAGAGAGAGAGAGAGAGAGAGAGAGAGAGAGAGAGAGAGAGAGAGAGAGAGAGGAGAGAGAGGAGAGAGAGAGAGGAGAGAGAGAGAGAGAGAGAGAGAGAGAGAGAGAGAGAGAGAGAGGAGAAGAGAGAGAGAGAGAGAGTTCAGCACCACAAGTCACTGTAGAAAAACTTGAGAGAGGCGGTATAAGACAATGGTGTCAGAGATGTATGGATAGATATGATCTGCACCAGGTGCAAATCAATACCCACAGACACTTCCTCCATCTTACTCTCACAGTTAGAGCGAGACGCTGGTGCCTTTGTACAGTCAGTGGATCTCATCATGAGTCTATGGAAGCTTAGAACAAAGGGAAAAGGCTCCTAACAAACTGATACAACCTTTCATATGCGTCTTGCTAAGTAAGATAATGAAAGCTCAATATTCTGTTGTTGTTGAGAGCCAATGCTAGTGTGAGGCCTAAACGATGAGGCCTTTACTTAATCTTTGACAACCATGGTATGACTCTTTGAGAAGGCTGAATCTATGGCTCCATGACTGTTTGAGGTGTTGACATGGGTTAAGAGTATAAGATAATAATTGAATGGCCTACGAGTGGTCTGGGACACTGTGTCTATTCTATTCTTTCCCTGTGAGTATTACGGTCATTTAAGGTCAGTCTTAGGTCATTTATAAACTGTTAGTCATAAGTGCTGACTCATGGCCTGAATCGTTAACAAGCCCAGCCTCTCAACGGCCAGATTCACTGACCTCTCCTTCTCTCGGCTGAATAATCTTTTAACCCTCTTTTCCACTCTTTTTCTCCATCGCTCTTCGCTTTCTCTCTCCTCTCCTTTCTGCTCTCCTGCACTTCTCTCTTCTCTCTCTCTCTCTCTCTCTCTCTCTCTCTCTCTCTCTCCCCCCCTTCTCTCTCTTAATATTTCTAATGGTCTGTTGATTGTATACCCAGCTGTTTGGGCGTACAGTAAAAAGTAGAGTGCTGCCGCTACAACCTCTTCTAATCTATTTTTTGGTAAATATATAAATCTACTGTACAATTAGCTTCGGTTACCGGAGATGGAGGAGACCGAAACGAGAACTCTACTTTCTGTTTCAAAATATCGTTCGGTGAATCATGAGTGACTCCATCATTTGTAAAAAGTTTCAATACAACATTTTTGGTAGCATTTCTATGTTGAAGATTGGAAAAGAAATTGGTGCATTTTTCCCCATATTCCATCCAGTTCGCTTTTTTAAATAAAATATTACACTGGATCTTTCTTGAATAAGTTCCTCCATTTCTTTTTGTTTTTCCTCTAACTTATTATGTGCCTCTATGGTACAGTTTTTTATTGCTATCTAACTGTACTGTTAGTCCTTCAATTTCCTTTGTTAATATGGACTCTTTTGATCTAAATTGCTTTTGTTTTATAGATGAGTACTGAATTGCATGGCCTCTAAAGGCACATTTAAAAGTGTCCCATACAATATGGAGATCTTCTGTACCTATGTTATGTCAGGAAAAATCTGTTATAAATGATTCTGTCCTAGTTAAAAACAAGTTATCATCCAGTAGGCTTTGATAAAATGTCCAATATTCTCGCCTACGTGGAAATTCCGTAAGAATCACATTTATTTATAAAGCCCTTTTTTCATCAGCCGATGTCACAAAGTGCTATACAGAAACCCAGCCTAAAATCCCAAACAGCAAGCAATGCAGATGTAGAAGCACGTAAGCATGTAGGAGTAATATATATGCATATTATGTGATGGTCCGACCGCATTCTGTCCCCCATCAACACTTTTTAAACTTTTGGTGCCAGCGAGAATGACATAAGAAAGTAATCAAGACGACTAGCTTGATTAAGCCTCCGCCATGTAYATCTCACTAGGTCAGGGTATTTAAGCCTCCATATATCCACTAATTCCAATATATCCATGACATTCATGATTTCCTTTAGTGCCTGAGGGTGATAGTTTGTAGTGTGATTTCCTTTACGGTCCATAGAGGTATTTAAAACCATATTAAAATCTCCCACCAAAATAATAGAGTATAGTGTTGCTTGTAGAGTTTAGAAATTCTTAAATATATTTTCAAAGAAGCATGGATCACCATTATTTGGACCGTATATATTAATGAGCCAAATCTGTTTATGGTCCAATAACATATTTAAAATCACCCATCTACCTTGAGGATCTGTTTGTACAATTTGCAGATTCATATCAAAATGAATGTTTATTAAGATCATCAACCCTTTTGAGTTTCTTTGCCCATGGGAGAAATATATTTTTCGCCCCCAGTACTTTTTCCACAAAACTTAATCTAAAATTGTTGAAGAGTTTCCTGTAAACAATAGATATTAGATTCCAGGTAAATATATGATTGTCTTTTTGTAACATCTGCTTCCAACGCACACTCTCAAACACGTAGATCCCCTGAACGCAGCTCACTCTCCAGATCCCAATCACCTGAATTCTGATCACCTGTTCACACACCTGTATGTCATTATCGCACACTATTTATTTCAGTTCTTTGCACCCCATCACTGTGAGGTATTGTTTGTTTTGTGACACACTATTTGGAGCGCTGGTTTGCCTGTTATTTAATCCTCCCGTGTATGATAGTTTTGCCTACCTCACTAATGACGCCTATTCCCTGCCTGTACCTTAGCCTGTCGGATTTCCTGTTGTCAACCTATTGCCTGATCTCCAGGATGACATTACTAGCCTTTTCCCTGCCTGTACTGTTGCCCTTTTGGACCCCCTGTGTATGACCTTCTGCCTGCCGCTGGACCCAGCTACCTGCCTCCTCCTGTGGTCCTTTACAATAAACACCTGCTGCAGCCTGCGCTTGAAACCAGCTCTGTCTCCCATCGTGTTCATTACTTTTCTTATTATCTGCTAAGCCATTACAATTATAACTGGCTATAMTTATTTCACCAATTACCATAATGAGACACAAGTTTCAATTCTATTTATCATAATATATGTTTGTAAACGTACCATTAAAAAGTAACATGATGATTGAGTGTCTATATAGCTGTACCATGMTATTTGCATTGCTACTAAGTAAACCTCCAATTGGTCCTCACTATTCCACCCGTTAAAACCCCTGATCCCGAGTTGGGTTGTCATCCCAATGCCCGACAGACCACCCCCAACCCCCCGATCCCATGGCTCCGGAGAGACCGGGACCCATCCTTCGAAAAGAGCACACAGTGCTACCCATAGAACAGAAGCAGATCAACCGCCAAATGCATTTCCATCGCCCTCACCTCCATCTGTATTATATATAACCCATTAAATATATATATATCTTTTAAAAATCCTGTTTATCTTATTTTCCATATTTAGCTATTTATATTTGTAGTAAGGTAGGCTGTTTATGCAAAGGATTTTTACCTCTCACCAGTCTCGCCATTAGCAAAATTACATTATGGCAAGCAATTATTATTTTAGCAAACAATTATTGTGATTCATCCTATATTGTCCCTAACATCTTTTACTCCCTCGCAACAGTTGTGGGATATACACGCATGCACGCACGTGCACGAGCACACGCACACACACACACACACACACACTCACTCAACCCCTTTCCCCCACAACAACCATAGACTCAGATTCTCAACAGTTGCACCACCCCAGAGCCCAATTCAAGAAAAGTCTTGATTTACGAATGCATATACAGTCAGATATACCCCCTTCCCTGAAACACCCACACATGGTCCCCTGTTGTGACCATATTCCCAAGCATCTCTGTGCATTCAGACCTTTGATTTTGTGCCACCAGGACCACAATAATATGCCCCCTCTCTGAATGTCCGAGTGTGACCCCCTCGCCATGGGTTACTGCAGCTAGTGTTGCCAGCACTGCCGCTGCCTGGGTAGGGGCACCCCACCAGAATCCCCACCGGCTAGGTACAAGGTAGTCAAGGTTCTCTTTAGCATCTTTGAGAATTTCCTTGTATATTATGCTCTCCCATCAGGGGGCTTTGCAGGACCAACCCTGCCAGGCAGGCTCAGAATCATGAGGGGGCGGTGCTGCTCTAGGTCTCTGACCGCATTTAGGCTGCACACAGGCTGCTTACAGCAGGCCCATAAAACAAATAGGGACTTCTCCTTAGTTTCTGGATCATTCAGGTGGGTGTCTAGGGTATAGGGTTGTGGACTGTTCCCTCAATATAGGACCATAAATAAATAAATTAACATTTATTTAAAAAATGTAGCTCCACATGATAGGACAATAAATAAATTAGATGTATAATTTATTTTAAAATGCAGTTCCACCATGATTAGACAATACAAAAATAAGATGTATAATTCATTATAAAATGTATATCCCTCATCTGCACAAAATTGAAAGCTCTCTCGCAACCCCTGCTCACAGACATACATTGGTTCTGGGATATGCAACCATTTCCTTTCCCAGTCACTTAACGCCACACTTTCCCAAACACCAAAAAACACACACCACACCATCCATCTCAATACATCCACACATACCCAAATACTGCGCCTTCTGTCTGCTGAGTTTTTATCTCTGCCATGTTGAATTAGTGCTTTTGTGTTCCGATTAGTTATATTTGAAGATAGATAGAAAAGCTAAACTCAGCAATAAAAGAAACGTCCTCTCACTGTCAACTGCGTTTATTTTCAGCAAACTTAACATGTGTAAATATTTGTATGAACATAACAAAATAGCCATGGAGAATAGCYATGGAGTAGTCTTTGTGTCTCTGAACAATTGATGATCAATATACAGTTTACAGAGCTACACGTTTCCCTTTCAATCTATTTTCCTTGAAAATTGGACACAGGACTTTGCGCCGTTCTGCAATTTCCTTCGGGAACTGATCATTCATGCCTATTTTCGTGCCAGCAAGTCTTTTAACCAGGCTTTTAACCATTATTTTATCTTCAAAGAAAGCAAATTTGGCAACGATTTGGCGTTCATACCTCTGCTCGAAGCGGTGTACATGTTCAAGTTGGATTTTGTCAATAGCTCCGTGTGGGATCTGAAGCGCTGTAAGGAGGATCTCTCTAACTACACATTCAGGAACTTCTCCTTCTTTCTCTTGGATACCTCTAAGTACCAGATTATCTCTCATGGATCTAGTCTGTATGTCAGGTAAGGCTTCTCTTAGAATTATGTTTTCCTTTTTAAGTTCATTAACTTCGGTTTCAATCTTATTGACTGTCCATTTTAGCTTGTTTGTGTCCTTCTCCAATGTCRCAGTTTTTTCGTCACTCATCTCGAGGCCTTCAACTCCTTTATATCCTTACTGACTAGTTCAAGTATACCCAGTTTGTCATTTATTGATTTTAACAGATCGGTTTCGACCTTTACCATTCCCGGTGGTGAAAATATTAAATCGTCTGTGTCTGTAGAAGAGTCACGTTTTCGTTTTGAGATAGGTTCCCCTGTCTTACTCTCCGTCATGTTGAGATAGGTTCCCCTGTCTTACTCTCCGTCATGCTCGCAGATAGGTTCCCCTGTCTTACTCTCCTCATGTCTGAGATAGGTTCCCCTGTCTTACCTCTCCGTCATGTTGAGAATGGTTCCCCTGTCTTACTCTCCGTCATGTTGCAGATAGGTTCCCTGTCTTACTCTCCGTCATGTTGAGATAGGTTTCCCCTGTCCTTAACTCTCCGTCAATTGAGATTAGGTTTCCCCTGTCTTACTCTCCGTCATGTTGAGATAGGTTCCCCTGTCTTACTGCTCCGTCATGTTGAGATAGGTTCCCCTGTCTTAACTCTCCGTCATGTTGAGATAGGTTCCCCTGTCTTACTCTCCGTCATGTTGAGATAGGTTCCCTGTCTTACTCTCTCCGTCATGTTGAGATAGGTTCCCTGTCTTACCTCTCCGTCATGTTGAGATAGGTTCCCTGTCTTACTCTCCGTCATGTTGAGGATTAGTTCCCTGTCTTACTCTCCGTCATGCTTGAGATAGCGTTCCCCTGTCTTACCTCCGTCATGTTGAGATAGGTTCCCCTGTCTTACTCTCCGTCATGTTGAGATAGGTTCCCCTGTCTTACTCTCCGTCATGTTGAGTAGGTTCCCCTGTCTTACTCTCCGTCATGTTGAGGATAGGTTCCCCTGTCTTACTCTCCGTCATGTTGAGATAGGTTCCCCTGTCTTACTCTCCGTCATGTGAGATTAGGTTCCCCTGTCTTACTCTCCGTCATGTTGAGATAGGTTCCCCTGTCTTTTACTCTCCGTCATGTTGCAGATTGGTTCCCCTGTCTTACTCTCCGTCATGGCTTGAGATTGGTTCCCTGTCTTACTCTCCGTCATGTTGAGATTGGTTCCCCTGTCTTACTCTCCGTCATGTTGAGATTAGGTTCCCCTGTCTTACTCTCCGTCATGTTAGATAGGTTCCCCTGTCCTTACTCTCCGTCATGCTTGAGATTGGTTCCCCTGTCTTACTCTCCGTCATGTTTGAGATGGTTCCCCTGTCTTACTCTCCGTCATGTTGAGCATTGGTTCCCCTGTCTACTCTTCCGTCATGTTTGAGATTAGGTTCCCCTGTCTTACTCTCCGTCTGTTTGAGATAGGTTCCCTGTCTTACTCTCCGTCATGTTGAGATAGGTTCCCCTGTCTTACTCTCCGTCATGTTGAGATAGGTTCCCCTGTCTTACTCTCCGTCATGCTGAGATAGGTTCCCCTGTCTCTACTCTCCGTCATGTTGAGATAGGTTCCCCTGCTGCTCTTACTCTCCGTCCATGTTGAGATAGGTTCCCCTGTCTTACTCCCGTCCCTCAGTTGAGATTGGTTCCCCTGTCTTACTCTCCGTCATTGAGATAGGTTCCCTGTCTTATCTTCCGTCATGTTGAGATTGGTCCCCTGTCTTACTCTCCGTCATGGTTGAGATTGGTTCCCCTGTCCTTACTTCCGTCATGTTGAGATAGGTTCCCCTGTCTTACTCTCCGTCCATGCTTATCGATCTAGGTTCCCCTGTCTTACTCTCCGTCATGTTGAGATTAGTTCCCCCTGTCTTACCTCCGTCATTGCAGGATAGGTTCCCCTGTCTTACTCTCCGTCATGTTTGGGTGTTGCTTGTTTTCGTAATATGTGTCGATATTACATTTCTTTTTGTGTTGTTATCCAGATTGAAGGTTCATACCCACCAGATTGTGAAGTGCTAATATTTAGTCTAATTTACCGATATTGAATATTGCATTTTTATCTTGAGGTGATCTACATTGCTGTGTTCAGTCCGCCATCTTGCTCCTGTCACTACTCATTATTGTCTGGCTCAACCTCTTCTAATCGTGATGACCGTGTTGTGGTGTTTCACCAGGACATCTGGATACAGCCAGTCAGACAGACCCCATTGAGAGAAAAACACTCAGAATGTAACAACTGTGTATAGGAGATCTTACACCTTTTCACAGTGACATGGTTTATCCAAACACTCATCCAGACACTCATACACATAAGACAAGGGTTTATCTGTATGACTTTAACAGTGATGACGGGAAGATTATCATTAAAGGATTGTAAGGATGAGTTATCGGGAATAACGGAAAGAAAAGAAGAAACGGTGAGAGAGGAGGAATGGGTTGTGGGAGGAAAGAGTGAAAAGAGAGATCGGTGGGACTGGCACGCTGGAGAAGTTGGCTCTGCACGGATGAATCCCGGATTCAACTGTACCGGGCAGATGGCATGGTGGCGGTGGGCTTATGGTATGGGCAGGCATAAGCTACGGACAATGAACACAATCAGATTTAATATTGCAGATAGATTTTAGCTTCCATCAATGTAATTGTCTGCATAATTTCCAATCCCATATATCTTTTTCTGTAAGTATGTACATATATATATATACAGTACTAGTCGAAAGTTTGGACACATCTACTCATTCAAGGGCTTTTCTTTATTTTACTATGTTCTACATTGTAGAATAATAGTGAAGACATCAAAACTATGAAATAACACATATGGAATTATGTAGTAACCAAAAAAGTGTTAAACACATTTTAGATTCTTCAAAGCAGCCACCCTTTGCCTTGATGACAGCTTTGCACAATCTTGGAATTCTCTCAACCAGCTTCATGAGGAATGCTTTTCCAACAGTCTTGAACGAGCTGAGCACTTGKTGGCTGCTTTTCCTTCACTCTGCGGTACGACTCATACCAAACCCTCACAATTGGGTTGGGGTGGGAGGTGTGTTTTGGGTCATTGTCCTGTTGAAAAACAAATGATAGTCCCAATCGCAAACCATATCCAATGGCGTATCGCTGCAGAATTCTGTGGGAGCCATGCTGGTTAAGTGTGCCTTGAATTCTAAATAAATCACCAACAGTGTCACCAGCAAAGCACCATCACACCTCCTCCTCCATGCTTCACGGTGGGAACCACACATGCAGAGATCATCCGTTCACCTACTTTGCGTCTCACAAAGACACAGTGGTTGGAATCACAAATCTCAATTTGGACTTATTGTGTTTCTTAGCCCAAGCAATTCTCTTCTTACTGGTGTCCTATAGTAGTGGTTTCTTTGCAGCAATTCAACCATGAAGGCCTGATTCACGCAGTCTCCTCTTTACAGTTGATGTTGAGAGGTGTCTGTTACTTGAACTCTGTGAAGCATTTATTTGGGCTGCAATCTGAGGTTCAGTTAACTCTAGTGAACTTATCCTCTGCAGTAGAGGTAACTATGGGTCTTCCTTTCCTGTGGCGGTCCTCATGAGAGCCAGTTTCATCATACCGCTTGATGGTTTTTGCGACTGCACTTGAAGAAACTTTCAAAGTTCTTGACATATTCAGAATTGACTAACCTTCATGTTTTAAAGTAATGATGGACTGTCATTTCTCTTTGCTCATTTGAGCTATTCTTGCCACAATATGGACTTGGTCTTTTACCGAATAGTGCTGTCTTCTGTATACCACCCCTACCTTGTCACAACACAACTGATTGGCTCAAACGTATTAAGAAGGAAAGAAATTCCAAAAATTAACTATTAACAAGGCACACCTGTTAATTGAAATGCATTCCAGGTGACTACTTCATGAAGCTGGTTGAGAGAATGCCAAGAGTTTGCAAAGCTGTCATCAATGCAAATGGTGGCTACTATGAAAAATCTCAAATATGTTTGGATTTTTTTAACACTTTTGGGGGGKTTCTACATGATTCCATGTGTTATTTCATAGTTTTGATGTCTTCACTATTATTCTATAATGTARAAATTGTAAAAATAAAGTAAAACCCTGGAATGAGTAGGTGTGTCCAAACTTTTGACTTGTACTGTATATATATTTTCCTTTATTATGTTCCTCTAACCCTACCACCCCTCCCSTAATTGGACCAAACTAATGGACAACAACACTTAGGCTTCTACTTCCCAAGTGTCGCAGCGGTCTAAGGCACTGCATCTCAGCGCTTGAGGCGTCACTACAAACACACTGGTTCGAATCTAGGCTGTATCACAACCAGTCGTGATTGGGAGTCCCATAGGGTGGAGCATAATTGGCCCAGCGTCGTCCGGATTTGGCCGGGGTAGGCCATCATTGTAAATAAGAAGTTGTTCTTAACTGACTTGCCTAGTTCAATAACGGTTACATTTATACATACTATATACATTTTACAGACACAATGTATTTTACAATAGTTCTCTTTTTTGAGTTTTAAATCTCATCCTTCAGCTACCCTAAACCCCTCCCATCTATCTCTTAACACTATCCAGTTAAGATTTTTATTTGCCATATATTTTTCAACTGTGCTGTGATGTTTCACAAAAGTTCTGAACCTTTCCAATTGCATTTTATCTATGGCTATTTGAGTGCCCATAGATACCATGACGAGATCCTGAGGCCCATAACCGTGCCCTTCATCCGCCGCCATCACCTCATGTTTCAGCATAATGCACGGCCCCATGTCGCAAGGATCTGTACACAATTACTGGAAGCTGAAAATGTCCCAGTTCTTCCATGGCCTGCATACTCACTAGACATGTCACCCATTGAGCATGTTTGGGATGCTCTGGATCAACGTGTACGACAGCATATTCCAGTTCCCGCCAATATCCAGCAACTTTGCACGGCCATTGAAGAGGAGTGGGACAACATTCTACAGGCCCCAATTCTACAGGCCCCAATCAGCAAAGGAGATGTGTCGCGCTGCATGAGGCAAATGGTGGTCACACCAGATACTGACTGGTTTTCTGATCTATTCCCCTACCTTTTTTTTAAGGTATCTGTGACCAACAGATGCATATCTGTATTCCCAGTCATGTGAAATCCAGAGATTAGGGCTTAGTGAATTTATTTCCATTGACTGATTTCCTTATATGAACTGTAACTCAGTAAAACTTTTGAAATTGTTACATGTTGCGTTTATATTTTTGTTCAGTGTAGTTTTTGGTAAAAACATTTTTAAAGACTGTAAAATCACCAGGAATTCAGCAACAACGAAAAAAAGAATTTAGAAAGTCTGTTCTTAAGTATTCCCACAAATAAAAAAAGAGACATGTGATCGTGTCTCAATGTAATCAAGAGATATAATGATTGTTATTTTCAAATACAATCTCGTTTTGGGCTCAGGTGTTGTCAATTTAAAGTGGAAAATGTTTTATAATTATTTTCCAGCCCTACGACCATTCCCTCCGATCTAGTTGCCTACCCCTGATGTAAGGGGAAGAAGCGACTGTAAACACTTTAGGGGCCAATGTCTCTGAAATGAGGACGGTAATAAATAGACCTGTGGGGGACTCCGCAAGGTATGGGCCCTCTAATACCACCGCAGCGCATTCTCATCATGATCTGTTATTCACACACACACACACACACACAGCGATGTGCTCTCTCAGTGCTCTCCCCCCTAAGTGGCCATTACCTCACAGCTCCCTGACTCCAATACTCTCACCGGAGCTGAACACAGACCAGTGGAAGCCCTCACACTGATTCAACAAAATGATCAGTGCTTAAAAGGAGTCAGAGCTACATGGAGCCATGCTCCAGCAAAGAGAAAAGCATATTGTTATCCAAAATAACATGTTCATCTAATTCTAAACAATCACTTTATCCAACTCAAAAAAGTATGTTTATCCAACTCAAAAAAGTATGTTTATCCAACTCAAAAAAGTATGTTTATCCAACTCAAAAAAAGTATGTTTATCCAACTAAAAAAAGTATGTTTATCCAACTAAAAAAAGTATGTTTATCCAACTCAAAAAATTATGTTTATCCAACTCAAAAAATTATGTTTATCCAACTCAAATGACCGCACTGAGACATGTTTAGATGACCTGTACTTTAGTATAAGCTATGTGTTTGTGTGTTTATACACTGATTCATGTCTACTATACACTGTAGATGTGTTTGTGCATGTTTGGAGCACAGGGGGTCTAGTCCTCTTCCCCTTCCTCATCGGTGACACAGATGCATATTGATTTCAGAGAGCCTGCTTAGAAACCATGCTGAGTGACAGTACAGGAAGAACATGGTGCACACACATAAAACACACACACACACACAGCCATGTGCACACTGACACAAACACACATCTAAAATAACACACAATACATTCATATACCAACAAAGACCCCCAATCCTTTGCTCACACACATATGCTGCCCTTCTAACCCAAAGCTGCCCACGCAGCAAAAGCACACAAACAGTGTGTACTGTATTATGCTATCTCTAATGCCCAATGACATTGCCCTGAGGCAAGGCACAGAGAATGCCATGCCATTGAGGCTAGCTCCTCTACCTATGGTAAGTATGGTAGACCCTGTTTCTGGAAGCCATAGTTTGGTCTGGTTGTTTCAGCGCTACTATGATTAATAAGTAACTACAACAAATCCATTAGGTAAGAATGTCATACTGATTGGTGTCCAACCACATGGTTTCCACCAGGTTTAACCTGACTGGAGCATGGGTTCTCTCGCATGGGTTCCCTCGCATGGGTTCCCTCGCATGGATTCCCTCGCATGTTCCATTTCCTACTCCTCTATCCAAGTCTAACCCAACTCAAAATAATAAGTGAATCCAATTTGATCTAATAATAATTTGATCTAACTCAAAACAATATGTTTTACCAACTCCTACTCCCCTTGTCAGTTGCTGTCTACAATGTTTTCCACCAGCTGTGCATAGCGCTCCTCAGTCATGAAGCTGGGTTATGGCCAAGACATTATGATCTCTGCCTGTTTTGAGGCTCTTCCTTCCAACAATGGGCATCAGTGTCGAGATCAAAGGTTAGTTCAATAGGAACCCTGGTATGTGGCCAGTGTTCAGTCATGCTCTCTCCCTCTCCAGCCTGCCTATCAATGGAAGGAAGCCACTATCTGATCTCAGCCAGGAATTGTATTTATAAGTGGACAACGTCTGATAAATCATATGCACACACACACACACACACACACACACACACACACACACACACACACACACACACACACACCTGTTTGGGAAAGGAATGTGGCATCTCTTCTGCAAATGTACACAAGCACATCTGCGTGTGTTAATACTAATGCAATTAATGTGATTTGTGTTGAAAAGCAGCCAGTTTGTTTTCGTGTCGTCCCGAGGGAATGCACAGTGGCATCACCAGGGGGAATAAGGGAGCCATGATGCTTCCTTCCTTATTTCCTCGCATCTTCAGACAGTGACCAATGAAGAGCCCCAAACCACAGTAGAGGACCAATCAGAGACTTGTGCTCAGGGGGATTTCCAGTTTCCACAATGTTTCTAAACAGCGATGATGCCAAGGTCAGGTGTCATGTCATGGAGAGCCATCGCTCTCTACCGCGACTGAACAATAGTGAAGGCAATTGCCAGCTTACATGCCAGCCACTTACAGTACAATCTTAGAAAAAAGGGTTCCAAGGGGTTCTTAAGTTTTCCCTATAGGAGAACCCTTTCTAGTTTCAAGTAGACCTCTGTGGAAAGGGTTCTACATGGAACCCAAAAAGGTTCTACCTGGAACCAAAAGGGTATGACCTAGAATCAAAAAGGGTTCTTCAAAGGGTTCTCCTTTGGGGACAGGTGATGAACTCTTTTAGGTTCTAGATAGCAATTTTTTTCTAAGAGTGTAGCAATGGATGAAAAGTAAACATGACAAAATGAGTCGGCTACGGAACAGTACAGACAATTGCTTTAACTCTAACTCCAATAAGCCCTCTTGCTGAAGTTCCTATTACCATCTTACCCTTTAATACAATTGTCAGAGAGAGAGAGAGAGAGAGAGAGAGAGAGAGAGAGAGAGAGAGAGAGAGAGAGAGAGAGAGAGAGAGAGAGAGAGAGAGAGGACAGTCCTTACACTGGTTCTGTAACCATATAAATATAACTACTAGAACAGACACTAGAATGGGGATATCAGAACAATGACTTGAAAAGGGGATTACCGTTCTAGTAATTGTATTTCTATGACTGTAACCGGCCTCTGCAGACTAAAGCGATGGCGCCTGCCTCTGTCTGTTAGAGTGTGAATAACACTCTGCTCTCACTCCTTCTAGCGTGGGTGACTAATTCAGATGATCAGTGTGGATCATGAATGAGTAGGGGAGGCGTGATCATTCATAGCACCACTACTGCTACCAGATACAGGCTGACTGGTCTGTCTCCTAATGGAAGTACACATCTGGGGAAGCCAGGGGTCAGGCAGCCAGGGGTCAGGCACTACACATATTACACTCTAATTCTATAGTGCTAGTCCTGGAGGAACATTCATTTATACATAGCGATGGACACTGATTATGATAG
The DNA here is from genome assembly GCF_002910315.2 of Salvelinus sp. IW2-2015. Lineage (NCBI taxonomy): Eukaryota > Metazoa > Chordata > Actinopteri > Salmoniformes > Salmonidae > Salvelinus > Salvelinus sp. IW2-2015. The sequence goes on along the minus strand of NC_036862.1, from coordinate 13,364,684 downwards.
TGTTATGTATGGGTTATGAATGTGTTATGAAGTCCTTATGTAGGTACCCTTCAAACAATGCGTCACCCTATAATGAATGTGCTGAATAGCTGATAATGTAATTTATACACTCAAAGTATCTTGTATGACAAATTATGGACCACCAGCTATAGGGCCCAGTACTGTATTATGAAGTAGCCTACAGTAGATATTAGATGTTGGTTTTAATCTCTCTCTCTCTCTCTCTCTCTCTCTCTCTCTCTCTCTCTCTCTCTCTCTCTCTCTCTCTCTTCCTCTCTCTCTCTCTCTTCTCTCAAACGTCTCTCTCTTGTCTCTTCTCTCTCTCTGTCTCTCTCTCTTCTGTCCTCTCTCTCTCCCTGTCTCTCTCTCTCTCTCTGCTCTTGTCTCTCTGTTCTGTCTTCTGTCTCTCTCTTCTCTCTCTTCTCTCTCTCTCTCTCTCTCTCTCTCTCGTCTCATCTCTCTCTCTCTCTTCATCTCTCTCTGCTCTCTGCTCTGCTCACTCTCTCTCTCTCTGTCTCTCTCATCTCTCCCTTCTCTCTCCTCGGTCTCTCCTCTCCCTCTTCTTCTCACGTCTCCGGGTCTGCTCTGCCTCATCTCCTCTCACTCTCCGATCTCTCCACTCTCTCCTCTTCCTCCGCTCTCTCTCTCTCTCTCTCTTCTCTCTCCTTCCTCTCGCTTCTGTCTCCATTAGGCTTTACAGTGGATTTGTAAGCATGGTTTTCTGACTGAGAATGAACTGACTTCTTTTTTTGTACCTACGCTGGGCGGCAGTTTCACTTTTAAGCCTCCACATGCATTAGGACAACCAATGACATAGCGACACTCACAATTCATTGTGATATAATTCAGAACATATGTAATATATGATATATAATAACTCAAAATCTAGATATGAATGACGCATGTAATCTTTTACCTCAGTAACAAATATGTACATGCCATATGAACACCCTATTACCCTTTCATAGTATCCTACTTCATGACATGGCCTTAGGGGTCTGTTAAAGTAACGTGCACTGTAGTGTACAACACATTAGGAATACTCCTGCTCTTTCCATGACATAGCATTGCCAGCTGACACATCAGGTGATACTTATGATCTTTATTTGATGTCCACACTTCAATCAGTGTAGGAGGAAAGGGGCACGGAGACAGGTTAAAGTAAGCTTTTTAAGCTTTGATTACAATTGAGACCATGGCAATTGATGCACTTGTTTCCATCATTCAGAGGGTGAATGGAGTACAAGACACACGAAGACGTTGTGCCTCTTGATGAGGTATGGTAGGTTAGTGTCAAGAACTGAAACGCTACTCACGGGTTTATTTTTTTCACGCTCAACGATTTTTTTTCCGATGTGTAATGCTCTATGTAAATGGTCCCACCACCCAGATATTGCGAAATCACGCAACATTAGACACAAGTGCGGAGCATCTGGGTCACAATGGCACTCTAGCATCCCCTCGTTGGTATACACTTCCGGACACTTGTCGACATAGTAAGACAGACCAGAGGCCCTGCAAAGAATGAAACTTGAGCGCTGCTCTATGGCAGCGAAGGGGACGGTGCACTCTAATATCTCAGGACAAGGTGCTGGCACTAGAACAGCCCACAGCCAAATCCCCAAACAACCAATAAACGCACAATGACATCATTACAACTCACAACCCATCACAAAAATCCTCACTACAACAACAACGCATCCTACAACTCTATAACATACACCAAAACCTACACTCTCCCAACACCAAATTAACCTACAACAAAACAGCACATATAACAAAAATACACCATCCCAACCTCCAACGACACAATCCATACCAAGCATACCACCAGATATAACATATAGCTACTATAAACTCACCCCAAAAAACCAATATAAATCCCAAAAAAAAATATTAGCCAATCAAAACCAAGACAACCTCTAACTCAAAACCAAATACATAACACAAACACAAATCCAACTAACATCACAACCAAACCAGAAAACAACAAACACATCATTAACAAACAAGATCAACATTCCACCCATAAACACATCAATCCAATCGCACAACCATACTTCAAACCAAATCACAACTACATAGAGCAAATAAAAATCAACCAAAAACGAACCAAGAACAAAAAAACAAACAGACCACAAATAAAAAAAAAATAAATTAAAATACTCAACTAACAACTACTCAAATTCTAAATCACTAAATATACATCACAGCATCCTATAACAACAAAAAAGCAGACATACAACAACACCACACACACAATATCAACAATGACCACGATACCGCAAACATATAAAACATTAAAAATCAAACCCCATCAATACTACACATAACCTAAAAAATCTCGCCAACAGCATCAATCAAACAAACCACAAACCAAGAAATCTAACATAGATCAAACACCCAGCACAAAATACCAATTTCTCATATAACCCACAATAGCCATCACTACTAAAACACCTCACGTGATGCAAAAAACAAAAAAAACCCTAAACAAAAAAAAATTTACCATACAACCAAACAACACAACCAACCAAAAGAACAAATCCAAATCCCAAAAACGAGACATTTATAAGAGAAGTATTGGAGTATTAATTTATATTTATGCAGATTGGTCAGGGGGAGGAACTCAAGATGACACACACCTAAGACAAATATCGTAGCACACACAACCATCACCAGATCTAGTAGTGAACTTCCCAGAAGGTATAACTACCCATAGCAAAGGAGACCTTCAACTGCTGCATAGCAGCTCTGAGACAAACAGATCTGAGATATCCTATCAAATAGATACCTATCACACTCTTTATCATCAAGAGTAACGATGACGAAAGTTCAGAAAGTGTAAGAGAGAGCAAGGAGCACCAGAGAAGCGAGCAGGAGAGAGAGAGTGTGTGTTGTGTGTGCTGTGTGTGTGTGTGTGTGTGTGTGTGTGATGTGTATGGTGGGTTGTGTGTGTGTGTGTTGTGTGTGTTGATGTGTGTGTGTGTGTGTGTGTGTGTGTGTGTGTTGTGTGTGTGTGTGTGTGTGTTTGATGTGTAGAGATGAAGAAGAAAGAGTGTGAGAGTGAGTAGAAGATGAGAAGATGCATGGAGAAGAGAGAGTTGATGAAAGTCTGAGTAGAAGACTAGGATGACAAGATCAAACGAGGGTTTTCTAATTCAGCTGTGTCTGTCTATAGAACTCTGAAAGGCTGAACGCCGACTCTGACCAATGGACATCTATCTCCTCGTTCTCCACTCATGTCCACCCTCTACATATCTAGCCATACTTTGTCGACAGGATATCTAATACAAAGCTACTCGCTATTGATCATAGAACACTCCTGGACAGTGACAGCGAACAGACTATTAGACATACTCTCTCTGCCATTAGATAGACCAGACGGGGCAGGCTCCACTATGAGAGAGACTCAACTGAACGCATACGAAGAAGGACACTCACAACTCTCAGCAATAAGTTCTTGTCAGGTCCTAGCACTCATCGATTAACCAATAGTCGCGCATAGTGCATTTCTGCAGCAAACAGCGAGACATTGACTTGTCCAAATCTTGCACTCTTAGAATGGTAATCCGTACATGTGCTATATATTTGATATATCCTTTGTTATAAGCCATCTCAGATCGCTCTTTTGACGACTTGAGCTTCGAAATGGAACCAACAGACAACTTTGATGGGACATCAGTAAAGGCATTATTGCCATGTCATGCTAACTACTGTACCCTCTAGATTAGAAGCAAATCGAAGATCTGGATTGACGCCAGTATCACATGATTTTTCAATTCTTTCCATAACGCAGGGACTGCAGAATAATGACCGCTGTGGAACACAGGATGCGTGCATTATTTAATCATCAAATGGTAGAAACACAACGGCAGTACTCGAGAATGTTAGCGCTCAGATTGAGAATACTCTGCTTAGCATATAGCTATAGCTGCTTACCTTCAGTTATTCATGGTGGAATGTCTTGCATGGAGCAGCCCTCAGGAGGACGTCCAAGGATGGCTCTCCACATGATAGGCCGTCGATTAATCACCTATAGGGTACAGAACACGCACTTGTACTGGCCTCAACTCTGTGCTTTGATGTAGCGAACTATAGACATCACGCCTCTGTGTCTCACCTCACCGTGAGGGGCACATGAGACGAGGCGCTGCTGCTCGGGTGGGACTGGGGCGAGGGTGTCTCTACTACACGTCTTCACTGGCCACCCTAGCTGCCTGAACTAGAGATATCTAGGGCACCCCTGTCGCCGCGGTGAACTGAGTGAGACTGGCACTTGTAGTTTCTCGTTATGCCGCTGTGCAACGACACACATACAAAAGGCTCTGTATCCCCACGGCAGAGTTAGGTAACTCTAAAACTGTTTTCACTTGTCATCTGTCTCACGATGGTCTCTTCTCTTTCTGTGACCCTGCCTCTAGTGTGTACATGCTCTTACCAAATATCTGTCCTACCAGACTGCTGCTCTTTCAACAAAACACACATACAGCTCCACCTAAGCTCGCTAACGCACTATAGAACATAGATGGAGTCTCAGACGCTCTTCAGATTCGTCGTAATCACCAGCAGCTAGTGCTAGTCTGATAAACCAACAACACATGTAAACCAAACTCACACCCTCTCAATGCCTAGCATAGGCACATGAAATACAGTGTCAGGATACAGTGATCATGACAGTCTCACAAGAGACAAACAATACTCCTCTCTCACGTCTATAACAAACGGTCTCATAGTAAGAGAACAGCGTCTGTCTTCTCTCTTACCACTTACACATCTCAATCCTCTCTTCACCTATCCATCTGTCTCCTCAGTCCTGATATATTCTACTCTATCCTATGAGCTATGTTATGTGCATCAATGTCTCTCACTCTCCTACGTCTCCTCAGTATGTGATTTCACACGGTTATTGCAGAGATAGGGAGTAGTGTCATTCTACTCTCTTCAGTTTACTTCTCGTCTCAGCCTCTACTCCCTAGGCAGAGAGAGAGTGAATTTCCTGACTTCTGTGATAAGCTACCATCAGGAAGAGTCATCGATCGGTCATACCATCAGCGTGTCTAGAGGAATGATACGATTCTCTATTCTTCTCCACTCCGCTGCTGCTTCTCATGTCATATCTCAGTATATGCCCTACAAGTTAGACATTCTCTGCTCTCACACATGTACTCCAACTTGCCACACCTCACCACATCTCTCAACTATACTACTCTTATACCTCTCTCACTCCCCTCTCTCCTCCTCTCTTCTCTCTTCTCTCTCTCTTATCGTCTTGATCTCTCTCCTCGATAATATTGCCTGCAGGCACACTCGGCTCGATGACGTGTCGTCTCAGAAGGTTGAGAGAGTGAATCATCGCTTCTGCTCGATCATCCTACCTATCCTTTGCTCAATGGTGTATGCAACCCTCTACTTCTCATCTCTCAATGCTTCATCCAACATTACTACACAAACGACACACTCAAACTTTGCTATGATCTAACTCCACTCATCGTGTCTTGCTTTCTCATTCCTCGATTTTTTCGCACCTCTGGCGTGATAGGTTACTCTTTCCCACTTTTCTTACCATCTCTCTCTCACTTTTGTGTGAGTACCAGAGGTTACATTGAAACTGTGTATTGCACTGGCCATTGCGCCTGTAGAGGGATGTTGAATGACTTTTATTGGTCACCAAATAGACAACAAACAGCTGTGCTAAGTCTGGTGTAGAAATGCGCGAATT
>NC_036862.1:13291698-13358937 GCF_002910315.2 Salvelinus sp. IW2-2015 | reverse complement strand
TGTTCTGAGGACAAAAGTGGTGGTTGCAACTCAATATTAGGAAGGTGTTCTTAATGTTTGGTATAGTCAGTGTGTAGGGAATAGGGAGCCATTTGGGACGCACACAAAGTCAAATGAGCACACTTTCCACGGCAGTCTTGGAGCATTCATTTATCTTTATGCAGATGTCAGGGAGGACCAGTGACCACACTGCCCATAATGAGGACACAACCAACGCCACAGCCTTCTGTAGAGACTTCCCAGAAGACACCATAGCAAAGGAGACCACTTTCTGCTGCATACAGCTCTGAGAAAACACGCTCTCTGATGCCTTCTACACTTAGGACATGACACGCTATCAAAGAGTAAGAGARAAAGAGAAAGTGTGAGAGGGTGTGAGAGAGCAAGGGAGAGAGAGAGAGAATAGAGTGAGAGGAGAGAGTGAGAGGAGAAAGTGAGAGGAATGGACTGGGCGAAAGTCAAATGAGGTCTCTGCATCCTCGTGCTGTTTCAAACTCTGACAGCTGAAGCCCCTTGGACCAATGGCATCTCTCCTCTCCCCGTTCTCCCCCCTCCCTCCATCATACATCCCATCACTTTGTCCACAGGATTAAAACAAAGCCTCTCAGCTTCTGATCAGCCACTTTGGACAGGAAGCCACAGACTCAATCAGACCATATTTGCAACACATAGAGATGACACACAGAGGGGAAGGTTCATTGAGAGCCTCAAACTGACCATGCAGAAGAGAATATCCTTGCAATAAGCCCCCTATTCAATACCGAGCCTACAGTATATTCTAATCATCCCCATCAAAAGCGATGGAGGATAGATAGAGTGCCCTTTGCAGCCAACACCAGAGACATTTATTAACAATCTGCCCTTTTAAAATGGTAATCTCCTTATTTTATTTTAGTATAATTTTAATGTTATGGCCATTGTGTTTGCGATTGAGCCTTCGGAATGGAATCCAAAGACAAAGTGAATGTGACATTAAAGCTTTTGAATGTAATGTAATTTAACCTCTAGATCAGGTCAATTCAAATCTGGACTTTGAAGCCAGTTCCACTACTGATTTTCAATATTTCCCTCTAACCAGGGACTGATAATGAGCTGGGACACCAGGGTGCAATTCATTATCAGGTAGAACACAACCGGCAGTACTCTGGACCTGCAGGCTCAGATTTGAATACCCCTGCTCTAGATATCAGTATGCTGCTTACCTTCCGATCATGGTGGAATGCTGCTGGACGGCAGCCTCCAGGAGGCGCTCCAGGATGGTCCACTCCCCCATGATGGCCGTGGTTACTCCTCTGGGTACAGGAACCCCGCTGTTGGCCCTCACTCTGGGCTTTGAGGTGCCCTAGTCCCACGTGTGTCTACCCACCGGAGGGGAAGAGAGAGCGCTGCTGCTGGGTGGGACTGGGGGCCGAGGGTGTCCTCTACTACAGCTCACTGGGCCCCCATAGCTGCCTGATGGATATCCCTGGACCCCCGCTGCGCTGACCTGAGATGACTGGACCTGTGCTTCTCTGTATGCCGCTGTGCAGACGCACACATACAAGCTCTGTATCCGGTGGCAGAGTTGGTATCCCTGTTTTCACTTGTTCTGTCCTCACGTGGGTTCTCTCTCTCTGTGAACCTGCCCTCTAGGTGTACCTGGCCTCTCTACCAATCTCTGTCTCCAGCTGCCCTGCTTCTTTCACACAAACACACATACAGCTGCCCCTGCTCGCTACCACAACACACATAGATGGGTCTCACGCTCTCTCCCCAGCTGTCGTAATCCCACAGCCACTGTGCTATGTCTGATAAAACACCACCCAACACAATGAAACCAAACTCACACACTCTAAATGCCCTGCCATGCACTGAGACTTACAGTGTTCAGGAACAGTGATCCATCGCACCCAGTCTCACAAGCACACTCCTTCACGCTCACACGGTCCTCAACAGTCAAAGATCAGCGTCTGTCTTCTCTCTCCACTCCTCCCTCATCCTCCTCTTCCCTCCCTCCACTCTGTCTCTCCTCCGTCCTGTCTCTCTCCTTCCCTATGGCTAGTCTTGTGCTTCTCTGCCTCTCTCTCCCTCTCTCCTCGTTGTGTTCACACCGTCAGCGGTGGAGTAGTGTCCCTCTCTCTCTCTCGTTTACTCTCTCGCTCTCCCCCTCTCACTCTGGCAGAGAGCAAGAGTGAATTTCTGCTTCGCTGGTGCTCATAAGGAAAGCTCCTCACTGGTTTCTCTCAGCGTGCTAGAGGAATGATAGCTCTTCTTCTTCTCCCTCCCTCTGCTGCTTCTCTGCCTTCATCTAGTTTCCCCTCACAGTTTGACACTCTCTGTCTCCACCTTCTCCACCTGCCCACTCCCCCTCTCTCACTCTCTCTCTCTTACTCTCTCTCACTCCCTCTCTCCCTCTCTCTTTCTCTCTCTTTCTCTCTCTTTCTCTTACTCTCTCGCTCTTTGCCTGCAGGCACTCGGCTCGTGCGTGTGTCCAGAAGATTAGAGAGAGGAATCATCGCTCTGCTCATCCCTCCATCCTTTGCTCTGTTTATCCCCTTCTCTCTCATCTCTCACTGTTCCACTCCAATTACAACACAACCGACACACAAACCATTTTCCTTTATCACTCTCATCCTGCCTTGCTTTTCCTCCATTCCTCCATTTTCCGCACCTACTGGCGTGACTGGTCTACCTCTTTTCCCCTTTTCTACCTCTCCTCACCTTTTGTGTGTACACAGAGCGTTCACATTGACAACTGTGTTTATTGGCACTGGCATGGTGTTGGGGGATGTTGAAGACTGTTATGGTCACCCTCAAATGCACAAACACTTGCTAAGTCTCTGGTGGAAATGCAAACATACAGATGACCCCCCCTCTCTCTTTCTACCCACAGCCAAGGGAAGGAGAGAGCAGAGCAAGACTGAAGGTGTATGTGTGTGTGTGTGTGTGCATGCGTGCGTGCGCATGTGTTGGAATTAAAGAGAGACAAGTTTTAACAAAGAGATTTGACGTTTGAAGCAGCTTGCAATTTCTATATTTGAAATTGGAGAAACGTGGAAAAAGTCTAATTCTGCAGTGACTTTGGACCTAGACCAGATGATGCTCTCTCTCTCTTCATGCAAAACCCTTTCTAAGCAGGAAATTACATCACACAGCCACGGCGTCAATGGGAGTGGAATGTGGAGGCCTTTACAAGGTGTATATACTAGTGTGTCTGTGTATCATCAGCTGGACACCAGCACAGACGCCAGACTGGGAGGACTCATGGAGAGCAGTCACAAGGATCCAGACCCTTATCCTCCCTGGTGAATACAGACGTGGGATCTGACTTGTAAGCTACTGTATGTAYACAGTTCATATCACTATGCTACCCATCGTCTCACATTCAAGGAAGCATCCACTGTGAGGTTCAGGTGAAGATTAGAAATACCTCCCAAGAGAGGGGTCTTTGACATAGTCATGTCCTGAGCAAGTGAGTTATGGTCAGTATCAGTGCAGTCGGTAGGGGAGGGGCTGAGGTATTCACCACTCACCTTCACTATTCATGTGTCTTTGAGATAGGAGAAAGGACAGCTTAAAGACCGGTATATAGGACTATAGGTGAGGAGACTGATGGTTGCTGGCTCAGCACACCGATGTGCTCGGGGAGCCGTGAGACACACTATAATGAAGTGATGCAGGTGAACAGTGAGAGCGTTCATAATGTGTACCGCACGACTCCACTCACGACGCACGATAGTCATCTACCTCATGCTAAGGCAATCTGGCTCCATCAAYGGCTCGCACGTGAGGTGAGGGAGAATAGGAGAAAAACATGAAAACCATCGCTCTCAAACATACCTAAATCTGAACACTCAAAATGACTGACGGTCATGGTGAACCAAATTGAACACCAAGATGGCTGGTAGCATTGACAGAATAGATTAAACGAGAACATTATTGTCCATTGCATTGTGAAATAGAAATGTGCCTTTTTAGTGCCATTGCTGTCAACGGCTATACCATAGGTAAGGTTTACTGTGGGCACAGTCTCAGAGCCATCCGTGTGTTGAGGGTAACTACACGGTGGGTAGGGGCAGGGTAATGTGGGCACTGGATGGTGCCTGGCTGGCAGGCCCGAGGATTTGCGGTGCGGGATCAGAGGCAGGCGGTGGGCCACTCTTTAGGTAAAAGATTACATTTGCACCCCGATTAAGGGATAAGCAGCTTTGTCCACGCTCCAGACACCCACAGGGCAGCGGGATAGATGTCCATACCGCCCGGCCAGGGGTAATTAAGGTTTACCCCCCTCACCCGTGTCCCCCTCAGCTCCCCAACCCCATATTAATGCCCATGATTTTAGAATGAGATGTTTGATGAGCAGGTGTCCACATACTTCTGGTCATGTAGTGTAAGTTAAATGGACTCGCTGTTTGAAATAATAAGGGTTCACATGATTTTTGAATGACTAACACTTTCCCCTGTTCCCCATACTTACATATGTAAGGTCCCTCAGTCAAGCACAGATTCAAGTACAGACCAGGGCGCTTTTTGGCAGCCTCATAAAGACTGATTGGTAGACGGGTAACAGTAACAAATAAGACATTGAATATCTCTTTAAGCATGGTCAAGTTAATAATTATGCTGTGGAGGATGGATTAAACCACCCAGACACATCAAAGATGCAGTCGTCCTTCTGAACTGAGCTTCAAGACAGGAAGGAAACTGCTTAAGGATGTCACCATGAGGCCATTGGTGATATTAAAAGAGCTACCAGAGTTCAATGGCTGTGATGGGAGAAAACTGAGGATGGATCAACATAGTAGTGACTCCACAATAATGACCTACATGACAGAGTGAAAAGAACACAAATATACCAAATATGCATATGTAGGCAACAAGGCACTAAAGTAATACTGCAACAAAAACAACTGAGCAAAGGAATACACTTTTTGGCCTAAATGCAAAGCCTCATGTTTGGGGCAAATCCACACAGAGTAACTGCCTCATTTTCAAACATGGTGGTGGCTGCATCATGGTATGGGTGTACATGACATTGCCAAAGACTGGGGAGTTTTTCAGGATGAAAAGAAACAGGATGTGGAGCTAAGCACAGGCAMAATCATAGAGGAAACTCTGCTTCACACGAGACACTGGGAGATTAATTCACCTTTCAGTACGTCAACCACCTACAACACAAATCTACACCTTAGTTGCTTACCAAGACTTGAACATTTGGATCTAGAATTTTGAAAATAGTGGTCAAATATTGCACAATACAGGTGTGGAAAGCTCTTAAGAGACTCACCCAAAAAGACTCTTTGCTGTAATCGCTGCCAAAGGTGTTTCCAACATGTATTGCCTGAAGGGGGCAAATACTTATCTAATCAAGGTAGTTTTATTTCATTCTTTTTTTGTGTGCATTTCATCCACTTTGACAGAATTGTGTGTTGACAAAAGTACAATAAAAACAATTAATCCCACTATGAAACACAATAAAATTTGGAAAAATATCCAAGGGCACTGTATAAATTTGAGCCACTATATTCCAGAGGTCAAAACTGACTAAGATTTTTTCCATATATCACGAGCATCATGGATACAATGTATGGAAAATTAAGACATGTAAACTAGACCCTTAAAAAAAAAAAAAAAAACACAATTTCAATGGATTGGTATTTTAAGTAGTGTAATACAGACTGGTGACAAATTCATCTGTAAAAGGAAACCTTGGAGATTTATGCTTGTGGTTTAGACCATTGAGAAATCATACTAGACACCTTAATAATGCATTACTTATTTATTGATTAATACAGCTAATGTCTCCAGAGCCTGTAAAGTACACATCCCTCTCCACACTATTGTGACCAATGGGATTAAATAGGCTTTCTTTTATTGTTACTACAAATGCAATGAGGCATTTAAATAAAAGTCAGTAAAAACAATGTCAATAATTAACTTGCTTTACTGAAATCAAGTCAGATTATGGCAAAAACAGGGATTTTGTACACAATAACAGATGTAAGTGACAGAACGCACACAAGTCCAACTCTTGACATGCGGTTTTAAACGTTAGTCTGTCATTAATTGCTTTGCGTATTCACTCAGGCATCCACCCCTTCTAACGAGGGCATTAATCTTGGTTTGACAAGAGCAAAAGAAAAGATTACCAACTGGGAGGGAGACGGGAGAGCACCCTTCTGAAGCCTTTAACGTTCCCAACTGATGTTGACAGACACAGAGGATTTAAATATCCTGCCAATGAACCCATTCGACCTCAAAATGCATTAGAACTGACTGAATCTGTATAGCACTACCTGGGTTGGGCTGGTTCGTGTTGTATATAGATGTGTGAAAATATCAAGGCACGGCAAATGTAACAAGATGTGGGGACTTCAATATTTTCCAACAGATTTAAAAAGGTGGCAAATCCATCAATGACAAAAAATGGGCTGAGTTGATTGATGACAATTGATGGGGTAAACAGTAGCTCTCTGGCTGGCTGTCACTCAATGGTGGGTGCCGCTGTGTTGTTAGTGACGTCACAGTCTTGAACAGTTCCATAGGTTGGCTTGGTCTCTAGGTGATCTCCTTGAAGGCCCTCTTCTCAACATACTTCACCTTGTGTCTCCTCTTGAACCTGTGGGAGGCGGAGCGCACAATCAAACACTGTCCATTCTAAAGCACGTCAACGGCTTCACATCAAAGACTATTCTCATGTACAAGAAAAACAAAAAGGTGATGTGGAGGGGAAGCAGCATGTTGCCCTCAGTTCCCAGGAGGCTGTTTACACAACAGCTCCCTGAGTTCCATGATTGTCTTCACATTTCCGAGGAAATACTGTGAGCGCAAGGATGGGATCATCACTGGACACAGTCATGCTCAAGCTGACTGAACCAACGGGGGGGGGGGGGGGGKGCACTAGTTACCCAGCTAACTTTGATAAACAAGCAAAAATAACTATTGATTTTCTGGTTCATTAAGAAAGTCAAAGATGGGTTTGAGTCAGACCATTCCCATTTCAAGCTCAGCTTTCTAAAAAAGGTATTTCACAATATTTAGGCAAGTTAACTGGCTAACGCATTGATCCTGCTTTGTAGTATAACTCCCTGGAAATAAACAATAAACACAAATCTAGAAAGTTCTACTATGAAAGTTAGACATACAGACCACTATGTATATGACATCACTGTTCAATATCCATTATAGGCAAATACTTTTCTGACATGAGATGCTGTTTGTTTTTAAAGGGAGAATAACTTACTTGGCTCGTTCTCTGGGCTCAATCATGTTCCTCTTCTGCATACTCTTGAAGCGGTCCTTGAGGACACTGCCCTCTGGCTGCAGGACACATAATTACATGTGAAGGGAAACATGTTAGTACATGTCAGTAAACCCAAATAAATAATGAGTGCTCTGATGAAGGACCGTGCGCCAAAACAGGGGTCAACGTGAGACATTATTGAAGGGAATTACATTGCTATCCTGAAACTTTTCAGCATTTCAGTTCCACATACGCTATCGTTCAAAAGTTTGGGGTCACTTAGAAATGTCCTTGTTTTGGAAAAAAGCACATTTTTTGTCCATTAAAATAACATWAAATTGATCCGAAATACAGTGTAGACATTGTTAATGTTGTAAATGACTATTGTAGCTGGAAATGGCTGATTTTTTATGGAATATCTATATAGGCCCATTATCAACAACCATCACTCCTTTGTTCCAATGGCACGTTGTGTTAGCTTTTTAAAATGAGAAACTTGGATTAGCTAATTGTTTAGAAAACCCTTTTGCAATGACGTTAGCACAGCTGAAAACTGTTGAATACAGGCTCAAAGTGGCCAGAAACAAAGACCTTTCTTCGGAAACTCGTCAGTTTATTCTTGTTCTGAGAAATGAAGGCTATTCCATGCGAGAAATTGCCAAGAAGCGGAAGATCTCGTACACAAGAATAGACTGACGAGTTTCAAAAGGTCTTTGTTTCTGGCCATTTTGAGCCTGTATTCGAACCCACAAATGCTGATGCTCCAGATACTCAACTAATCTAAAGGCCAGTTTTATTGCTTCTTTAAAATCAGGTCAACCGATTTCAGCTGTGTTAACTTTTTAGGGATAGGGGGCAGCATTTTCACTTTGGATGAATAGCGGGCCCAGAGTGAACTGCCTCCTACTCTGTCCCAGATGCTAATATATGCATATTATTAATACTATTGGATAGAAAACACACTGACGTTTCTAAAACTGTTTGAATGATATTTGTGAGTATAACAGAACTCATATGGCAGGCAAAAACCTGAGAAAAAATCCAAACAGGAAGTGGGAATTCTGAGGCTGGTCGATTTTCAACCCATCGCCTATTGAAATCCCAGTGGGATATGGATCTGTATGCACTTCCTACGCCTTCCACTAGATGTCAACAGTCTGTAGAACGTTGAATGAAGCTTCTACTGTGATATTGAGCCGGATGGGAGCTGTTTGAGTCAGTGGTCTGGAAGAGTGCCAGGTCCTGGTCACACGCATTCCACATGATATCGACTTGCGTTCCATTACTTCTATAGACACAAAGGAATTCTCCGGTTGGAACGTTATTGAATATTTATGATAACATCCTAAAGATTGATTCTATACTTAGTTTGACAAGTTTATTTGACCTGTAATATAACTTTTTGAAGTTTTCGTCAGAAGTTCGCCTGGACCTGCGCGAGCGTTTGGATACGTGTACTAAACGTGCTAACAAAAGTAGCTACTTGGACATAAATAATGGACATTATCGAACAAAACAACAATTTATTGTGGAACTAGGATTCCTGGGAGTGCATTCTGATGAAGATCAAAGGTAAGGGAATATTTATGATGTAATTTCGTATTTCTGTTGACTCCAACATGGCGGAGAAATGTTGTTTCTATCGGAGCGCCGTCTCAGATTATTGCATGGTTTGCTTTTTCTGTAACGTTTTTTTTGAAGTGACACAGCGGTTGCATTAACAAGTGTATCTTTAATTCTATGTAAAACATGCATCTTTCATCAAAGTGTATTTGTTATTTGATGTGGCTCTCTGCAATTTCTCCAGATATTTTGGAGGCATTTCTGAACATGGCGCCAATGTAAATTGGATATAAATATGCACATTATCGAACAAAACATACATGTATTGTGTAACATGATRTCCTATGAGTGTCATCTGATGAAGATCATCAAAGGTTAGTGATTAATTTGATCTATATTTCTGCTTTTTGTGACTCCTATCTTTGCTGGGAAAATGGCTGTGTGTTTTTTGGACTTGGCGGTGATCTAACATAATCGTATGTTGTGTTTTCGCTGTAAAGCATTTTATTTATTTTTTTATATATTATTATTATTTAAAATCGGACATGATGGGTAGATTAACAAGATGTTTATCTTTCATTTGCTGTATTGGACTTGTTAATGTGTTAAAGTTACATATTTCAAAAAAATATTATTTTATTTCTCGCGCTGCCTTTTCAGCGGAATGTTGTCGAGGGGTTCTGCTAGCGGAACGTGTGTCCTAGAAAGGTTAACATAATTGCAAAAGGGTTCTCTAATGACCTATTAGCCTTTTAAAATGATAAACTTGGATTAGCTAACACAACGTGCCATAGGAACACAGGAGTGATGGTTGCTGATAATGGGCCTCTGTACGCCTATGTAGATATTCCACTTAAAAAATAAAAGCTGTTTCCAGCTACAATAGTAATTTACAACATTAACTTCTCTAGGGTAGGGGGCAGCATTTTCACATTTGGATGAAAAGCATACCCAAATTCAACTGCCAGTTACTCATCCCCAGGAGATAAGATATGCATATTATTAGTAGATATGGATAGAAAACACTCTGAAGTTTCTAAAACGGTTTGAATCATGTCTATGAGTATAACAGAACTTATTTAGCAGGCGAAACCCCGAGGACAAACCATTCAGATTTTTTTGTTTGTTGAGGTCGCACTTCTTTTCAATGAGTTTATTGGGAAACCAGATTTCTAAGCGAATTGCTTGCAGTTCCTATGGCAACCACTAGATGTCAACAGTCCTGAGAAATAGGTTGAGGTTATTCCTTTGTGTAATGAAGAAATACGGCCATCTTGAAGTCGAGGCACTCCAGGTGTCCTGGACATGCGCTTCAATCAAACAGAAGGCATGCAACATTTCGTTTTAATCCTGTATTGAACACATAGCATCCTGTCTTCAATTTTATCGATTATTAACGTTAAAAAATACCCAAAGTTGTATTACAAAAGCAGCTCGATTTTTTTTTGCAACGTTTACAGGTAACCTTGGAGATATTTTGCCGTCACGTTTGAGCAAGTTGGAACCGTTGTTTTTCTGGATCAAACGCGCCAAATAAATTGACATTTTGGATATATATATATATATAGACAGAATTAAATCGAACAAAAGGACCATGTGTGACGTTTATGGGACATATTGGAGTGCCAACAACAGAAGCTCGTCAAAGGTAAGGCATGAATTATATTTTTTATTTGTGCGTTTTGTGTCGTGCCTGCAGGGTTTAAATGTTTTCTCTCTTTTGTTTCAGATAATAGCATTGTATGCTTTCGCTGAAAAGCCTATTTGAATTCTGACATGTTGGCTGGATTCACAACCAGTGTAGCTTTAATTTGGTATATTTCATGTGTGATTTAATGAAAGTTTGATTTTATAGTAATTAATTTTAATTTGTCGCTCTGCATTTTCTCAGGCTTTTTGCCAAGTGATACAGTAGTGTCTTGCCTAAACTCCGATTTTTAGATATAAATATGAACTTTACCGAGAAAAAAAATACATGTATTGTGTAACATGAAGTCCTATGAGTGTCATCTGATGAAGATTATCAAAGGTTAGCGATTAATTTTATCTCTATTTCTGCTTTTTGTTACTGCTCTCTTTAGCTGGAAAAAATGTCTGTCTTTTTCTGTGACTTGGCTCATACCTAACATAATCGTTTGGTGTGCTTTCGCCGTAAAACCTTTTTGAAATCGAACACTTTGGCTGGATTTACAACAAGTGTAGCTTTAAAATGGTGTAAAATACTTATATGTTTGAGGAATTTAAATTATGGGATTTCTGTTGTTTTGAATTTGGCGCCCTGCAGTTTCACTGGCTGTTGACGAGGTGGGACGCTACCGTCCCACATACCCTAGAGAGGTTAACAATGTCTACACTGTATTTCTGATCAATTTGATGTTATTTTAATGGACAAAAAAAAAGAAAAGGGCTTTTGTTTAAAAAACAAGGACATTTCTAAGTGACTCCAAACTTTTGAACTGTAGTGTATATGTACATGGGTTCAAAGGTCAGCCGAGTATGATTGTATTGTAGAATGTGATAGGGATACAGTCTGTCAAACCTTGAGTGTCCGCAGGGATCCAGGAATCTCATCACTTAGCTGGACCTCTAGATCCTGAGCCTGGAACCTGGGGAGATATGTGGGGGACAAGTTCAGACAGAGTATGGAGACCATAGACAAAACAGCACAGACGCAACTCACACTTAGGGGAAAGCAGCACTATAGAAATAAGGCTAAATTATTTGGTTTGGAATGGGGTATAGGCTCTTCTGGAGCCCATTATTACAGAAATGTCTAGGGCTACTTACAGTTCATTCTATGATGCATTTTACTTGATCTGCTTTGCAAAATGGGGGAACTGTTGCATCTCGCTCTAGGTATAAAATTGTAATAAATAACCAAGATAGCAGATAACAGTGGCAGCCCTGTGGAGGTACTGACTTGAGTCTGCCGAGACGTCGAGGCATGGACTTCTCTGCCTCTTGGTTGGCCTTGCGCTGGGCCACCCTCTCTCTAGTCTGCTGCTCCCGCCTCTTCAGGGTCGCCTGGATGGAGCGCAGCTGGAAGAGCTGCTGCTTCTTGTCAGTGAACGCCCTTGCTGCCTGCTTCTGTTGCGACTGCACAGCGAGAGAGACACTGTTGGTCAGATGCTAAGCTAGCACATGGAGGGGAAAGACTAGGGCACATTAGGGGAAAAAGGCTTTGTAGTCTCGCGTACCTTTATCTTGTTGGCTCTCTCTCGCCTCCTTTCTTTCTCTGTCTTTTTCTCCTGCTGCAAGCCGCCACGAATAGAAACATCCTCTTCCTCCTCATCTTCATCTTCCTCCTCTTCCACTAGCCCTTCCACTTGTTCCTGGAAGACTGTCTCCTGCAGAGAAACAGCGAGGAAGGTCAGGCAAAATTGAGCTGGACAGACCACATACAGGTCTGAATTGTGAAACGATGAACAGTTGAGAGGCAGGGGGAGGGGTGTACTGTTGTTGTACCTCAGTGGCGGTATCCTCTTGGTTGACAGCCAGCTGTCTCTCTATTCTCAGCTCCGCTTTCTCCCTCTTCACCTCCACCTCATGGGCCTCTAGTAACAAGGCCTGGGAGAAAGGTCAGCACTTCAATACATCAACCACAGCATTACTCAACATGAAGACAGAACACCACACACACACACCAAGGGAGCAGAAACATTGATGAACGAACTAGAGGTCGACCAATTAATCGGAATGGCCGATTAATTAGGGCAAACTTCAAGGTTTCATAACAATCAGTAATCGGTATTTTTGGACACCAATTGTGGCCGTTTTTTTTACACCTTTATTTACCTAGGCAAGTCAGATACGAACACATTCTTATTTTCAATGACGGCCTAGGAACGGTGGGTTAACTGCGTTGTTCAGGGGCAGAACGACAGATTTTTACCTTGTCAGCTCGGGGATTCGTTTCTGCAACCTTCCGGTTACTAGTCCAACGCTCTAACCACCTGCCTTACATTGCACTGTTACGCGAGGGCAGCAAGAAGCCAAGGTAAGTTGCTAGCTAGCATTAAACTTATCTTATAAAAAATAAGCAATCTTAACAATCACTAGTTAACTACACATGGTTGATGATATTACTAGTTTATCTAGCGTGTCCTGCATTGCATATAATCGATGCGGTGCCTGTTAATTTCTCATCGAATCACAGCCTACTTCGCCAAACGGGTGATGATTTAACAAGTGCATTCGCGAAAAAAGCACTGTCGTTGCACCAATGTGTACCGAACCATAAACAAGAAATGCCTTTCTTTAAAATCAATACACAAGTATATATTTTTAAACCTGCATATTTAGTTAATATTGCCTGCTAACATGAATTTCTTATAACTAGGGAAATTGTGTCACTTCTCTTGTTTTCCGTGCAAGCAGTCAGGGTATATGCAGCAGTTTGGGCCGCCTGGCTCGTTGCGAACTGTGTGAAGTCCATTTATTCCTAACAAAGACCGTCATTAAATTTGCCAGAATTGTACATAATTATGACAAATTTTTTGGGTTGTACAATGTAACAGCAATATTTAGACTTAGGGATGCCATCCGTTAGATAAAATATGGAACGGTTCCGTATTTCACTGAAAGAATAAACGTTTTGTTTTCAAAATTATAGTTCCCGGATTCTACCATATTAATGACCAACGGCTCATATTTCTGTGTGTTATGTTATAATTAAGTCTATGATTTGATAGAGCAGTCTGACTGAGCGATGGTAGGCAGCAGCAGGCTCGTAAGCATTCATTCAAACAGCACTTTTGTGCATTTGCCAGCAGCTCTTCGCTGTGCTTCAAGCATTGAGCTGTTTATGACTTCAAGCCTATCAACTCCCGAGATTAGGCTGGAGTAACTGATGTGAAATGGCTAGCTAGTTAGCGGGGTGCGCACCAATAGCGTTTCAAACGTCACTCGCTCTGAGACTTGGAGTAGTTGTTCTACTTGCTCTGCAAGGGCCGCGCCTTTTGTGGAGCGATAGGTAACGATGCTTCGAGGGTGGCTGTTATCGATGTGTTCCTGGTTTGAGCCCAGGTAGGGGCGAGGAGAGGGACGGAAGCTATACTGTTACACTGGCAATACTAAAGTGCCTATAAGAACATCCAATAGTCAAAGGTATATGAAATACAAGTGGTATAGAGAGAAATAGTCCTATAATTACTACAACCTAAAACGTCTTACCTGGGAATATTGAAGACTCATGTTAAAAGGAACCACCAGCTTTCATATGTTCTCATGTTCTGAGCAAGGAACTTAAATGTTAGCTTTTTTACATGGCACATATTGCACTTTTTTCYCCAACACTTTGTTTTTGCATTATTTAAACCAAATTGAACATGTTTCATTATTTATTTGAGGCTAAATTGATTTTATTGATGTATTAATATTAAGTTAAAATAAGTGTTCATTCAGTATTGTTGTAATTGTCATTATTACGAATAAATAAAAATCGTCCGATTAATCGGTATCGGCTTTTTTTGGTCCTCCAATAATCGGTATCGGTATTGAAAAATAATATTCGGTCGAACTCTAGAAAGAAACAGGATGGAAGGTTTGGGTTTTAATCACTGTTAAGTGTAGTAAGTTACCTGATGGGAGAAGAAGTCTGGATTGTAGGAGCCTCCGGGGGCTATGACCTCCACTGCCGGGAGAACAGAGGGCTTCGAGTTGAGCTTCTCTGGTCGCTAAGAGTGAACAAAACAGTGTTAAACACCTCATGGTCAGACACTAAATATACAAACGCTCCCATTTGCCTAAGTATCCCTCTTCACTATACAGCACATACAATACTGAGAAACTATAAACTTTCAGGCAGTGACAATGCAGTATTCTTCTCACCTTCACACGCTTCTTCCCTGTCTGCTCAAGGTAGTAAGGATCAGCTGTCTCTTTGGCTGCAATATGTAGAAAAGATGGTCACAAACACTGACAAAAGCACTCCAGGATTTATTTGAAATAATTTAGCATTTTGAATAGTCAAACTTACCATCACCTCCCCACAGATCATAATAGGGTCTGTCTGGGAAGTTGTTGGCCGCCGTTTTTGATTTTGACGTTGTAATTGCCGGTCTGCGGTTCAAGAGCCGTTTCTGTCTYCGTGGTAACACACCCATG
This sequence comes from Salvelinus sp. IW2-2015, assembly GCF_002910315.2. Taxonomy (NCBI): domain Eukaryota; kingdom Metazoa; phylum Chordata; class Actinopteri; order Salmoniformes; family Salmonidae; genus Salvelinus; species Salvelinus sp. IW2-2015. The sequence goes on along the minus strand of NC_036862.1, from coordinate 13,344,047 downwards.
GCCGCCAATTTCTCTGCATTCTCTGCAATGCGGCGGAGTTTCTTTGCATTCGGTTGCTGGTGTGCCAAAACACTGGGGGAGAGGGGGAACTGAATTTTAAGTAGTGTCCTCAAGAAAAGGAAGACTTCAGTGCACAATCACAGTTTATTACGAGAATGAGGAATAAGCTAACCTAAGTACACTTGTGTACTTTTCAAAATATAGCCTTGCTGCATGGCTTCAGTTTACAAAGTGGAGGCAAATCTGGGTTGTATTAGTTAGTGCAAACAGTAGGAACACCTTTCGCAACAGAGAACAAAAGTAAGTTCAGGTAGTCCCTCTGTGAGTTTCTGTTTCATTTCTAGTACATACGACCCCGGAGAAGGTAAGCAGCACAGCATGTTGCCCTCAGTTGCCAGAAGACTGTTCACACAACAGCTCCCTAAGTTCCATGATTGTCTTCACATTCCAGAGGAAATACTGTGAGCACAAGGATGGGTTCACCGAGGGACATTGTGCCTTGCACAACTTGACTGGCCCATCTCCGGGTAAGGGGGAGGATAACGGGGGTGAGCGGGCCATGGTCAGAAACTCACTCTTTAGGTGGATGGACGAGAGAGTCATGCTGCAGGATTAGGTCTATCCTYAAGGGCCGCAACTTTGACTTCTTCCCCTTCTTTCCCTCTTGGACTTCTGGCATCAGACACAGAAAACATCAGTGATTTGACACTAAACATTTACAAAACTGAAGCAGAAAATGTATTTATTGTAAACAGTGGTATTACTTACCTGGCTGGACATATTTTCTCTGCTCTCCGATGTCCACAAAGAAGAGACTAGCATCTGGCTTCTCAGATATCAGTCCTCTGTTAAAAAAAAGAAAGAAGGTTTAGACAAGTAAATTAATAACTTCATATTTTTGAAACAAATAAAATKTGGGTATACAGCATGTGTTAAACTGTAAATATGAGCATTAATGTTAGCTAGCTAAGTACATAAAAGCAGCCTAATCATAAATGAGTAAACCGGTCAAGAAACAATTCAGTTTAGGTGTATTGCTCAAGTCTGGGTGATTATAGCCCGTGGTGTACACTACTTAAGTAAAAATACTTTAAAGTACTTAAGTAGTTTTTCAGGGTATCTGTACTTTACTATTTATATATTTATGCCAACTTTTACTTTACTACATTCCTTAAGAAAATAATGTACTTTTTAGTCCATACATTTTTCCCTGAAACCCAAAAGTACTCATTACATTTTGACAGGAAACTTGTCCAATTCACACACTTACCAAGAGAACATCCCTGGTCATCTCTACTGCATCTGATCTGGCAGACTCACTAAACAGAGAACATCCCTGGTCATCTCTACTGCATCTGATCTGGCAGACTCACTAAACAGAGAACATCCCTGGTCATCCCTACTGCATCTGATCTGGCAGACTCACTAAACACAAATGCTTCGTTTGTAAATTGTGTCAATTTTTTTATGCCGTCTGGTTTGCTTAATATAAGGAATTTGAAATGATTTATACTTCTACTTTTGATACTTAAGTACATTATAACAATTTAATTTACTTTTGATACTTAACGTTAAGTATATTTAAAACCAAATTCTTTTGGACTTTTACCCAAGTGGTATTTTACTGGGTGACTTTTTCCACCACTGATTATAGATAGGAATGTAGGAAGGAAATGGTAAAAAAAAGAAAATAAAGCATAGCTAGCTAGAATAAACAACCCAACGTGTATATTAGCATTGCTAGTGGTGTTTCCATTTTTTCCAAGTGGACTTGGATTGATATGCAAAACTAGTTAGCGTAATCACACAGTGGTTTGATAATGTCGCAATACCTGCTAAATAATCGCTTATGGGTACAGCAAGTAATACACCTAGCTAGATAGCCACTGTAGCTAGCTATAATGCAAGCAGGTATTGGCTAACACATGCTGCTCACCCTGTAGCTCTTTCCTGAAGTCTCACGTCATCCAAAAACTCTTCAACATCTTGAATATCACTGTGTTTGTTCCAATTCTTTTTCTTATTCTTATTCACACGCTTTCTCTGGCCACTGCCCAAGTCATCTGAACTGGCCGACGATTTAAAGGACATGAATCCTGGCTGCGCCGCTGCCACGCGTTTCAGTCTCTTGACCGCCGCCATGCTGGATCATCTGAAGACGATGCTGATGACGTATGTTCTTCCTCTGTTGAGGTTCAGCACGAGCTGATGGACCCCTATGGCCACCTTGAGGAGGACTTGCGTAAGAAAAAAATGAACACCCCTGGAAATAAGATATTTGTAGGCCCCAAATGTATACAAATGTATACATTGATAATACTTTTTTTTATTGATAGGTCATTTAATACTTTTGTGATTTAAAACGTGTATATAATACAATTTATACTAAAGCAATGTTTGTCACAATACACAAACCTTCCAAGAAGTGTAATCTAAATTGTTTGAATTCTTACATGAAGAACTACAGGTAACAGAAATCCTGTAATTGCTAATTTTGCAGTTATAGCCATTTTGTCTCGCGCACTCACGTGGAATCATCTGAGTCCCATAAAACAYTTTCAATAATTGTCATCAATTTGTAAATTTGTCAAATGACCAATATCTGCCAATGCAGTAAACAGACGTTTCACTAACATATCTCATTATGGAGTATATCACGCTTTTAAGATGATTGATAATTGATTGAATTTGTCAATTCATAATCGTGTAAAAAAGTTGGTCTCTTGTCACAGCAGATGCATTGTGGGTAACCTGCCATTTTAACCCAATATAGGACTCCATTCTGTTGTGTGAACAACGCAATAAATAAGGACACGAGACGAGTTTCATATTTTTAACATTGTCTGTTGTATCAAAGGTAAGTGTCGCGTTTGAAATATTTTTTTACAAATATTGTGTATTTGTAAATTTTAACTTTTTTGTTATTTAGACTATCTTTTTGCAAGTAAATCCGCAGTCATAGGGAAAACACAACCCAGACAACCGAAAAAGCAAGCTATTATCCGCTTGTAGGAACTACAGACCAAAGCACTCCTTTCGAATTTGACACGGTTATGCACGGGTTCTGAGTAATTTTCTGAGTACAGAAGTTTTTCAATAGATTCCTAAGGATGTCTAGAACAATCCTTCAATGTGTTTTAGTTTAAAGCGACAATGTCCTCGTTTTAAATGTCGTTTTAATTGTCACCTTCTTGTTAAACACATTCGAATTTTCCTTCACGTTAATACGTTCCTGTTACAGCAGCCATAGTCTTCAATGCGTAAGAGGCGGGGACCTACTTGGTGAAAGACGTTGCTCATTGGCGGAAAAGGAAGAAAATCCCACCCCTTATATCACTAAACAAATCCCTATTGGTAGTTGWATGAAACCTTTTACGCTGTAATTCGCTGAAGTTAATGTACATCTTTGCGGACTTGTGCCACAGACTTGGATACAATCACAGAGGGTTATATACAAATAACGATAAAAAAAAAAAAAGGATGTCATAGGTTACTTTCTAAATGTAATCCGTTAGTTTCTATTTACTTGTCTGACAACTTTCAGTTGTATTTTAATTAATTTGCCCTTAAGAGCCATTACAATACAACATGTCCATCAATGCATTTGKTGTGTAATTCTAGGGTTCTGACTTGCTTAGGTGGAACAAACTTAATCATTGAATAAAAGCAAGTTTAATTGAATGTCATTGACAACAAAGGTGTCTTAATGTATTTTTTGCAAACATTTTTTCTAAATTTAAAACAAGTAATGGTTTAGTTTTCCAAAGTATAATCTTATTACACTATTTTTGCTGGTAGTGTAATTGGTGGTGTTTAGTAGACTAACATGGGTTTTTCGCTGGATTTGATAGCTATTTTGTTACTTCCATTAACGTTCCTGTCTCAATTTCCCCTTTATTCAGGTGATTTGTAGGAGCCATGGCCCGTACCAAGCAGACAGCCCGTAAATCTACTGGAGGCAAAGCCCCACGTAAGCAGCTGGCCACCAAAGCTGCCCGCAAGAGCGCCCCTTCTACTGGTGGGGTCAAGAAGCCCCATCGCTACAGGTGACGGCGGGACAAAATGCAGTGCCTGAACATGCAGGCTTCGACCCACCTGGTGTCGTGCTCTCTCCTTTAATAATTTGATGCAAATAAAGTAAAGGACCACAGTGGTGTTACTTAATTACTGTTTCCCTCCAGGCCTGGTACGGTGGCCCTGCGTGAGATCCGTCGGTACCAGAAGTCCACTGAGCTGCTGATCCGCAAGCTGCCCTTCCAGCGCTTGGTAAGAGAAATCGCTCAGGACTTCAAGACTGACCTGCGTTTCCAGAGTGCAGCCATTGGAGCCCTGCAGGTCAGTGTGTTTATGATTTTTGTTCACCCATCAAATGACACTAAAGCCAGACCTATCAGATTTTGTACACTTTTTGGGATACTAAGGAATTTTGGCCATGAAGACCTTTCTACTTTCGCTGAGTCTAAAATGGATGCATGTTTATGTCTGTCCAGTATGAAGAAAGTTAGTTTGCATTGGCTCACCAACCTAACTAGCGAGCCCAATGACTCCAAGTCTATGGGTATCTTCTAGCATGCTCGAAGATGCCATAGAATTTGTCATTGTGCTAATGCTATTTAGCATTGGCATGCAAAACTACCTCTAACATCCTTCATACTGGAGACAGACAAAAAATATATCCACAAGTTCATCTGACTCTGGGGAAGTGGACAAAGGCCCTCATTACCAAAATATTGAAGTATCCCTTTAATGGTGGCCTACTGGCAGTACTCTCTCCAAATGTTTGAAGAAGGCATTGTCCCATACCAAGTTAACGCTTATGCATATCAACTGAATTGAACTTGTATTTTTTTTTGTCTGCAGGAGGCCAGCGAGGCTTACCTGGTTGGTCTGTTTGAGGACACCAACTTGTGTGCTATCCATGCCAAGCGTGTCACCATCATGCCCAAAGACATCCAACTGGCCCGTCGTATCCGTGGGGAGCGCGCTTAGATGCCTCCCTAATTTACGTGTCCTCAGGCTCTTTCCCTCCCTTCCCACTTTTCTTTTTAAGTAGCTTGGTTTGAGTAATGATGTGATAAAAGTAGTGTGCAGTCTTGTCCCCCTTAGTTCTCTTAGCAGAAGACTTTTAGGGTACTTTGTGTATCATGTATCTGTTTTGAAGCTGATCGGAGTCACACCTTTAATGTGTGTGCAAATCGGCACGGCAAAGGGTGCATGCATGAAGCATCTTGGGCAAGCATTTTCTCCTATTGACGATGCTATTACATTGTTATAACAGGCTTTTCTAATTGATAGACATGCATTGTTTTTTTACATGTACCCTTTCATCTGTTTTTTTACAACTAGTGTTTCTACTGTTTACAGGATGCATTTACAAATAGTTAATTCTGTTCTGAAATTGATAAGTGACATTGATTCAAAACATTGCGAAGGCCTATATGTAGCGTAATGTTTATGTATTTCTCCCATGTTTTATCCAGGTAATATTTTAGTTCCTTTCTCAGGTTGTGATACCCTTTTCTTACTGGTTTTGATTTTAATTTTCTGTTCATTTTTTTTTTAAGCAGACATTTGTAATATCCAGAATTCTCACAAAGGTGAAACTGATGTTCCACAACTGGTTGAGTAAAGTGATTGACCTACACAAAGTACTGAGTTGCATGCTGCTGGAAATTATATTTTACTCAATTTGTATTTTAGATGGTGAGTTTTTCATATTTGGTCATTTGAAGAACTGTCATATTCATTGGAAAAAGTACCCAGTTTTACTTGTAACGATGCATTTTAATAAAAAAATGACAGGTGAGTCACCAGTAAAATACTAGAGTAAAAGTATTTAGTTTTAAATATACATAAGTAGCAAGTGTACATTTTATATTCCTTAAGCAAACAGCACCCTTGTGTTAATTTTTATTTATGGGTAGCAATGGGCACACTTAAAACTCAGACATACTTTACAAACACAGCAGTGGTGTAAAAATACTTTAAAGCAGTTTGGGGGGGGGGGGTTATCTGTACTTTACGATGTTTGACTACATTCCTAAATTTACTTTATAATCACTTTTCCCTGACACCCAAAAGTACTCGTTACATTTCAAATGCTTAGCTAGACCGGGAAAATGGTCCAATTCACTTAACAAGAGAACATCCCTACTACCTCTTWAGTGAGTCTGCCCGATCAGAGGCAGCAGGAATGATCAGGGACGTTCTCTTGGTAAATGGGTGAATTGGACTATTTTCTTGTCATGCTTAACATTCCAAATGTAATGAGTACTTTTGGGTGTCAGGGAAAATGTATGGTGTGGAAAGTACATTTTTCTTTAGGAGTTGTCCAATATAAATGGTAAAGTACAGAAACTAAAGTAGTACTTCACACCACTGGTCGGAAACCATACCTTTTTGTGACGACATTTAAGGATAACATTTACGGCTGACATTTGCCTAAGACTTGTGAAGTTAAGGTTGTACACGGATATACAATTGCATAATTTTCTTGAGCATGGCAAATTGAAAAGCCAATACGTTTCCACAATATCTGGAGAAAAATATCGATATTACTACGATGTTCGCTTATGAAATTCTGAGACCGATAACATTAACATTCAGTAGAGTACAAAATAAATATCCAAAACATGTGGCCGAAGTGCTACAAAACAAGAAATGTGTGTACACTGTTGCATTATGGGAGAAATGATTGACATAGCAGCCATTTTCCCGCTGTACGTTTGTTCCCATTGTGGATACGAGGAAGAAAATACTGACACGGCCAGACAAGCTAAACATTTCTCACATCCTTTTTAACCACTTTTGGTGTAGGTAAGTCAGACACTCGACTGCTTTTAATTTACGTTAACTTCACATTTGAAAAGTTTCAAATTGCTTCAATTCTGGTGTTATTTTGTTGTAAATCCATTTCATTTTCGTCGTAGAGAAAAATAACAAACCCGACTGTCGAAACCGCACAGAATTGCAGCCTTTTCTACAGCTAGTGCAGCCGGAGAAATTGTTTCAAATTATGCGCGGGTTCGCTTCGGTTGTACGCAGGCATTGGCGGTCGAACTCCGTTTCTATGCCTACATACGAGTTCCCTGGGATGTCTTCTTTAATGTATATTAGTTGTTTAATGAGATTGTCAAACATCTGTTTCTTTAAATATCAAAGTTTTAGTGCTACTCCTTTGCTTTTATGCCTTGGGTCTTTATCCCGGTTGCGCATTAAGCAGCCGCCATCATCACAGCTGAGTGGGCGGGGCTACCAACGTCTGGGAGCTGTAGATCCCGCCTCTTCGTGACAGAACACACGCTGATTGGTCTTAGTCATATGTTTACACAATTAGATTGACTAACCAACCAATGCCGTCGTTTTCCCCGTTGATTGATTGATTGGCTCACTGTCGACTTTGATTGGGGAGATTCATGTATCTTGTCCGCACTTTTTGTTCTAAATGTGTTCAATGACAATGAGTTGAACACCCAATTACTGTATAAAAATACTCTTGTTTCACAGTGCTTTTCAATTTTGTTTAAGTTTTGAATCAGCCGAGAACGGATTAATACAAATGCAATGACTTGATTATCAGGTCTAATTGCAACAACTGAAAGTTAACATTTTTAACCTATGGTCATTCTTATATCTCACATCTATGTATGTGGTTCTMCCCTTCATGCAGGTGATTTGTAGGAGCCATGGCCCGTACCAAGCAGACAGCCCGTAAATCTACTGGAGGCAAAGCCCCACGTAAGCAGCTGGCCACCAAAGCTGCCCGCAAGAGCGCCCCTTCTACTGGTGGGGTCAAGAAGCCCCATCGCTACAGGTGAGAGAGAGTGACAGAGGCTGAAAGGTCTTACCAAAGCTGCCCTCTGTCCCTGAGTCACGCTACTGGCCCTTATTATGACTCCATCACCACCTGATACAAGATAGGATTTAGGCCTAAAGAGTTTGATTCTGGATTTTTGTAATGAATCCATACAGTGGTGTTAGTCATGGGATTCTTCTAACTGTGTTTCCCTCCAGGCCTGGTACGGTGGCCCTGCGTGAGATCCGTCGTTACCAGAAGTCCACTGAGCTGCTGATCCGCAAGCTGCCCTTCCAGCGCTTGGTGAGAGAAATCGCTCAGGACTTCAAGACTGACCTGCGTTTCCAGAGTGCAGCCATTGGAGCCCTGCAGGTCAGTGCTACACCATCACCGTTGGTTGCTGTCATAAACCACATAACTCAAGTTTGAGGCAGAAGGAAAATAATTGCATTATGTTGATTGTTTTATCACACACTGAAGAGAAATACTTGGATCATGTGCCTGAGTGTATCACAAAATAGCATTTTATAGGTTGCTATTGTCCACACATTTTTAAGTGTGTTGTTGTGAGCCATTTTTCCAACCTGTTCTTTGTTGTCTGCAGGAGGCCAGCGAGGCTTACCTGGTTGGTCTGTTTGAGGACACCAACCTGTGTGCTATCCATGCCAAGCGTGTCACCATCATGCCCAAAGACATCCAGCTGGCCCGTCGTATCCGTGGGGAGCGSGCTTAAATGCCTCTCTAATTTACCTCTCCTCCCCTCACCAGTCTATCTTCCCCCTCCCCTCCCTGCCCTCTCCTCTTATGTTGGTAGTGATTAGAGAAACAATGATTATGACAAGAATAACGTGTATAGTGGTGTTTTCTTAGTACTCTCGGCAGCAGACTATTATGGGTACTCTTTTGTGCATGTACCTGCTTGTTGCTGGTCAGATCTCCCACCACCACACCTTCAAATCAGATGTTCCATTGTCATGATGCCGTGTGGAGAGATCAGATAAAACAGAACGCAGGGAATCTGAGACGGGTGGTGGTCACAGGAGGATGGGGTTAGGTTTTTGTCTGCAGAGGGGAGTACCTCATTCTCTGCAGGGTGCTACAACAACTGCCCTAGTCCCCTTCCTCCTTCCCAACTCTGCCAGTGAAATAAAGACTGAGCTGGTGTCTTTCATGGGAACGCATGAATGGGAGTCCAGCCACCCCCCCGTGTGTGAGTGTGTAGATTCTGATCAGCACAGCAAATTGTATACAATTCAAAAAAATCTCTGGAGCAATGGTTTATTCTTACAATATTGATCATCACTATCATGGTTATTTACATTTACGTCATTGAGCAGATGCGCTTATCCAGAGTGACTAACAGTAGTGATTGCATACATTTCCATACTTTCTCCTGACTGGTCCCCTGTGGGAAATTAACCCACAACCCTGGTGTTGCAAGCACAGTGCTCTACCAACTGAGCCACATGGGACCGGTTGTCAATTATWTTTTTAGCTTACGCACATTTTTCATAGTGGAATTAATATTTGTGAATGAAATGGAGATGGGGGATTCTAATTAAATTTTGTACAGGAAACAACATCGACGTAAGCTTATTTTGGCTGTCAAAGGGGATCCTTGATTGTTCATTGTCATTTCATTTCCCCTTTACCTGATTGACACTGTTTTCCCTTTGTCTTTGAATTCTCAAATTTGGTTTCAGTGATAAATAATTGGAGACAGCATTTTAAGGCTTTTGAAAACAAATAGTGAATCCAGTGATATTCTTTGTGATCACTCCTGAGGGGCCTCGTTGTGAGGGTAATGGAGCTTGGTGGTCAATGCTCTCTTGCAAACCAAAAATAGTGTAATTGGTAAAGTGATCATGTATGTTAATGTTATGGGAGCTATAAATGGGATGGTCAGATATTTAGACCTCCCCCTTCACTTCGCTCCAGATTCTACATTTGTGTAATGTTTCTCAGGTTGATGTGTCACCCTTTTAACTTAAATCATTTTTATTTCTTAATTTGAATTTGAAATGTTAAGATGTTGAAATAAAACAATGTTTGTAATTTCCAGATTTCTCATATAAGGTGGTAATAAATGGATGTTACACACACACACCTGTCTTCTGTCAGTTTTGTTTAGTCCATTGACTATCAATCAATTACTAACATAGATATTTGATGTTATTGCCAGAGCTGTGAAAAGCACACCTTTGACCATTTTGAGTAAGGTTTGTTATGACCATCACAATCTGGTGTTCTTCTGAATGCATTAACAATCTCAGTCCAATGTTGTTTGAAATACTGGACCAATATCATGTGTGTGATTATACTTTTTTTTTTAAAACCACTTTATCTTCCGAATTTCGTGATATCAAATTGGTAGTCTTGTCCCATGTTTTGAGGCAATGGAAAAACATATTTTTTTTAAACGTGGATTGTGCTCTTTATAATTTTTTGAGATACAAAACGACCACTAGAGGGCAGTAAAGTACCACATTTGAACAACGAGCCAACTAGACAAGTCATACTCTGAGTGAAGAGAAGTCCATGGAGGGTATCTGTAGAGCCCTATACTAAACATTCTTTTAGGTATCTCTTCAACAATATTCAGACCGTTGGAGCTGTACTGTTTTATCTACATACAACTGAAACCTTACAGAAACAATCAACATCATTGTATCAGATATCTGTTCTCAGCTGTGGTAAGTTAGGCCTAGAGCACAGTGTCATTCTATGTGTCCCTGTTTTTATGTGAAGTCTTCAGATCAGAGAGAGAACATCCTTATAGAGAATGTCCAAAAAGTGCTCTGTTTATTTGTTCCGTCATCACATTGATAAATAAATGAACACTAGCATAAAAACTGGGCTCAGCCTCAGAGACCCTTGCTATCTCTTCAACATTCACACCAATTTATATTTGTTTTGCTCTATCCTGTTTTATTGTAAAATATGTGAAAGTCTGCCCTAATGAACTGATAAAAGTGAACTGGTGTTAGAGTGGAAATACATGATTGAGGCTGCAAGCATGCAAGGGCCTCAGAATAGCACATCTCTCACAGGGGTGGACAGGACAAATCAACAAAAAGATCGAATCTGTCTTCTTGACTTTTAGAATYCCCCACTGAAYAAGTATGACTGARGTTTTCCACCATGTTGCTTAACATGTTCAGAAAACTAGTAGAAACCTGTTTATTATGGTAATCAAAATATGTGCTTAGGAATTGAGGGGATGTAGCCAAATTAAATTAGGCTATGTCCCCTTAATTCAGGTTATGTCCTATGCACACATACATATTTCTACTCAGGTGCTACTTTTAATATTGTAGGTGTAGTTTGCAGACTTGTTCATTTTAACAAGTCTGCAAAGAAATCTGCTAATTTTGCCTGCAACATAAAACAGTAGCATCTGATTAGAAATGCCATACAGGGTTGTTGTCCTGAAGTAAATGAGGGTGAAAATCTATTGTGTACATCAATTTGTGGGTGAGTGTGTTGGGCAGCAGGACAGAAAAGTCTTGGTCTATATATTCTCYGGTTCAGGAATAGCTGTCCCTCATTCCTAGTTTCCACCCACACTGACCTTCTAATCTAGTCACTGGATCAGTGTCCTTGTCAATTACTGCCACACACCTGACAATCTGTACACACACAGAGGCACACTCAAATATATACAGTACGTATAGCTACGATACAGATTAACACCAGCATAAACACACAACAGTAGACACACAGACAGGAGAGAGCAATATAAAATCAGGCTAGGTACGATTATTAAGGGAAGAAATACTGTAGAAATGTAGGTCGTCAACTGTAAATGGCAAAAGCACAATGTAGCCTGCAGACATTGCACCAAAGTCAGATTGTATTTTTTGTCATTTCATTTTATTGAATTACAACACTGGACCCTTGCTATAATTCTAAATAAAACATTCTAAAGCAGTAACATTTTGTCAATTCCTATTCATTTATCTCTGTCCACATATCCTTTTTGTTCTCCATACACTCATAGAAAAAACGGTTCCAAAAGGGTTCTTTGGCTGCGTCCATAGGAGAACCCTTTTTGTTCCAGGTAGAACCCTTTCTGGTTCTAGGTAGAACTCTTTTGGGTACCATGTACAACTCTCTGGGGAAAGGGTTCTACCTGGAACCAAAAAGGGATCTTCAAAGGGTTCTCCTATGGGGACAGACAAATAACTGTTTTAGGTTCTAGATGCACCTTTTTCTCTAAGGGTGTATATTAGCAGAACAAAATACTGGTGTTTCCTTAACTCTGTAATGTGCCTTTAGCTATAGTACCACTGAACTACACAGTACATCAGAGAAAGTTGTATAGATGTGCTGTTATTTGTTTTCACTATATACACTGAACAAAAATATAAATAATTTAAAGTCTTGGTCCCATGTTTCATGAGCTGAAATAAAAGATCCCAGAAATGTTCCAAATGCACAAAACGCTTATTTCTCAAAAATGTGGCGTACAAATTTGTTTACATCCCTGTTAGTGAGCATTTTTCCTTTGCCAGGATAATTCAGGTGTGGCATGTCAAGAAGCTGATTAAACAGCATTATCGTTACACARGTGCAYCTTGTGCTGGGGAACAATAAAAGGCCACTCTAAAATGTGCAGKTTTATCACACAACACGTGCAATTGGCATGCTGACTGCAGGAATGTCCAACATAGCTGTTGCCAGATAATTTAATGTTAATTTCTCTACCATAAGCCGCCTCCAACATCATTTTAGAGAATTTTGACAGTACGTCCAACCAGCCTCACAACCACAGACCACATGTAACCACTCCAGCCCAGGACCTCCACATCTGGCTTCTTCGGCAGGTAGCCTAGCAGTTAGAGCGTTGTCCTACTAACCGAAAGGTTGCTGGATCAATTCCCCAAGCTGACAAGGTAAAAATATGTTGTTCTGCCCCTGAGCATGGCAGTTAACCCACTATTCCCAGGGCGCTGAAGACGTGGAGGTCAATTAAGGCAGCCCCCCGCACCTCTCTGATTCAGAGGGTTTGGGTTAAATGTGGAAGACACATTTCAGTTGAATGCATTCAGTTGTACAACTGACTAGGTATCCCCTTTCACCTGCAGGATTATCTGAGACCAGCCACCCGGACAGCTGATGAAACTGTGGGCTTGCACAACCAAATAWTTTCTGCACAAACTGTCAGAAACCGTCTCAGGGAAGCTTATCTGCGTGCTCATCATCCTCACCAGGGTCTTAACGTGACTGCAGTTCGGCGTTGTAATAGACTTCAGTGGGGAAATGCTCACCTTCGATGGCAACTGACACGCTGGAGAAGTGTGCTCTTCACTAATTAATCCCGGTTTCAATTGTACAGGACAGATGGCAGACAGCTTGTRTGGCGTTGTGTGTGGGCGAGCGGTTTGCTGATGTCAACATTGTGAACAGAGTGCCCCATGGTGGCGATGGGGTTATGGTATGGGCAGGCATAAGCTACGTACAACGAACACAATTGCATTTTATCGATGGCAACCTGAATGCACAGAGATACCATGACGAGATCCTGAGGCCCATTGTYATGCCATTCATCCGCCGCCATCACCTCATGTTTCAGCATCATAATGCACGGCCCCACGTCGCAAGGATCTGTAGACAATTCCTGTCTGCTGATAATATCCCAGTTTTCCCATGGCTTGTATACTCACCAGACATGTCACCCACTGAGAATGTTTGGGATGCTCTGGATTGATGTGTACGACAGCGTATTCCACTGCCTGCCAATATCCAGCAACTTCACACAGCCATTGAAGAGGAGTGGGACAACATTCCACAGGCCACAATCAACAGCCTGATCAACTCTATACGAAGGAGATGTGTCGCGCTGCATGAGCCAAATGGTGGTCACACCAGATACTGACTGGTTTTCTGATCCACGCCCCTACCTTTTTTAAAAAGGTATCTGTATTGCCGACTGGGTATCTGTATTCATTTAAATTGACTGATTTCATTATATGAACTGTAACTCAGTAAAAAATCGTGGAAATTGTTGCATGTTGCGTTTATATTTTTGTTCAGTACAGTATATGAAACGGAACCTGAGTATCGCTGGGTTTCAGCTTCATGTTGATAAATCCAAATGGTGTTATCCACTTAATCTGATTCTTTATCTGTTTGCTTGTTTGCAGACAGTTAAATTAGGATCAACACTACTGAAAGAAGCTTTGACAATTCATTCTAAGAAACAGTTCCTTCTAAGTGAGACCATGAGAAACCCCTGCAGCCCTCCCATCCAGGCCCTCTCTCCGTATTCACTGGAGCACTTTGGTTCACTGCCAGGGCTTGTGGCTCTCTGGGCTATTCAGGGGTGCGGCGTTGGTAGACACAGTGACAGGACCTACAGGGAGACACAAAAGAGATCGACATCAGCAACATGAGGATGTCTGACTCTCAAATGCATTCTCAGAGCACAGAAGATCTATTGTTGACATAGCACCTGCAGAATAAACAAGAAAACAAATGCTTATCATGCGATGTGACAAGGACAATAGAACCAGAATATCTGTGTTGTGGGAGAAAATGGTTATTTAATGATGTGCATCCTGGTCTCTTTAAATGCCTTCACTCCCTCTCTCTGTGCATCATACATTCTCATAAACCATCTTATAGCATCACTACTATGTTAAACACTACTGAAACTCACCCCAACTCTACCCAGCTGGCTCTTGTACCCCCCATCCCCCCCTTGCATCTCTCCCCTCCCCCCTGGCACAGAAGGTTGACCCTGCAGCTCGTGTCACCCAGTGCTGGGACCGGCCACCCGCCTGGAGCCAAGGCCAATGGGCCGCCCGGTGTTGGTGTGTGGTGGCTGTGGGCGGGCGGCTGTGTGTGTGTCAGTGTTGGGTCACGGCGTGGGGATTAAGCATGTGTGAGTGATTGGGGGTGACAGCGGTCTCAGCATTAGGGGCCTCGCGGGAGATTTCTCGGCCCTGTTTTAGACCCACTAAGCTGGGATTTGGACCGCAGTAGTGTGTCAGCAGTGATGCTGCCCTGCCCGGTCCTCCTTCAACCCACCCACCACCACCCGACATGTCCACCCTCCACCCCTGCCCCCCCCCCCTCCTCTTCTTGTCTGACCTCCTCTCCCTCCACCCTTTTCTGTCTCATTCCTTTCCTCTCAATATTCCTCTCTACTACTCTTCTGCATCATTTAACCTGTGTATATATTTTTCATCTCACTCTTATTCTGTCCCTTCAGCTCTTGGCATCAGTACTGCCACCTCTATGTCACTGTACACACTTACACACATTCTACTCAGCATGACACCTGTCACTAGGCCCAGTGCTGACTGTGTCTGCTTCCAGCATGCCCTCAGTCTTGCACTTTAACCAGTGAACAGGCTTGGCTCTGGAAGGCCTTGTCATCATAAGCGTCTTTGGTGGTGCTGTTATCCTCATCAGGAAATGTTTTATCAGAGTCAGGCTGCATAGAATCCAGACATATTATAGAGTTGTTTTTTACTGTTCACACCCCGTTGCAGGCGAAGCAATACATGACCTTAGTTGGATAGCTATAAAGGACGCTGTGAAGCACACAGCAAAATCTAGCAAACAGTAACTGGTTCATTGCTCATGCATCTCGACGATCTACCATGGAGATTCAGTGAAGTGAGCTCAAGGTTTAGAGTCCTGTTCGCCAACAGTGAGCAAGACATCCAATAACATGACTTGTTGCCAGATAACGGCGTCTGATGTGCGTCTGAGGGACTGAGAGAGTGCGTGTTCTATTGAATGGTGTACCGTAGCTCATGATTATCTGTTCGTCATTGATCACATGTATTTAGATGTGCCTCTTCTCTTCTTCAAATTCCAAGGGTTCAACTGTCCTAGATGCTCTATTCGCTCATCAATATAAACGCATTGAATTACTGTCACTGACACCCCAAACTGACCTCGTCATGGAAACCTGATTGGAAAATAAAATCATGAGTATCAATGGCTTTGCTTGTGATGAGGTGACAGTGNTTCCTTCCTATCAATATTCCTCTCTACTACTCATCTGCATCATTTAACCTGTGTATCTATATTTCACCTCACTCTTACTCTGGTCCTTCAGCTCCTGGTACAGCCACCTCTTTGTCACTGTACAGACTTACACACGTTCTACTCAGCATGACACCTGTCACTAGGCCCAGTGCTGACTGTGTCTGCTTCCAGCATGCCCACAGTCTTGTACTTTAACCAATGAACAGACTTGGCTCTGGAAGGCATCATTCGCTCGATCTTCTTTGGTGGTGCTGTTATCCTCATCAGGAAATGTTTTATCAGAGTCAGGCTGAATGGAACCCAGCCATAATATAGAGTTGTTTTTTTACTGTTCACACCCCGTTGCAGGCGCAGAAACACATGAACTTAGTGGGATAGCTATAAAGGACGCTGCGGAGTACACAGCAAAATCTAGCAAACAGTAACTGGTTCATTGCTCATGCACTGAGGCCTAGTCTAGTGACGACAAACACAACTTGTGACTCTATTACCGGGCTGGGCTTAGGTCTACCATGGAGATTCAGTAAAGTGAGCTCAAGGTTTACAGTCCTGCTTGCCAACAGTTAGCAAGACATCCAATAACATGACTTGTTGCCAGATAATGGCTTCTGATGTACATCTGAGGGACTGAGACACAGAGAGTGTGTGTACTATTGAATGGTGTACTGTAGCTAATGATGATCTCTTTGTCATTTATCATATGCATTAGATTTTTCTTCAAATGCCAAGGAATCAACTGAGTCCTAGATGCTCTATTTGCTCATCAATATAAATGCATAGTATTATTGTCACTGACACCCCAAACTGACCTCGTCATGGAAACCTGATTGGAAAATAAAATCATGAGTATCAATGGCTTTGCTTGTGATGAGGTGACAGTGTGTGACTGTAACAGTCTACAGATTCTGCTGTGTGTGTGTGTGTATGTGTGTGTGTGTGCGTGTGCGTGTGCATGTGCGTATGTGTGTGTATGAGTGTGTGCGTGTGTGTGTATGAGTGTGTGTGTGTGTGTGTGTGTGTATGAGTGTGTGTGTGTGTGTGTATGAGTGTGTGTTGTGTGTTTGTGAGTGTTGGGGCATGGGAGTTTGTTTGACCGTGTGCTTGAGAGAGTGTGGTCTGAGATCCCCATTACAGCCAGTCTATTGTAACGCAGCAGATTGAGTCAGATCCTCACCCGCCAGAGTGTACTAATTAGAGACATTCCACAGGATTAAACAGCCAATTAACAATAAGAGGACCATTGTGAGAGTGTGTACTTGTGCGTCACCGCAAAGGGGTTTGTGTGTCTGTCTGAGTGTGTGTCCGTGTGTGTGYAATGTCAGGTTTGGTGGGTTAACAAGGTGTTTTTGTGGTAAACTGAAAATGTGTGTTAAAGGTATGTAAATGTGTGCGCAAATGTGGCCCTATAATACTGTGATTTATTTGTGCGCTAAATTAGGGTAGATGTGTGTATTTACAATATACAGTGAGACAGCTATGCTGTGGAAGTTCCTGCACGTCTATAAGTGTGTGTGACAGCGTTTCACAAGGCGCATGCATGACACCCTTGGTTCGTGCATCATGTTTTAGGTGTGTTGTTTGTATATCATTGTATTTGATATTTGTGTGACTGTCCTTGTCTATCAGCGAACCATTGTTCTGTTACTTGTCATGTTTTGTGTTTTTTGTGGACCCAAGAAAGAATAGCTGATGCTTTTGCTACCAATAAACAAGCAGTAATGTGTGCGCCAATGTTTATTGTGCTTGTTGTGCTTGTTGTGTGTACTCTAGTACCCGTGTAGGTAAGGCAAGCATTGTAGTATGCAGTTGGAAAACAGCATGATTGTTGTGTCATTGAAGGATGACAGGTAGCCTAGCAGCTTAGAGTGTTGGGCCAGCAAAGGAAAGGTTGCTGGTTCGAATCCCTGAGCTCATTAAGGGGGAAAAACGATTGATGTTTCCTTGACCAAGGCACTTAACCCTAATTGCTCCTGTAAGTCACTCTGGATAAGAGTGTCTACTAAAATGTAAGAAAATAGTATTTTGTGAATATGTGTTTTTAGATGTTTTGTGTGTCAATGGTGTGGCGCTCATCTCTTCTTTGTGTGCATCTGTGTGTTTACKTACAGTGCCTTGGTAAAGTATTCAGACTCCTTGACTTTTTCCACATTTTGTTACGTTACAGCTTTATTCTAAAATGGATTAAATAAAAAAAATCCTCAGCAATCAACACACAATACCTCATAATGACAAAGTGAAAACAGGTTTTCAGACATTTTTGCAAATGTATTAAAAATATAAATAAAAACAGAAATACCTTATTTATATAAGTATTCAGACCTTTTGCTATGAGACTCGAAAATTGAGCTCAGGTGCATCCTGTTTCCATTGATCATCCTTGAGATGTTTCTACAACTTGATTGGAGTCCACCTGTCATACATTCAATTGATTGGACATGAGGTTGAAGGAATTGTCCGTAGAGCTCAGAGAAAAAGGATTGTGTCGAGGCACAGATCTAGGGAAGGGTATCAAAAAATGTCTGCAGCATAGAAGATCCCCAAGAATACAGTGGTCTCCATCATTCTTAAATGGAAGACGTTTGGAACCACCAAGACTCTTCCGAGAGCTGGCCGCCCGGCCAAACTAAGCAATCGGGGAAGACGGGCCTTGGTCAGGGAGGTGACCAAAAACCGATGGTCACTCTGACAGAGCTCCAGAGTACCTCTGTGGAGATGGGAGAACCTTCCAGAAGGTCAACCATCTCTGCAGCACTCCACCAATCAGGCGTTTATGGTAGASTGGACGGACGGAAGCCACTCCTCAGTAAAAGGCACACGAAAGMCCTCTTTGAGTTTGCCAAAAGGCACCTAATGACTCTCAGACCATGAGAAACAAGATTCTCTGGTCTGATGAAAGCAAGATTGAACTCTTTGGCCTGAATGCCAAGTCTGGAGGTAACCTGGCACCATTCCTATGGTGAAGCATGGTGGTGGCATCATCATGCTGTGGGGATGTTTTTCAGCGGCAGGGATTGGGAGACTAGTCAGGATCGAGGAAAAGATGAATGGAGCAAAGTACAGAGAGATCCTTGATGAAAACCTGCTCCAGAGTGCTCAGGACCTCAGACTGGGGCGAAGGTTCACCTTCCAACAGGACAACGACCCTAAGCACACAGCCAAGACAACGCAGGAGTGGCTTTGGTACAAGTCTCTGAATGTCCTTGAGTGGCCCAGCCAGAGCCCGGACTTGAACCTGATCGAACATCTCTGGAGAGACCTGAAAATAGCCGTGCAGCGACACTCCCCATCCATCCTGACAGAGCTTGAGAGGATCTGCAGAGAATAATGTGAGAATCTCCSCAAATACAGGTGTGCCAAGCTTGTAGCGTCATACCCAAGAAGACGCGATGCTGTAATCACTGCCAAAGGTGCTTCAACAAAGTACTGAGTAAAGGGTCTGAATTCTTATGTAAATGTGATATTATTATTTTTTTGCTTTGTCATTATGGGGTAGTGTGTAGATTGATGAGGGGGGAAATTATTTAATMCATTTTAGAATAAAGCTGGTACGTAACAAAATGTGGAAAAGGTCAAGGGGTCTGAATACTTTCTGAAAGCACTGTATGTATGTGTGTACATGATGTGCATCTTTGCGTGTGTGTGTGTGTGTGCATGCGTCTGTTCGTGTGCATGCATCCAAGTGTGTTTGTGTGCCGGGTGGTGTATGCGTTAGCATGGCACGTGTCAGAGTGTGGCTAGGGATTATAAGGGCTCAGGCCTGTTGCTCCACTTCCTTGATTACTACTGCTGTCTGCTGCCATATGGGCCGGGGAGGGTCCCCAAGCCACTGTACACCCCCCTTACCCCACTCAACCCCCACACAGCACACCCCCACACACACATACACTGCCAATGTGCCCCAGCACAAACGATAAAGCTGATATGTGTATTTTCTACATCGTAGAATAATAGTGAAGCCATTAAAACTATGAAATAACACATATGGAATCATGTAGTAATCTAAAAAGTGGTAAACAAATCAAAATATATTTTATATTTGTGATTCTTCAGAWAGCCACCCTTTGCCTTGATGACAGCTTTGCACACTCTAGGCGTTCTCTCAACCAGCTTCATGAGGTAGTCACCTGGAATCCATTTTAATTAACAGGTGTGCCTTCTTAAAAGTAATTTTTKGGAATTTCTTTCCTTCTTAATGCGTTTGAGCCAATCAGTTGTGTTGTGACAAGGTAAGGTGGTTATACAGAAGATAGCCCTATTTGGTAAAAGACCAAGTCCATATTATGGCAAGAACATCTCAAATTAGCAAAGAGAAACGACAGTCAATCATTACTTTAAGACATGAAGGTCAGTCAATATGGAAAATTTCAAGAACTTTGAAAGTTTCTTCAAGTGCAGTTACAAAAACCATCAAGCGCTATGATTAAACTGGCTCTCATGAGGACCACCACAGGAATTGAAGACCCAGAGTTACCTCTGCTGCAGAGGATAAGTTCATTAGAGTTACCAGCCTCAGAAATTGCAGCCCAACTAAATGCTTCACAGAGTTCAAGTAACAGACACATCTCAACATCAACTGTTCAGAGGAGACTGTGTGAATCAGGCCTTCAGGGTGGAATTGCTGCAAAGAAACCACTACTAAAGGACACCAATAAGAAGAAGAGACTTGCTTGGGCCAAGAAACACGAGCGATGGACCTTATACCGGTGGAAATTTGTCCTTTGGTCTGGAGTCGAAATTGAAGATTTTTGGTTCCAACCGTGTCTTTGTGAGACGCGGTGTGGGTGAACGGATGATCTCTGCATGTGTATTTCCCACCGTAAAGTGTGGAGGAGGAAGTGTTATGCTGTGGGGGTGCTTTCTTGGTGACACTGTCTGTGATTTATTCAGAACTCAAGGCACTCTTAATCAGCATGGCTACCACAGAATTCTGCAGCGATATGCCACCCTATCTGGTTTTGGCTTAGTGGAAATATCATTTGTTTTTCAACAAGACAATGACCCAACACACCTCCAGGCTGTGTAAGGGCTATTTTACCAAGAAGGAGATTGATGGAGTGCTCCATCAGATTACCTGGCCTCCACAATCCCCTGACCTCAACCATATTGAAATGGTGAAGGAAAAGCAGCCAACAAGTGCTCATTATATGTGGGAACTCATTCAAGACTGTTGGAATAGCATTCCAGGTGAAGCTGGTTGAGAGAATGCCAAGAGTGTGCAAAGCTGTCATCAAGGCAAAGGGTGGCTATTTGAAGAATCTCAAATATAAAATATATTTTGATTTGTTTAACACTTTTTTGGTTACTACATGATTCCATTTGTGTTATTTCATAGTGTTGATGTCTTCACTATTATTCTACAATRTAGAACATAGTAAAACTAAACAAAAATCCTTGAATGAGTAGGTGTTCTAAAACTTTTGACCGGTAGTGCACATATATATTTTTTGCTTTATTTTAGTTAATGTTTCTCTGTAATACTGCTAGCTAGCCACCTAGCAATTTTTATCAAGTTGGGTTTAGCTAGCCTAGACAGGTTCCCAATCTCCCAACCTCATAACTAGCTACCAAGAAGCCATTTCAGGCAAYAAATAGTCGCTAGCTTGTCTAACTAGCTTAGCTGGCAGGCCTGCTGGCAAGGTTGGTAGACTTTAGAAAAGCAAGCAATAACTAAATGTACTGAATATTGTACCCAGATTTTAGCAGAGATGCAGAGAAGCATAGTTCGTTTCTTTAAAAAAAAGAACCACGAGTCAGGAGGATATAGATAGCTAATTAAAAATCATGATTATGGTTCTAGATTGCAGGAAAAAGCTGTTTCAGGTGTTTGAAAAATGCAAAATTCTCCAATTTAAGAACCGGGGGCATGACACCCCTCTGGGCCACCCCCCAGCCATTTTCACACACTTTATGTTATGCTTCTCTTATATTATGCCTGTCTTACTGCAGAGATGTTAACTCTAGTCCTGTCCACCACATAATGCCCTCTCTAAATAGATGTACAGTACAAATACAAATACATATTGTCCCCTACTCCAAGGAGGGATGAAATGAAATGGGAGACAGACTTGGTAAACTTTGCAGCTCTTATTTCTTGAAATGGGGAAAAAAAACTGGTGCAAATTATTAGAAATTCAGGGGGAATGTCACAAAGTAATTTGACAGATTATGCATATATGATAAAAGTATTCATACTAATAAATACACCTATGCTATGTGACATAGCAGCATAGGTTGAAATGTAGTGGATTTTATCAAAAGATCATTGAAAAGGTCATTTGAAACAGGGACTATATGCCGGAGTGAAGACCCAGTGTACGTTGAAGCAATAAACAGCATATCAAGTGTTAACCTATGTAATCCCCAGACAGGACAGTGTGGTCCAGGGCAAGACAGGGTGTCTACTCTAAACGCCAGCCATTAGCACAGTTAAACTGCTGCCTGCCCTGCTGACACACCGAGTCCCAGACCCCACCTGCTGCCGTCTGCACCAGATTAGGAATCTCCCCGTACGCCGTCAGACGCAGTCAGCAGCACACGCCGTGAGTGTGTGTGTGTGTGTGTTTTACAGAGTAGTGTCATTGATTAAGACAGGACCCAGACTGTGAGTATTGTTGCACACACACTGAGATTCAATAGACATCAACTGAGCCACAAATCCTGGCTGAGGACAGTGTATTAACACTGCAACACTATATGACATATTGCATTCCTTCAATGTCCAATATCACTACAATACTAACTTTAATAAGCCAGGAATATTGATAATACAATCAACAACAAACCCTTGCAAAAAGAGACAGATAACATAATCTAGCCATGAAGGCATGCAAACATGAAAACTTTGAAAGCATTATTTCATCACCTTTTTCCCAGCATGTGTCGTATTGATATACAGCATAGCAGACATGCTCAGAGTTTTGCAGGACTGATTAGAAGCATAACCAAAGGGCAGATTTAGAAGAGTAAATATCTTGGTGAGCAGCACCAGACCTGTACTGTATAATGAGAAGCCCAATATGTTCATAAAGAAGCAATAGTTTATCGAGATAGTAATTCAAAGGTGTCTGGGCCTAGACTTTACATACCATACCCATCCGTCCTATAAGAAACCCTATACAAGGTGTACTACATTGTAAACATTTAACCTGCCACATGGGCATACACTGTAGTAGGAACCCTATCCTAACAAATGTACCCAGACTGAATGGCCTGTGATTAGAAGGGGCAATCTGGGATCGGTACATCCATTTTTTGATTTGTTGTTTGAATCCCAGATTGCTCCTTTAATACAGGTTCATAATGAGAAGTGCTATGCTACCATATCATAGGATCCATGAACTCTAATTTACATAAAACAAACGTAAAACAATGTATGTAACATAAAGCAGGAACTACTAATGTAAATATAAAGTGATGATATATACTGAGTGGACAAAACATTAAGAACACCTGCTCTTTCCATGACATAGACTGACCAGGTGAATCCAGGTAAAAGCTATGATCCCTTATTGATGTCACCTGTTAAATCCACTTCAATCAGTGTAGAYGAAGGGGAGGAAACAGGTTAAAGAAAGATTTTGAATTAAGCCTAGAGACAATTGAGACTTGGGTCGTGTATGTGCCATTCAGGTGAATGAGCAAGACAAAAGATTCAAYACTGCTGGGTTTTTCACTCTCAGCAGTTTCCATTGTGTATCTAGAGTGGTTCACCACCCAAAGGACATCCAGACAATTTGACACAACTGTGGGAAGCATCAGAGTCTAACATGGGCCAGTATCCCTGTGGAACGATTTCGACACCTTGTAGAGTCCATTCCCTGACAAATTGATGCTGTTCTGAGGGCAAAAAGGGTGCAACTCAATATTAGGAAGGCGTTCCTAATGTATCGTACAGTCAAGTGTATTTGTGCACAAAAACCCACTACTGTCACTGCCTGGCTTAGTTACACAGCGTAATCCCTACATCAGTTTAATTTAAGTATTAACACAGCCTGACCTTGATACCACGACAACCACTGACATGGATGTTAACCCTTCACTATTAACCCTTTACAATTCAATGGAAATGCCAGTGCTTTCAAGATTTACACATAAGGACAATCACATACAAAAAAACAATCACGCAAGACACATACAGAAACCTATTTGAATCCAAATGTAAAACATAGCACAACAAAAGGGTTCAAACCACTCTAAACGTCTTTGTTGGCCAAACACACACCTGTAAAAATCTTTTAGCTATGCCCCTTATAATGTCTCTGTGGACAGGTCCTACCACACGCCCCTCCCACTATGCCCCTCCCTTCCTCTCTCTCTACTTCCTCTCGTTCTCTACACTCCTTCATCAGGAATCCCACCATTCTTTTTCCTTCCAACTATAGAAAAGGCCCCCAGTGGGGTCCAAACACCCTACCCTCCTCCTCGGGGGTGACCTGTTCATCCATCCATCCCTTCATCTATGTACGACGATGGTCCCTCCAGGTCCATCTGTCAATCATATCTCCCAGTGCCGTAGAGACCTAGGTTCCTGGGTACAACACTTCCCCATTGTGTCGGCGTATGGGTCCCTGTATCTTATCAGTCATAATCCGTTCCAAACAGGTCCTTCATGTCCTCCCTTTGGACCAGCCGACTCGCTCCCTCCATCCTCTCCCTTCCTCTGCCAATCTGACTACAAGCCCCACTATCCTCCCTTTATCCCGAGGTAAGATACTTACTTTTCAGATAAAGCATATTATGATAAATCGGCTGAACTCTGTGCGTGTGTGTGTGTGAGCGTGTTGGTGTCCCACTGTGTGTATCGAACAAATTCCATGAAGTCAGGGCTCTAGCAGCTGCACACTAACACTGTTGGGGTTTTGGGGGTTTTGGAGGAGGGGGTTGTTGTGTTTTGGTTTGTCTTTTTTGGCCCATGCTTGATGCAACCCATCACCAACGCTCTATATCGGTGACCTCTTAAACTCTGTGGTGATCAGTGGGTAATCTCCTCTTTTCTGTGCTTACACAATCTCTCTCTCTCTCACACAACAAAACGCACACGCATCGCGCACAGCACGCGCGCACACAACACAACACAACACACACACACACACAACACACACACACACACACACACACACACACACACACACACACACACACACACACACACACACACACACACACACACACACACACACCACACACACACAACACACAACATTCCCTGAGAGCCATAGCACTGTCAGCCATGACCATTAGGCCTGTCCATCCAAGGTATCACACACTCCCATAAGTCCACTCAAATTGTGTACGCAACCAACTAAGGTTACATTGTCTTAACATGGCCTTGATGTTAAATAGACATGAATATCCCTCACTAATAAATCACATCCTTACATTCATGACAGTTTTTTCAGTGGGTTCCCTGAATATCCACAGCCTCTGCTTGTTTTACAACAGAAGACCCAAGAGGGGAGACTGGCTCCACAAACTAATGTTTGACCCTAGTAAATACATCAAATAACGTATAGGCCCGATTAACTACGTGTCTGGTGGATTACTACATGTCTGGTGCATTAACTAATGTCTGGTGCTTCTACATGTCTGGTGCATTACTACGTGTCTGGTACATTACACTACGTGTCTGGTGCATTACTACATGTCTGGTGCATTCTACATGTCTGGTACACTTGTGCTGGTACATTACTACGTGTCTGGTGCATTACTACGTGTCTGGTGCTTACACATGTGGTGCATTACTACATGTCTGGATGCATTACTACCTGGGGTATTACTAATGTCTGGTGCCTTACTACGTGTCTGGTGCATTACTACGTGTCTGGTGCATTACTACATTGTCTGGTGCATTACTTACGTGTCTGGTGCATACTACGTGTCTGGTGCATTACTACATGTCTGGTTGCATTACTACGTGTCTGGTACATTACTATGTGTCTGGTACATTACTACATGTCTGGTGCATTATACATGTCTGTGGCATGTCTACATGTCTGTACATTTACTACATGTCTGGTGCATTACTACGTGTTGGTGGCATCTGGTGTCTGGTGCAATTACTACGTGTCTGGTACATTACTACATGTCTGGTACATTACTACCGTGTCTGGTGCATTTACTACATGTCTGGTGCCATTCTACTGTCTGGTGCATACTACGTGTCTGGTGCATTACTACGTGTCTGGTGCATTACTACGTGTCTGGTGCATAATACTGTTGGTGCATACTACGTGTCTGGTGCATTACTACATGTCTGGTACATACTACGTGTCTGGTCATTACTACATGTCTGGTAGCATTACTCACGTGTCTGGTGCATTACTAGCTGTCTGGTGCATTACTAGTGTCTGGTGCTATACGTGCTGGTGCATTACTACGTGTCTGGTTAGCATTACTACATGTCTGGTGCATTACTACATGTCTGGTGCATTACTAGTGTCTGGTACCTTACTACATGTCTGGTGCATTACTACATGTCTGGTGGCATTACTACATGTCTGGTGCATCTACTACGTCTTCATTACTTGTGTCGTACACTTACTACATGTCTGGTGCATTACTACGGTGTCCTGGCATTACTACGTGTCTGGTGCATTACTACGTGTCTGGTGCATTACTACATGTTGGTGCATTAACTACGTGTCTGGTGCGCATTACTACGTGTCTGGTGCAGTTACTACACTGTCTGGTGCATTACTACGTGTCTGGTGCAAATGAATTTTTTTTGTTGCACATTTAGACATTGTTTACTGTAATTGTGTTGTTTTGGAAAGTAACGTGTTTGCACTTTACCCCTGTCTTTGTAGTCAGACAGCAAACAGAGTGCATGTTTTGGACAAATTGTACAGTGAAAGAGCGTGCATCTTTGTAATGAAATTGACAAGCCGCAATCATGCAACATATGGCTGCAGTCTTCTGACAAAGCTGGAGAGAAGTCGGGGTCAAATGGGGAATAAAATAGTTTGGGGAAGATGAACATTAAATCAAATACGCAGTTGTTATGTATG
This sequence comes from Salvelinus sp. IW2-2015, assembly GCF_002910315.2. Classification (NCBI taxonomy): domain Eukaryota; kingdom Metazoa; phylum Chordata; class Actinopteri; order Salmoniformes; family Salmonidae; genus Salvelinus; species Salvelinus sp. IW2-2015. Next base: position 13,317,242 of record NC_036862.1, on the reverse strand, counting down.
CCTCTGAGACCAAATGGCGTACCCATTTAAAAAATATGATGTTTCTAAGTGGTGTGTGTGTGGTGTGTGTGTGTGTGTGTGTGTGTGTGTGTGTGTGTGTGTGTATAGCTTAGATATAGTAAGCCTCTTATGTGGTGGTTGTGTCCTGAATGTGTATCTGCCCTGGGTCCTAGTGCAACCTTAGTAATAGTAATTGCACTGCCCAGTAAATTTCCAAGACAAACACCTATTTAAACATCCATCCACAACAATTATTATGGTTGTTATTAACAGCACAAAAGAACAACAGCAATAATAAGTTATTTAACAGCAATACTTTCAGAAATTAAATTGTTGCCGGTTTACAATTTTCTGGAATACTAGAAATATAATAATGATAGGCTACTACCAAATGTCTCAAAATGCAGTGGTTCGTCATGAACAATTTGTAGGCTATATTTGTTTGGTATTTAGAATGTCCTCCGTTTTAAACACAATTTTAGTACACAAAAAAATGAAATAGGCTAGTGTAGGTCAAACACAAACACCATTAACGAACGTGTCTTTCTGTTTTATCGAATAAATTCGATAAACCAAATGGCTAAAATTTGCATTTTATGCAACAAAACCATAAAGCAAAAAAATWATAATTCTGAAAACAGGAAGCTTAGCGTTCTGTGTACATGAATATGTTGTTAAAGTTTGCAATTTTCAATGTTGCGCATGGAAATATACCTAACCAAAAGTCAATCATTTTTATGGATATAATTTGGTGGTCTTTGGATAGGCTAATGGTTTGATCATGGTTAAAGAATATACAATCAGGAAATGCGTGGAAAAACGTACATAATTTATGTGAAATGCTATATTTTAAAAGGTTTTGTAAGTTTTAATTGTTTCTCCCAACGCATAAAAGCATATAGGCCTACTAAAATTGTACTGAAGGAATGGTAAGAGAGCGAGAACTAGACAGGCAAACGAACAGGTGCATGTCTGAGTGCGCGTGTAGGCCTACTCTGACACGCGCTCTTGGTTTTGCTTCTCAGAAAGTACGTAACGCGTAGTTTTGAAGTCTTGACCCATCGACTGTTGCGCTTCTTGTCATATTTACAAATAATAGGCTATTTCGATCGCCAGCTTTCGACCTTATCTATATAAAAATGAAAAGACCAAAACCATACCTGATAGCCTAGTTGAGCAGGTGATGTGGCCTCTTGAAACACATATTCCAAATTGGACGTAAAACAACACACATACATACATCGCTGTGCGTGCACACGGCAGATGCGCCGACAGTAAAGGCGTTTATTGAGAGTTCAAAATCGTGTGCAACATCGGGTATAGTACTTCTCTCTTTATATCGTATCCGCCGGTGACGCTTTACAGATTCAGATAAACCCTTACCCGGGCTACAGCATCTATTTAACAGGCAGATGAGATCTGTAGTGGATTTAAACTATAAGGAAATCCGATTTTCAATTAACAGAGCAGAGAATCGGCTTTTGGACCACTTGCTGAAAATTGTCTGGCCACAGGGATAGATGAGGCACAGGCCAAAACAATCGCAGATTGGACAACAACTCGTCGCATTTTAAAGAAATGCACCAGCAGAACTTTCGACAGGCCATTTGGAGTGGTCTCCTTTCGGCAACAATTGCTGCAAACGAATGAAAACACTGGACCATAGTAACCCACAGCAACGCAATGTTCTTTCAGTCCCAACTTAAACAACACGTGGCATTGCGCTTTTATAATGTTAGCCAATTCTTAATGACTGCCTAACATTGTTTTACACCATAACGACGAGTACTATCTATCAAAACCATATATTTATAATTAAAAGCGCAGAGGGACATGGGCTAACGAGTTTCTTACAATTTTAAATAGACTTCTGCCAAAGTTATGTTTTATGATAACTCATCCACTTATTGGAATGAAATACCCCAAGAACTATAAAAATAATAGCTTTAAACTTACAATTATGACCATACCAGTGTTATCAGGTTACTATTTTTTGATAGTACAATAAAATAACGATGCACTAAGTTTATCCCTGTTAATTTATAATATTCTTATAACAGATAACATCATACCATTATTATTTATATTCATTAATTCTAAGTATTATTATTATTATCATAATTATAACTATTATTATTATTATTATTATTATTACTACAGAAAGATGAATATAGAAGAGGGAGTATGTTGGGGATCAGTARGGGTTTTAGTAGAGAACAACGCGGCCTTTGTGTAGTTTTAATCCTGCTTGTACACCCACCCCACCCCCATTCCCTTCTATCCCTTGAACTTCCTCACTCAGACTACATCGCCCAATTATTTCTGTATTTTAAGAGCGGTGTAAAATGTATTAAATCTGCTCTCTCCAAACAAGACAAGAGATTCGATACGGATGTACTCTTCTGATAGCTATCAAGCTTTCCCTGACAGTGCAGCACTGCTGTTCAACTCCTAAAGGTCCTCTTCGTCTCCAGGAAAATGACTTGAACAGAGTTTCTAGCTTGTCTCTTTGTCTTTAACAATTCAAAACGGACTCTCATAACACACAAAACCTATTGGCTACTCAGAAATTATGAGTGGCACATCTATTTAATTGTACAATTTAACTTTCATTAATGAGTGTAACGTTCCATTTTTTTGGTTAAGTGGATTGGTAGGCTATGCAGTTACTGTACGTTTTTATTCAAAATTGTTATACCAATGTTTCCTCTTTTAACTCGAATGTGGACAAAGGAGATTCGAAAAATAACAGCGTAAATCAGTTTGTCTCGCCGGTGTTCAATATGCTTTGTGTCCACCTGTTGTTCTTGAGCCTACACATATCAAACTGTTGTTTCATTTGACTGGATGAATGTGCATGGTGTGCGGAGAAAAGAAAGACAGAATCAAATCCAACAAAGTGCAACGCCTGCGTGTGTCAGGACAGGGAGAGAGAGAGAGGGAGAGCGAGAGAGAGAGGGAGGGGTCAGAGTCTACTCCGCGCAAGAACTTCACTCTAATTAGCCAACTTCTTTCTTGGTTTGCTCAGTTCCGCGTTCTCACCCAAGCTTATCGCCACTCACCGGAGGCACGACTTGATCCTCTTTGCTTCAACAGACTTCAACAGGCTCGAGCTCAGTCCAGGGAACGCTAGATCTGACAAGGGAAGAATAAGGAAGCATACAGTCACTTCTTGACGCCGATGAGCACTTCGAAAGCGCACGTGGATTGAAAGGTTTATCACACTTAAAACTGTGATCATACCATTGGTTAGTGTGTTTAATTATTGCTTTTAGGTTACTTTGTAAGTGAAATTGAAAAAAATACACCGGCACCACAATACCTATTGAATAGCTGTGCATTGAAACAGCTTGATCAACAGGTGTGAAGGCAGCAGAACAAGGAGTACCGGCGCCCTGCACCTGCACTCTTTACCGGCGCCCTGCACCTGCACTCTTTACCGGAGAGCACAGGTGCTACTGTAGCCTCAAAAGTTGGCAACATACTGCGACAGGGTCAGCAACAAAAGAGGAAAACAAAACAAAAATCAGATCGACAGATATAAAGAAAAACAAGTGACTGAGAGAAAGAGAGAGAGGGAGGGACATAGAGTGAGAGAGAGAGAGAGAGAGAGAGAGACACCCCCTGGAGAATAGCAGAAGACCCGGCCCCCGGCCTGATTGTAAGAGAGAGAGAGGGTGAGGGAGCGTTTTAAAGCCGGCACAGGCATGATGTCCTACATTAAGCAGCCTCATTACGCCGTGAACGGGTTAACTCTGTCTGGYCCKGGCATGGATCTACTACACTCTGCCGTCGGATACCCAAGTAAGTCATATTTTCAACTTTTGAATGTTTTAGAAATGTTTGTCTCAACAATTGCACTTTATATTATGGAAAAACGGGCAGAATCCAGCCTGAATTCCAAGCGGTACTGCTACCCTATCCATGCGCAACGAGTGCGTAAAAGGACCGGTGCGCAACGAACACCCATTATGTTGTTTTCGTTCTTATTGTTAGACTTATGACAGTGAATTGTGCATAATATATCTTCATACTACGGACACCATATTTTATTCTTAGCTGATGCCAAATTTCGACGGTCATCGTTGTTTCAAATGCCTTGTGCGCACATACAAAAAAACTCCATGTTTGTTTATCTTTTTAAAGATATGGGGAACGTCCATAGTAACTTGTTTGAAGGGCCTAGGAGTAAAATGACAGCTTTAAAATGAGATTGCCTATTTACTTGATGTGTAAGTGGTAGGCCTAACAACTATTTGTATGAAAATGTGTGTTTTTTTGTTCAATGATTGATCCAGGGCCATGCGTTATGATCACCAGTCTAATTCACTAAGACCTGTAGTTCTAGATATTTTATGTTCCTGTCAGTTGTGAAATGAAGATTTATAGATCTCTACCTTCCTGTGAAAAGATACATGTTTTATCAAGATACATTTCGTTCCCTTTATCAAACGTATTTTATTTAGTGTTTGTTTATGTTTTATAAAGCCACAATGTATATCTGAATCAATGGATAATGTTAAATATTCTAATTAAAGTTAATAAAACACTCGAACATTAAATAACACTTTTTTTTTTACATAAAGGGAACGATATATTTTTTACCAAAGTTAAAACAACTAGATTTTGAACTGTATTAATGTTTATCTAATGATGTAACAAACGAAAGGACTTTTGGCTGAATGATCCACGATATGACATGTGAAGGCCAGAGCCATATATTTATTTTCTATAACATTGGAAACAAAGCATCTTTGAATATACAATATATATATTTTCGTAGAGAACATAATTTATGCCTCAGCATAACTACTTACTAGTACAATTATATTACACGAATATAAACGAATTAAATTCTAAATGAGACTAATTTAATTTAGACTATTATTTAACTTGGCAATTTGACCAAACACCAAACAAGTGATTTACAGTTCATTTTTTCCGTTCTCTTTTTCTCGTGTTCCATTTGAAAGCATGTTGGCCAAGGGGGAAAAGGTTCACAAAAACAAATATATGATGAAACGAAATATAAGAAAAATTATATTTGTGTGTGTGTGTGTGTGTGTGTATTTTAGACATCCCCAGAAAGCAGCGTCGGGAAAGGACCACGTTTACGCGCGCGCAGTTGGACATCCTGGAGGCACTGTTTTCCAAGACGCGCTACCCCGACATCTTCATGAGAGAAGAAGTGGCCCTTAAGATCAACCTACCAGAGTCTCGTGTACAGGTAATAAACATGATATATACTCTCATGCATAACTGCCCACTAGAATTGGTTAAATTATCTTGCAAAAATTAAAGTGTGGTTCAATTGTCTATTTACAAAACGTCAGTGATTGTTTGGCCAGAATGGGAGCTGAGTTGTCTGAGAACTCACCACGTGCTCCTCCACAGGTATGGTTCAAGAACCGCCGYGCTAAATGCCGCCAGCAGGCGCAGCAGAGCACGGGCCAGTCTAAACCTCGTCCACCCAAGAAGAAGGCCTCTCCAGCCCGRGAGGCCAACTCTGAGGCCAGTGTCAACACCAACGGGTCCTACAGTCCAGCACCACTTCCCCTTGGCACCGCCATCACCCCCAGCTCCAGCAGTGCCAACGCGACCGTGTCCATTTGGAGCCCTGCCTCCATCTCCCCGCTGCCAGACCCCCTGTCAGCCTCCACCACGCCCTGCATGCAGCGCTCCTCTGCCTACCCCATGACCTACACCCAGGCCCCGGCCTACAACCAGAGCTACGCAGGCTCGTCCTCCTACTTCACTGGCCTGGACTGCAGCTCCTACCTGTCTCCCATGCACTCACAGCTCTCCGCCACCGGGGGCGCCCTCAGCCCCATCACCTCCATGGGCGGGCACCTCGGCCAGTCCCCTGCCTCTCTGTCTTCGCAGGGCTACACAGCCGCCTCGCTGGGCTTCGGGGCCGTCGACTGCCTGGACTACAAGGACCAAGCTGCCTCCTGGAAACTCAACTTCAACGCAGCTGACTGCCTGGACTACAAAGACCAGAACTCCTGGAAGTTCCAGGTCTTGTAGGTGGGAGGAGGTAAGGAAGGGACCAGCCAGGAGAAGCTCCCATTCCATTCAGTGTTAAAGACTTGGACACATAGATGGTCAACTAATCATTTCAGTCCATGAACTCATTGACTGAGTAATATGTAATTATTTTTTGTGTTATGGAAAGCAATGTGGAAGCAGATCCAATGATGTTGGACTTTGTGATTGTTGGGAAGGTGACAAGAAATCAATGATCACATCAATATTGTCAAATCTATTATATCCAATCAATACAGCATTAACAATGTGAGGATGCACAATCAATGGGACATTAAAGTAATAAAGATAGTCGTATAGAATTGATGACAAACAAATCAACATGTAAAAAGATAATTGAGATACTACAATTTAAAACCGATTTTATTAAAAATGACTACATACCACACTATTGAAAGCAATACCTGTAGAATGAAATTGAATAGATTTATAATTTGATGATTACATTGAGAAAAAAACTGCATCATTGACAATGTTCCATTCTTGTATTCCATAATCAGGGTTTTGTGAACCAAATGAACAGAGATTGCAACTTGAAGGGTGAATGGAGTATCAATTCGATGGCGAGAATGAACAATTTATTTAAATAGAGAAGAAAAGAGAAAAAAGGAGATTCAAATATTGGTTGCAATGGATCCCATCGTTCAGGTAGCTGATAGTCAACCCCAAGTTGATTTMTGAACAAGATCTGTCACTCCTTTAGTGGTCTTGTTGTGCTTAATGGTAACTGAGAACTAGAAAGGAAAAGTGGAATTCCACCCCCAAGATGGGTGGGCTGGCCTTGACTTTTGACCAAATTTGATCCAGTGGTTATTTTTGTCATTACTTCAGAACAATTGAAAGTTGTGTACATTGTAATGAAGAAAATGACTCTGCCTTGAATTTGATATTGAACAAACATAGGGAGTTCCATCCATAGGTGAAGACTGACTCCAATGGGGACAATGTTGTTTTCTTTTTCCCTCTGTCATTTGTTTTATGGTTTATTTTTGTTATGAAGCTGCTTTTCATATTTGGTGAACTGAGAGATCCTGGAGCCAAACAGACACACAGGCAGACACACAGACAGACACACAGACAGACACACAGACAGACGTGCATGTGTTTCTCAATAAGCCAGAGGGGATGGGTAAAGCAAGGATAACCTTTGGTACTGTCAAGTAGAGACCTTAGGCTATCGTTGTATCCTTTTCCCCAGTAGCTTTGAAGGGAGGGGACCCTCGGCAGACAGTGTGTTAGAGTGAAGGGGGGTAAAGGAGGGGGGCTGGATTAGGGTGATAGGGTCAGTAATAGACCTCTTAATCTTTGAGCACCAATCATGGAATGAATCACATCTGGGCACAAGGCATTCTGGGATCTGCAAGGATGACCAATGTGTAGCCTTTGCGTTTCTATCCAACTCTGTGTTTGTTGGGGGAGGGTGGACGACTTTGATGATTACGTCACTTAAATACGACAGTTTCCCTTAAAATGACTTAACAAACCCTGTTGCCGAATATACTGTTACAATGAGATATTTGCAGGAGAGAAGACTCAACAGTAGAAAGCGAAGGGTCTGGCCATGACTGCGCTACCCTTGCACAGAAAGCACGGAGCTTCTCTCAGTTGTTACCTGTAAAGGAGCGAGGGGTACCATTTTGTGTTGATGTATTGTTTAATCTTTTTTGTATTAGACTATAACATATTATGTTTCTTTAAATTTGTGAGTCCTTTGAAGTACAATTGTGGTAATTTGTTTGACGTTAATATTATCATTATTAATATAATTATAATTATTATTAATTCCACAGCTCTTATGAATATTGCTATTGTTCTGTTTATTTTGTTCTTTTTGTAAATATTAAACTTTACTTGAAAATGCAATCATGTCTGGCACCAACAATGTGTTACACAAACACCACGCAACTTCACTCCTAATTTCTACAAGACTGGCAATATTTTTTTTAAATTCTGTTTTCTGGTCTCGTCATTTCTGAACAACGTTTTTCAAACTCAGGGCTTTATCCAATAAAGTTAGTGGTGATAGGATATAATACTGTGTATAGTTCTTGATTGTATACTTTCATTATTTGCATTCTAATATATGCTTTTTTTTGTTCCCTGATACGAATGACTCACCCTCTTTAGTATTAGTATATCAGACATATCTCTTCTGTGTTTCCCCAACTCTACATGGGACAGATATTTCGTTTTAAGACATTAAACAACTGAAGAAAGTCTGTGGGGTCTTTGTGTTTTATGGTCATATTCCAATACATTGAGCTTCACAACAAGCTAAAAGACGGATGGATACAGTACTACTAGGGGTAGCATAACTTCATTGTCTAAGAGAAAAATTGCTTTCAGCTAAGAAAATAACATTTAATCAAAGACTCCAGTGCAATCAAAGATTATCCCTACACACTGATTGCATCCAGTTCATATGCTGAAAAAAGGAATTCACTCTGTTGACACACAAATAAAATATGCAACGTTACTCTTTTAAAACTGGTACATAAATGCTCGCATAATAACCACGTGTATAAAAATGTGCCCAAACAAAGTAATAACACAATCCTATCAGTGTGCAATGAACAGCAGCATTCCAACTACATTGTACACGTTAGCGGCACTTAATCATCCAACCAATAAGAATGAAGCAACTATTAAGATTGCAGGCCTCTCCTAGATCACTTTCCCACACTTACATGTGTTTTCCTGTTGTATCCCTGCAAAGAGAGCAGGAGGTAAAGTATCTGTCGTACATACACAGAGTGGGATAGACATGTGACGTCCAGGGACACTACTCTAATCCATGCAAAAGGTTGAGAGGGGAGATGTTGAGAGGAGAAAGAACAGAGTAGAAACAAATTAGAAGTAGAAGTGGTCCCGTGTGGCTCAGTTGGTAGAGCATGGCGCTTGCAACGCCAGGGTTGTGGGTTCATTCCCCACGGGGGGACCAGGATGAATATGTATGAACTTTCCAATTTGTAAGTCGCTCTGGATAAGAGCGTCAGCTAAATGACTTAAATGTAAATGTAAGTAGGCCTAAGATTGTGGGGGCCAATTGATGAACCTCCCAAAACAGAGACATGAGAGAGGTAGGGATTTGGATGGCTCACATATATGTCCATGTGTTTTGTCAGTAAGGTCAGCTAGACCTGTGTTATGAAACGTGCACTGGACAATAGGTTGTAAAAAGACCAATGCAGGTTAAACAAATATCTGGAACCGTATTCACAAAGCGTCTCAGAGTAGGAGTGCTGATCTAGGATCAGGGTCCTTCCTGTCCATATAATCTTATTCATTATTATCTAAAAGACCAARCCAATCCTCGATCAGCTCTCTTACTCAGACTCTTTCTGAATATGAGCCCTGGTTATTGAGCCTAAATAAAACTTTATAGAACCATCTAGAAGACTAATTCTGTACCTGTTTTATGAGTTCATTGTGATATTTGTTGATTTGTATTCTTCCACACTATCAACTGAGTTTGGCATTAACATATTTGTGTCAAAGTTTGTTTTAGGACTGTAATGGCACAGCGTCTCTGTTCAGATGAAAATCTCATTGGTGAATAATGTTCTTGCTCAGTAGATCTTCGCGTTTCAACACGATGTCCACAGAGTTACATAGATTATATATACAAATAGCCACCCTTTGCCTTGATGACAGCTTTCCACACGCTTGGCATTCTCTCAACCAGCTTCATGAGGTAGTCACCTGGAATGCATTTCAATTAACAGGTGTGCCTCGTTAAAAGTTCATTTGTGGATTTTTTTTCCTTCTTAATGCATTTGAGCCATTCAGTTGTGTTGTGACAAGGTAGGGGTGATATACAGAAGATAGCCCTATCTGGTAAAATACCAAGTTCATTACTGTGGCAGCTCAAATAAGCAAAGAGAAACGACAGTCCATCATTACTTTAAGAGATGAAGTTCAGTCAATCCGGAAATTTTCAAGAACTTTGAAAGTTTCTTCAAGTGCAGTCACAAAAACCATCAAGCGCTATGATGAAACTGGCTCTCATGAGGACCACCACAGGAAAGGAAGACCCAGAGTTCCCTCTGCTGTAGTGGATAAATTCCTTAGAGTTATCTACACCTCAGATTGCAGCCCAAATAAATGCTTCACAGAGTTCAAGTAAGAGACACATCTCAACATCAACTGTTCAGAGAAGACTACGTGAATCAGCCCTTGGTCGAATTGCTGCAAAGAAACCATTACTACAGGACACCAATAATAAGAAGAGACTTGTTTGGGCCAGAATGTCAAGAGTGTGCAAAGCTGCCATCAAGGCAAAGGGTGGCTACTTTGAATAATCTCAAATATAAAATATATTTTGATTTGTTTAACACGTTTTTTTTTGTTACTACATGATTCCATGTGTTATTTCATAGTTTTGATGTCTTCACTATTATTTTACAATGTAGAAAATAGTAAAAAATAAAGAAAAACCCTTGAATGAGTAGGTGTGTCCAAACTGGTACTGTATATATATATATATATATTATCATATTTTTTAAGGAACTCAGTCAGCCTTCAATTTACTCTTGAAAGTTGTAATTATAGAATCCACAAGGTGCAATTTCTAAATTGGGTTGTGCACCATCAGTTTTCCTCTTGTCATGTCAGGCATCACAGAACTTAGAGCTATTTATAACTTTTAAGTAATATCCAGATCAACTAGCCCGTGTCAGCTAACGTTTTTTAGCCCATATATTTTGTTGTAATGTTTGAGTCACTCAACTATCACATGAACACACATTAGCCATGGCAATATGTGTAGAATAGCAGAAAATATGTTTTGAAAAGGCAACATTTTCACTACACTCCATGGCAAAATGTGTAGAATTGCAGGAAATAAACTTTAAACATGTCAAATGTTCTCTCCACCGACAAGAGGGGTGTGAACAGTTTGTGTMATGAACAGTGCTTGTAGAAATAAACATGACGCGTGCACGCAGGAGGAGGGTGTGGGATGTTACCCAATGCTGGAAGGGGGGCCTGAGTGAAAAAAATGTGGGAACCCCTGACATAGATGGTAAGAATACCCAAAAGATAGTGCAGATTAGGGAAGGAGAGATCTAGTCAGTTGCACAACTGAATGCATCCTCTCAATCAGAGAGTTGCGTGGGGCTGCCTTAGTCGACATCATCGGCGCAGTTGTTGTTGGGAGTTAATTGCCTTCCCCAAGGGCAGAACGGAAGATTTTCCACGTTAGCAGCTTGGGGATTCGAACCAGTGACCTTATGGTTACTGGCCCAACACTCTTAACCGCTAGGGTACCTGCCGCCCCTCTATTAATTTACGCGTCTATAGTCAGGGAGCAGAGAGATGATAAAGAAAAATAGGAGAGGGAGGAATAGAGAGAGGGATAAAGGGATATGAGAAATGAGAAACGAGGCAGGAGAGGAAAGAGAGATGAAAAGTAAGGAGAGGGATAAGAGATGAGAAAGAGGAGTAGAGCGATGGAGGAAACAGACGAAAGGACCAGAACCTCCCCCACGGTAATCCCTGGGAGCAGCATATGGACTAGTAAAGCACAGAGACAGAGTGGGACAGAGCGGGAGACACAGATACACTTAGGACTTAAAAATATGATTCATTTCTTTGCCTCTAATCCCTGGCAAACAAGCTGGCCCCCGGGATGTTCTGTAAATACTGTAATCATCCTGCGGCCAGGCCAGCGGCCCTGCGAGACGTAGTCAGCCCTACAGTCCAATTTCTTCGTAATCGATTCCTAATCCCAACAACCCAACAACCCCCCCCCCCCGACATTCTGCACGAGGGGGGTGGGTGGTTTGTGAGGAATAAAACTAAATGAAAAAGAAATCACATTTCCCAATTATGTTCTTTCCGAGGCATAGTTTCACAGAGATGAATTGGCGTCACGTAAGAGTTTACTTGGGGTGGATCATTGTTTGGGAGAACATGATGGCATGTAGGACGCTTGGGTTCTCTGGCTCTGGGTTCTAGACTGCTCTCTGGGATAGGTTGGACGGAACTAAAAGATGTGTGGGGAGCGAAGGGAAATTAAAATAGCATTTCCCAATTATGCTCTGTTCTGTCAGAAGCCTAGTTTCACAGAGATTAATTGGCGTCACGTAAGTGTTGGGTGGGGGTATCATTGTTTGTGAGAACGCGGTGGCATGCTTGGGTTCTCTTGGTTCAAGACTGGGTTCTAGGCTGGGTTCTAGACTGCTCTCTGGGATAGGTTGGATGGAACTAGAAGATGGTGTATTGTTGGGTGAGACAACTGAGAGGTTATGTGAACAGAAAGGAGACAATCAAAGGATACTGGATACCACATGTTTTGTTTGTGAATCAAGCCGATTAAAAGTCAATTCCAATTCTTTGGGTGCAAAATTCATTTACTGAAAGGAGGAAAAACCATTGAATTTGTTCATCTCATGAAAGTGAAGTTTTAATAGTTGTTTCATACAATAAAGTCCAAAATAAGACTTAAGAGGAAGAAGACAGAAGCTGAGAGTGAAAGTTTATTTTGTAGATAGAGAAAATGGAGACAATTTGGCTGCCTTTGTTTTAAATACCACCTGTGATCATTTACAATCCCCAAAAGCCTGTATTCTCTATGACATAAAGCCTAATCCTAAAATGCTATTGGTTGTAAACGTACATCTAAATATTACCAACCTTAACAAATAGCTTATGTCTATCCCTGTCAAGCTCTATRTGCTATTTACTGTACCTCTCTTCAATCAACCAAACGACATTATGGATGTCCAATTGAATCTTTAAATGGTGTCTGATTCTGAGATTGGTTGTTTGATATGACAAGGCTGACAACATCTTAGTAGTAATAGATCTGTTCTATCATTATCACTGAGAATACTGTTCATTCCATCCTCTTTTGACACTGTGAAGATGCACTTCCATAAAGATGCTTTTAACGTTTGATTTCAATTTACAGTACGATTTTAATTAGGCATCTTCTTTTTTCATTTCTCCTTCCTCTTGATTTTGTTTCTTTGTTAGTACTTTTGTTTTATGACGCGAAGCACTTTGTTACTTGTATTAAGTAGTGCTATACAAATAAAGTTGTTGTTATTCTTTTTTTAATGAAAATGTTCTGTTATTATTATTGTCATGATTTCATCTCAAATAGAATCGGAACAGGAATGACTCACTCCATAATTCGTTTTAAGGGTAAGTACAGTATTTTCAGTTGAATTTAGTGTCGTAATAAGATCAGTATTATGGTTAGGCCTATCACTGGATCAACACTTGACTGGCAATCATGTTATATCATTTTACTAAGTCAATACTGGGGCTTAAAGTTTAACACCTAGTTATTATCGAGAGTAATAGTCAGTGTTTGGATCCAAGATKTTTGTCCATGTCTTGGACTGAGATTATTGTCAGGATTAGATTTGTTTATGAGARAAGTCTGATTTGGGAAAAGTCAGGGTTGGAGGAGAGAGGGAAATGGGGTAGTTCAGCCTTAGAATTAGGGTTAAATTGAAGTGGAACTAAATAGGGGATTCTGGTTCCTTCTCTGACTTGGAGAGAAGTCTCATACAGGAGCACTAGGTCAACCTTCTCTGATGTCTGTCAGTAAAGATGTCCATTATCATCCTTAGTCCCCCTCTCCCGTCCTGTTCCCATGTCCTTTCATGTCCCCCTGTTCTGTCCTGTCCTGTTCCCCTGTCCTGTGTCATGTGCCCACATGTCCACACTTGTTCTCACCTCTCGTTGCACTTAGTTATTTTTACTGATCTAATTTAGAGAATGTCCCAATCCTCTTAGTGTCTTGCCCCTTCAGCGCTTCACTAAGTGAATTAGACAGGATTACAGTCTCTCTCTCTCTTCCTCCTCCTATTTCTTTCTCTCTTCTCTATGGTGTCACTGTCTCTCCAGCCTTTCTTCTCCATCTCCATGTGCATCACTCTCTTGACATCTTTCTCTCCGTTGGCAGGATTACTGTCCTTCTCTCTCCAGATGACAAATTGGTTCCACCATTACCCATGACAGCTGCCCTCGAAGCCCAGTGCATCCTGGGAAAAAGGATCTTTAATTACACTTTGACCTGTAGTACATAAATGAGGGACGAGAACAAGGCCTACATACAGACAGRAACAAAGTGTGTGGACAAAAAATGTATTCGAAAAAAACATGAAGAAAACTAGACAGAACACCTGAAAATTACAGTGAAATACTTTCCATCCCTATCATGTTTTCATACAGTATAGTGTTTTCTGGGTCTTCATGGCAATGCTGGCAGTATTTGGAGTGTGACTTCTTCCAGTAGCCGATCCCAGGCCTGCCAGGCCCTGCTGTGCCAGTCTCTCACAGACTAATCTGGAGAGTCTGCCTCAGAGGAATTCACTGGGTTATAGTAACTAGTCATAGTCCATTTAGGATTTCTCTCACCTAAATGGTACGTCTAACAACATACCGCAGTTCATGCTTCCTGGTTGTGAAACCCCTGTCTTTGTTTATAGATTCAGACTTCTGTTATGAACTGTCTTTGTTATAGATTTCAGACTTCTGTTATGAACCTGTCTTGTTATAGATTCAGACTTCTGTTGTGAACCTGTCCTTTGTTAATAGATTTAGACTTCTGTTTGAACCTGTCTTTTGTTATAGATTTCAGACTTCTGTTGTGAACCTGTCCTTTGTTATAGAATTTTAGACTTCTTTGTTGTGAACCTGTCCTTTGTTATAGATTTTAAGACTTCTGTTTATGACCTGTCTTTGGTTATAGGATTAGAACTTTCTGTTGTGAACCTGTCCTTTGTTATAGTTCAGACTTCTGTTATGAACCTGTCTTTGTTATAGATTTAGACTTCTGTTGTGAACTTCTTTGGTTATAGATTAGACACTTCTGTTATGACCTGTCCTTTTGTTTATAGAATTTTAGAACTTCTGTTGTGAACCTGTTCCTTTTGTTATAGATTCAGACTTCTGTTATGAACCTGTCTTTGTTATAGATTCAGACTTCGTTGTTATGAACCTGTCTTTGTTATAGATTAGACTTCTGTTGATAACCTGTCTTTTTGTTATAGATTCATAAGACTTCTGTTATGAACCTTTGTGTGTAAAGTTGTTATAGAACTACTGGCCAGTTTTTATAGACTGCTGGTATGAACAGTCTCTATTTTGTTTATAGACTGCAGTATGAACATGTGTCTAGTTGTTAAGACTGGCAGGTATTGAAACACTGGTGTCTATTGTATAGAGGACTGTTGGTAAATGAACATTGGTGTTAGTTGTTATAACGACCTGCTGGTAATGAGTTGAACAATGTGTCTAGTTGTTATTAGACTGCAGTATGAAACATGGGTGTCTAGTTGTTTATAGAGACTGCTGTATGACAGTGTCCCTAACTTGTTATATGAGCTGCTGGTATGAAAATGTGTCTCAGTTGTATCATATGACTGCAAGTTCGTATACAGTTGTGTCTAGTTATTATGAGACTGCAGAGATGATAGTCCATGTGATCTCAGCTTTTGGTTATAAGACTGCTGCGACTCACGTACTCGCTTAAGACGGGTATGTGTTGTCTAGTTGTCTATAAACCGACTGACCAGGTATCGTAAACATTGAATTCTATTTGTATAAGACTGCATACGGTTATGAACATTGTGTCTAGTTGTTATAGACTGCTAAGGTTAGAAACATGTGTAGTTGATTATTATGACTGCTTGGTAATGGAAACATGTGTCTAGTTTGTTATAGACTCTGTTGGTAATTACATGTGTCTTAGTTGTTATAGACTGTTGGATGACATGTGTCTATGTTAGACTGCGGTAAGAACATGTAGATACTATGTTATAGACTGCTGGTATGGAAATGTGTCTAGTGTTATACTGACTGCTGTATGACATGTGGCCTAGATGTTATAGACTGGTTCGCGTATAACATGTGTCTATTTGTTGTTATAGACTGCTGTAGATACAATGGTGTCTAGTTGTTATATAGACTGCTGGTATGACATGTGTCATAGTTGTTATTAAGACTGTTTGGTAATGAACATGTGTTCTAGATTGTTATAGACTGCTGGTATGAACAATGTGTGTTTTAGTTTGTTATAGACTGCTGGTATGAACAATGTTGTCTACTTGTTAATAGACTCGCTGGTATGAACATTGCTAGTCTATGTGTCCATTAGACTGTTGTATGAACATGTGTCTAGTTGTTATAGACTGTTGGTACTGCAACATGATGTCTAGTTGTTATAGACACTGCTGGTATGGAACATTGTCTAGTTCGCCTAGTGTAGATTGACTAGTGACGCTGGTATAACATTGTGTCTAGTGTTAATATCGAACTGTTGTAATGTCCAACATGTGGTCAGTTGTTATAGACTGGTTGGTATGAACATTGGTCTTAGTTGTTAATAGACTGTTGGTATGAACATGTGTGTCTAGTTGTTATGATCTGGTTGGTATGAATTCATGTGTCTATTTGTTTTGCTTATAACGACTGGTTGTATCGAAACAATGTGTTCCTATTTTAAGACCTTATGGTATGACCTGTGGTTTCATATTGTATACAGACTGCTGGTTATGAACATGTGTTCCATAGTTGTTATAACTGATTGGATATGAACATGTGTCTAGTTGTATAATGACGGTTGGTATGAACATGTGTCTAGTTGTTATAGACTGCTGGATGAACATGTTGTCTAGTTGGTTATAGACTCGCGGTTATGAACTATGTTTGGCTACTTGTTTATAGACTGCTGGTATGAACATGTGTCCTAGTTGGTTATAGACTGTTGTATGACAATGTGTCTAGTTGTTTATAGACTGTTGGTATGAACATGGTGTCTAGTTGTTATAGACCTGTTGGTAATGAACATGTGGTCTAGTTGTTATAGACTGTTGGTATGAAACATGTGTCTAGTTTTGGTTATAGCTGCTGGTATGAACATGTGTTCTACTTGTTATAAGACTGCAGGTATGAACCTGTGTCCTAGTTTTATAGAACTGGTTGGTATGAACATGTGGTTCTAGTTGGTTAATAGACTGTTGGTATGAACATGTGTCTAGTTGTTATAGTACTGTGGTTATGACATGTGTCTAGTTTGTTATAGACTGGCTGTATGAACATGTTGGTCTAAGTTTTGTTATAGACTGTTGGTAATGGAACATGTGTCTAACTTGTTATAGAACTTGCTGGTATGAAACATGTGGTCCTAGTTGTTATAGACTGTTGGTATGAACATGTGTCTAGTTGTTATAGACTGCTGGTATGGAACATGTGTCTAGTTGTTAAATAGAAAAAAAAACTGTTGGTAATGACATGTGTCTATTGTTATAAGACTGGCTGTATGAAACATGTGGTCTAGTTTGTTATAAGAAACTGTTGGTATGAACATGTTCTACTTGTTTTATCAAAGAATGCTGGTAATGAAAATGTGTCTAGTTGTTATAGAAACTGTTGGTATGAAACATGTGTCCTATTGTTAATAGACTGGTTGGTATGAAACATGATGTGTCTAGTTGTTATAGACTGCTGGTATGAACATTGTTCTAGTTGTTATAGACTGTTGGGTATGAACATGTGTCCTAGTTGTTATAGACTGCTGGTATGACATGTGGCTAGTTTGTTATAGAACGCTGGTATGAAACATGGTGTCTAGTTTGTTTATAGACTGCCTGGTATGAACATGTGGTCTATTTGTTAATCAGACTGAGTGTATGAACATCGTGTCTAAGTTGTTATAGACCTGTTGGTATGGAACATGGTGTCTAGTTGTTATAGACTGTGGAGGCTATGGAACATTGGTCTAGTTGTTATAGAACTGTTTGGTATGAACATGGTTGTTCGTAGTTGTTTGGAGAGCTGAGGTATGAAGATGTGATCTAGTTTTATAGACTCTGGCGGTATGAACATGTGAGTCTACGTTGTTATAGATGCTGGTATGAAACATGTGTCTAGTTGTTATAGACCTGTGCGGGTAGAACAGTGTCCTAGTTTTATAGACTGCTGGTATGAACATGTTGTCTAGTTGTTATAGACTGTTGGATGAACATGTGTCTAGTTTGTTATAGACTGCTTGTATGAACATGTGTCTTAGTTTATGGTTATGACTGCTAGGTATGAACTGTGTCTGAGTTGTTATAGACTGCTGGTATGAACATGTTGTCTAGTTGTTATAGACCTGTGTATGAACATGTGTTCTAGTTGTTATAGACTGCTGGTATGAACAATGTGTCTAGTTGTTATAGAACTGTTGTATGAACATGTTGTCTAGTTGTTATAGACTGCTGGTATGAACATGTGTCTAGTTGTTAATAGACTGTTGGTAATGAACATGTGTCTAGTTGTTAATAGACTGCAGGTATGAACAGTGTCTAGTTGTTATAGGACTGCTGGTATGAACATGTGTCTAGTTTGTTATAGACTTGCTGGTATGAACATGTGTCTAGTTGTTATAGACTGCTGGTATGAACACTGTGTCTAGTTGTTATAGACTGTGCGTATGAACATGTGTCTAGTTGTTATAGACTGCTGGTATGAAACATGTGGCTGTTGTTATCTCCCAATGCGTGTTGATATGGTACTGTATGTACTAGTGAATTAAAAAATATATATTTCACCTTTATTTAACCAGGTAGGCCAGTTGAGAACAGTTCTCATTACAACTGTGACCTGGCCAAGATAAATCAAAGCAGTGGGACAAAAACAACACAGTTACACATGGGATAAACAAACGTACAGCAACAACACCAATAGAAAATCTGTATACAGTGTGGCAAATTAAGTTAAGAGGTAAGGCAATAAACAGGCCAATAGCGGCAAAGTACTTACAATTTAGCATTTACACCACTGGAGTGATAGTGTGCAAGATGAGGATGTGCAAGTAGAGATACTGGTGTGCAAAGAGCAGAAAACAAAAACAAAATATGGGGATGAGGTGGTGGAGGTAGGTAGGTGAGTAGGTAGGTAGGTAGGTAGGTAGGTGGTAGGAGCCATGGGTTTGGCAACGAATTATGTAGCGAAGGACCAGCCAACGAGAGCAATACAGGTCGCATGGTGAGGTAGTATATGGGGCTTTGGTGACAAAACGGATGGCACTGTGATAGACGCATCCAATTTGCTGAGTAGTGTGTTGGAGGCTATTTTTGTAAATGACATCGTCGAAGTCAAGGATCGTAGGATAGACAGTTTTTACGAGGTATGTTTTGGCAGCATGAGTGAAGGAGGGCTTTGTTGCGAAATAAAGCCGATTCTAGAATTTAATTTTGGATTGGAGATGCATAATGTGAGTCTGGAAGGAGAGTTTACAGTCTAAGCCAGACACTTAGGTATTTATAGTTTGTCCACATATTCTAAGTCAGAACCGTCCAGAGTAGTGATGCAGTCGGGCGGGCGGGTGCGGGCAGCGGATCGGTTAAAGAGCATGCATTTTATTTTAACTAGCATTTAAGAGCAGTTGGAGGCCACGGAAGGAGTGTTGCATGGCGTGAAGCTCGTTTGGAGGTTTGTTAACACAGTGTTCCAAAGAAGGGCCCGAGTATTATACAGAATGGTGTGTCTGCATAGAGGTGGATCAAAGAAATCAACCCGCCACAAGAGCGACATCATTGATGTATACAGAGAAAAGAGTCAGCCCGAAGAATTGAACTGTGGCACCCCATAGAGACTGCCAGAGGTCGGACAACAGGCCCTCCGATTTGACACACTGAACTCTATCTGAGAAGAAGTTAGTGAACCAGGCAGGCAGTTCATTAGAGAAACCAAGGCTGTTGAGTCTGCCGTTAAGAATACGGTGATTGACAGAGTCGAAAGCCTTGGCCAGGTCGATGAAGACGGCTGCACAGTACTGTCTTTTATCGATGGCGGTATGATATCGTTTAGGACCTTGAGCATGACTGAGGTGCAACCATGACCAGCTCGGAAACCAGATTGCATATCGGAGAATGTACAGTGGGATTCGAAATGGTCGGTGATCTGTTTGTTCACTTGGCTTTCGAAGACTTTAGAAAGGCAGGGCAGGATGGATATAGGTCTGTAACAGTTTGGGTCTAGAGTGTCTCCCCTTTTGAAGAGGGGGATGACCGCGGGACGATTTTCAATCTTTAGGAATCTCAGACGATACGAAAGAGAGGTTGAACAGAACTAGTAATAGGGTTGCAACAATGGCGGCGGATAATTTTAGGAAGAGAGGGTCCAGATTGTCTAGCCCAGCTGATTTGTAGGGATCCAGATTTTTGCAGCTCTTTCAGAACATCAGCTGTCTGGATTTGGGTGAAGGAGAAGCGGGGGGCTTGGGCCAGTTGCTGCGGGGGGTCAGAGCTGTTGGCCGGGGTTGGGGTAGCCAGGTGAAAGCATGGCCAGCCATAGAGAAATGCTTATTGAAATCCTCGATTATCGTGGATTTATCATGGGTGACAGTGTTTCCTAGTCTCAGTGCAGTGGGCAGCTGGGAGGAGGTGTTAGGAAGTGCTTATACTGCCTGTTATCATCATCGACCATCAATAACAAGTCTCCAGACATAATCTCCCTGAGCAATGGAGGGTGGAATGGAGAGGGAGGGAGAGAACAGTGCAACAAACAGGCGGAGGTGACTGCCCATATGGTTTGATAAACAAAAACAAAGTTATACAATGAATACATGAGAGTGGTCAACAGAGGAACAGAATAGACAAATAGAGACACAGTGGAGTGATCATGGGGTCACAGTCAACAAATCCTTTGACTGTGACCCCATTCCTGTGATAGGGTGGGCATTCTAGTTTCTTTATTTCTATGTTTTCTAGTTCTTTGTGTTTGGCCGGGTGTGGTTCTCAATCAGAGGCAGCTGTCTATCGTTGTTCTCTGATTGAGAACCATACTTAGGTAGCCCTTTTTTCCACCTGTCTTTGTGGGAAGTGACTTTGTTTAGGGCACATAGCCTTTAGCGTCACGGTTTGTTTTTGTAGTTTTATTGTTTGTTTGGCGTCATTTTTATAAATAATGGAAAATGTACGCTCACCCACGCTGCACCTTGGTCCTCATCTTTCAACGGCCCTGACAATTCCTGTGGGTCACGTATCCTCCCTCCTCACTTATGTCGCAATTAGAACACCATTATCTTCAGTCATTATCTATCTGCTGATAATGAATTATTGTTAGAACTCTAACAGAGGTCAACTGCATGGCCACACACAAACCGCACTTCAACAAAAGTATGGAAATGGAATTTAAGTTGCTTGCTTTGTACAACCCCGTTTTACGTTAAGCTCTCTACTGTACATTTTCTGGACTCTTGTTTCTCTCCCCTTTGCCCTTCTTCCGATGCCCCTCTTTCTTCTTAATGCCCCCCCCCCCCCCTCTCTCTTCTCTCTCTCTCTCTCCTCTCTCTCTCTCTACCCTCTGAACCCCCTCCTCCCTCCACTTCTCCATCACTTTCAGTAATTCACCACTCTCCCAGCATCCTAATCCAAGCCGGCTGACCCTCAATCCAGTGATGTAATGGGTCATGTGACGCTGGCGTGGGGAACAGGGGAGGTAAAGTGGGGAAACATGTCTTAATCTCTGCTGTCGGGACGTGGTGACCAATCACAGATGGCAAGGCGGGGATGGGGGGGTTTCGGGGGGGGGGTGTATTTCCCTTAAGTTTCAAAATATCAGAGGACCTTTTGAGACTTCCAGTCAACATGTTTATTCATGATGACTCCAATGATTCCATGAGACTCATTGTGTCTGTGTCTGTTGATTTTCGATAATAAAGACAACTGTCAGGGTTAGACAAACAAGTACAGACACAGTATTCAGAACCAGTGTTCTCCATTTATACAGCTCTAGAACAACAAAAATAATACTTTACGTTACAGACTCTTCATTAAGCATAACCCTTCCAATACCAGTTTGCCCGTCCTTTTTTGGGTTAATTTCAACTATAGGAAAATGTTGGCAGAATACACAAAGACAGTTACCAACTATACTAAGCTTGTCCTGTATAGGGCTTTTGATACGTTTTTACCACACACCCGATCACAAATGGAGAAATGCTCAATAATGACTTACTGGTCAATTGGCACTTTGAATGGCATGAGATGACTGACAAGTCAAGCCATTATAAAAGAGAAAAACAGTTGCCGAGACAATATAATTGGACAGAGCAAATTCAGRCTACAGTGGTGTTTGCACCTCAAACACATTCTCATGTTATAAAACTAGTCACAAACAATGGGCTGTCATTAATATTAGACCGATGAGGGCCATGTTGTATTTAGGTGCTATAACAACAGCAGTCAGTTGGGGGAGGCCTAGAGCAGAGAAGTCAATGACACAGTAAGGTGGCGCCAGCTGAAAACTCTGGCACGTGTCCAACCCACTCCCTCCCCTCTGGCCTGGCCTTCTACTGGAACAGTGAGACCTGAGGAACACATGGTCCGGGAGCCAGTGTGAGGGCCAGTGTGAGAGTCCTGAACAATAACTCTGTTACTGTAGTCATATTCCAGCACGGCTGATGACCATATTCAATCAAACCCGCAATAACAATGTTGACAGTGTATTTGTGCGCACACACACACGCACTAACACACACACGCGCACATACACACACAGCAGTTCGACACATACAACAACACAGTTACACATGTAATAAACAAACATACAATCAATAATACATTAGAAAAATCTATATACAGCATGTGCAAATGAGGTAGGATAAGAGAGGTAAGACAATAAATAGACCATGGTGGCAAAGTAATTAAAATATAGCAATTAAACACTGGAATGGTAGGATGTGCAGAAGATGAATGTGCAAGTTGAGATACTGGGGTGCAAAGAAGCAAGATAAATAAATAAATACAATATGGGGATGAGGTAGATTGGATGGGCYATTTACAGATGAGCTATGTACAGGTGCAGTGATCTGTGAGTTGCTCTGACACCTGGTGCTTAAAGCTAGTGAGGGAGGTAAGACTCTCCAGCTTCAGGGATTTTTGCAGTTCGTTCCAGTCATTGGCAGCAGAGAACTGGAAGGAGAGGCGGCCAAAGGAAGAATTGGCTTTGGGGGTGACCAGTGAGATATACCTGCTGGAGCGCGTGCTACGGGTGGGTGCTGCTATGGTGACCAGTGAGCTGAGATAAGGCGGGGCTTTACCTAGCAGAGACTTGTAGATGACCTGGAGCCAGTGGGTTTGGCGACGAGTATGAAGCGAGGGCCAGCCAACGAGATCATATAGGTCGCAGTGGTGGGTAGTATTTTATTTTATTTATTTATTTTACCGTTATTTTACCAGGTAAGTTGACTGAGAACACGTTCTCATTTGCAGCAACGACCTGGGGAATAGTTACAGGGGAGAGGAGGGGGATGAATGAGCCAATTATAAACTGGGGATTATTAGGTGACCATGATGGTTTGAGGGCCAGATTGGGAATTTAGTATATGGGACTTTGGTGACAAAACGGTTGGCACTGTGATAGACTGCATCCAATTTGTTGAGTAGAGTGTTGGAGGCTATTTTGTAAATGACATCGCCATAGTCGAGGATCGGTAGGATGGTCAGTTTTACGAGGGTATGTTTGGCAGCATGAGTGAAGGATGCTTTGTTGCGAAATAGGAAGCCGATTCTAGATTTAATTTTGGATTGGAGATGTTTAATGTGAGTCTGGAAGGAGAGTTTACAGTCTAACCAGACACCTAGGTATTTGTAGTTGTCCACATATTCTAAGTCAGAACCGTCCAGAGTAGTAATGCTGGACGGGCGGGCAGGTGCAGGCAGCGATCGGTTGAAGAGCATGCATTTAGTTTTACTTGCATTTAAGAGCAGTTGGAGGCCACGGAAGGAGAGTTGTATGGCATTGAAGCTCATCTGGAGGTTAGTTAACACAGTGTCCAACGAAGGGCCAGAGGTATACAGAATGGTGTCGTCTGCATAGAGGTGGATCAAAGAATCACAAGCAGCGAGAGCGACTGTCACGACTTCCACCGAAGTTGTTCCCTTTCCTTGTTCGGGCGGCGTTCGGCGGTCGACGTCACCGGCTTGCTAGCCGCCACCGATCCATGTTTCATTTTTCCTTTGGTTTTGTCTGTATACACACCTGGTTCCTATCTCATAATTATGTTCCTTAGTTAACCCTCTGGTTTCCCTTTCTGTTTTGTGCGTGATTGTCTTTCGTGTATTCCCGGTATGTTGTAATTTTGAGTCCTGTTTTGTCCTTGTTTACAACAGGATTTTGTTACAATTTTGGATTGAGAAGATCAGTTATGGTTACTCTTATCTGTGTCCTGCGCCTGACACCTTAGCTATCTTTTAGATAGACTCTGACAGCGACATCATTGATGTATACAGAGAAGAGAGTCGGCCCGAGAATTGAACCCTGTGGCACCCCCATAGAGACTGCCAGAGGTCCGGACAACAGGCCCTCCGATTTGACATACTGAACTCTATCGGAGAAGTAGTTGGTGAACCAAGCGAGGCAATCATTTGAGAAACCATGGCTGTTGAGTCTGCCAATAAGAATGTTGTGATTGACAGAGTCGAAAGCCTTAGCCAGGTCGATGAATACGGCTGCACAGTAACGTCTCTTATCGATGGCGGTTATGATATCGTTTAGGACCTTGAGCGTGGCTGAGGTGCACCCATGACCAGCTCTGAAACCAGATTGCATAGCGGAGAAGGTACGGTGAGATTCAAAATGGTCGGTAATCTGTTTGTTAACTTGGCTTTCCATAGATTGGAAAGCTTCCCCGGTCATCCCCCTCTTCAAAGGGGGAGACACTCTAGACCCAAACTGCTACAGACCTATATCTATTCTACCCTAGAATTTTGAAGCTCTTTCAGAACATCAGCTATCTGGATTTGGGTGAAGGAGAAATGGGGGAGGCTTGGGCGAGTTGCTGTGGGGAGCGCAGGGCTGTTGACCGGGGTAGGGGTAGCCAGGTGGAAAGCATGGCCAGCCGTATAAAAATGCTTATTGAAATTCTCAATGATTGTGGATTTATCGGTAGTGACAGTGTTTCCTAGCCCCAGTGAAGTTGGCAGCTGGGAGGAGGTGCTCTTATTCTCCATGGACTTTACAGTGTCCCAGAACTGTTTTGAGTTTGTACTACAGGATGCAAATTTCTGTTTGAAAAAGCTAGCCTTAGCTTTCCTTACTGCCTGTGTATATTGGTTCCTAACTTCCCTAAAAAGTTGCTAATCACGGGGGTAGTAGTAATAATAGTTGTAGTAGGAGTTGTAGTAGTAGTAGTAATAGTAGTATTAGTAGTAGTTGTAATAGTAGTAGTAGTAGATGTAGTAGTTGTAGTTGTAGTAGTAGGAATAGTAGGAGTAGATGTAGTAGTAGTAGTTCTAGTAGTTGAAATAGTAGTACTAGTAGTAGTAGTGGTAGTAGTAGTAGTAATAGTAGTAGCAGCAGTAGTAGTTGTAGTTGTAATAGAAGTAGTAGTAGTAGTAGTTCTAGTAGTAGGAATAGTAGTAGTAGTTGTAGTAGTAGTTGTAATAGTAGTAGTAGTAGTTGTAATAGTAGTAATAGTAGTAGTAGTAGTAATAGTAGTAGTAGTAGTAGTAGTAGTAGTAGTAGTAGTAGTAGTAGTAGTAGTAGTAGTA